>NW_027507903.1:469051515-469382625 GCF_037356315.1 Lithobates pipiens | reverse complement strand
GTGCAATCGATCCATCCCAACTTCTACAACAGAGGTGATGGGGGGGGATAGGGTAGGGATGAGATCAGTGGTGGTGGGGGATGGGATCAGTAAGAGGCAGAGGTGGTGGTGGTGGGAGAGGATGGCACCACCACCGCTGCCACCCCCCCAAGTACTACCACTGCCTAACACCCCCCCCCCCCCCCCCCCCAAGTACACCACCGCTGCCACCCCTGCAAGTACTGTACGCCACCACCCCAAGTACACCACCACCACTGCCACCCCCCAAGTACCACCGCTGCCACCCCCTCAAGTACCACCGCTGCCACCCCTGTCACAGTTACTTTGCTGAGTAACTAATTACTTTTCCAATGTAGTAACCAAGTTACCAACGCAATTACTTTTTGGGAGAAGTAATTTGTAACTTAACTAATTACTTTTTTAAAGTAAGATGACCAACATTGCCTATCAGTGCTCATCATTGCCACCTTATCAGTGCCAAATCATTAGAGCCTATCAGTGCTGCGTCATCAGTGCCCATCAGTGCCGCCCCATCAGCGCCCGTCAGTGGAAAAAACAAAATTTTATGACAAAAACTAAGAAAAACTTTTTTTTTCTAAAAATGCTGGTCTTTTTTAGTTTGTTTAGCAAAAAAATAAAAACCCCAGAGGTGATTAAATACCACCAAAAGAAAGCTCTATTTGTTGGGAGAAAATTATAAAAAATTAGTTTTGGTGTTGCATGACTGCGCAATTGTCATTCAAAATGAGACAGCGCTGAAAGCTGGGCAGGAAGTGGCAAAAGTGCCTGGTATTGAAGTGGGTAAAGGAGCACTTTTGAGCACTCCAGCACTTTTTGTGGAATTATTGCACATCAAGCACTTTCATTACCTTCACTCATATATTGGCTTTCATTAATCAGCATTGTTTTTTTTTTATTGTGATTATATTTATTTGTATGCATGTTTGTTATCACTGCTTTAGACCCTGATCTGGGAGTAACAAAACCCAGAGAAAGCCAAAAGCCCAGTTTTCTCTGCTCTGAACAGGTCTTCACTCTGCATTTACACTGTGCCAGAGCCTAGAACTGTCACTGTAGATACACACATGCTATAATGGCAATGGGGGTTACTTACGAATGGCAAAACCACTTTGCACTACAAGTGCAAAGCGCACCTGAAATTGCACTGAAAGTACACTTGGAAGTGCAGTCGCTGTAAATCTGAGGAGAAGATCTGAAATGAAGGGAAGCTCTTCTAATTTTATCATCCAATCGTGTGCAAGCTAAAGTGCTGTTTTTTATTTTCCTTGCATGTCCCCCTCAAATCTACAGCGACTTTACTTCCAAGTGCAATTTCAAGTGCACTTTGCACTTGTAGTGCAAAATGGATTTGTCTTTAGTAAATAACCCCCAGTGTGTCCTATACACAAACACTATGGGTTTGATATACTAAAGACAAATACACTGTGCACTTTGCAAAGTGCAATTGCCCTCTGGAAGAGCAGTTGCTCCGGAGATTAGTAAATGAGCAGAAGCTCTGCCGACTTCTATCATCCAATCATGTGCAAGCAAAGATGCAAAGTTTTTCATTTTCCTTGCACGTGATTGGGTACTCTCTGCAAAGTGAAGCTTTACCTCATTTACTAAGCTTTGGAGCAACTACACTTGCAAGTGCACAGTCTATTTGCCTTTCGTAAATCAATGCCTATACCTGTAATGTCCCCTAGACACACACATTATATAGAAATGTCCCCTATACACAAATACATACATTATACGATAATGTCACCTATACAGACCCCATACACATGTACACACACTATACTACTAATATCCTTTAGGCATACATACATTAGATGGCAATGTCCCCTATACACAGATACAAGCGCACTATACCGCTTATGACCCCTATTCATAGATACATGTGCACTTTGTGGTAACGTCCTCTGTACACAGATTCATTTGCCCATTTACAGATATATAAACAGTATACATTCAATTCCTTCCTCCAGATGCTGACACACTGTGAGCAGATAGTAATAGATAGTAAGAGAGAGAGGCCATTTCTCACCTGAACCCAGAGCCCCAGTATACACAGGATGGAGGGAATCATTGAAGCGTACAATCTTCTCCTCTGCTCCGTCACCATTGATGTGAAGTGTCAGCAGACAGACAATAGCCGAGGCTTGGAATGTGGAATGGAGGCCTGATGTTAGTGTGTAGCCAGGAATCATTGAGGAGAAGACAGAGCCGAGATGAGGAGACATCTGCATCTCCTCTCATCAGGACCAGAGAGATCCCTCCTCACATGACATCATTCTCTGCCAGCTCACTGCCCCTCCTGCAGCAGATTATTCTATGCCTTCCACTGCACACACCCAGGATTGCCTTCCCACTAATATTAAACAATGCCAAGACAACTGCACTGTCCTTGGTTCCTATTAAATACTTTTTTATAATGAAGAGCAGCCTCAACTAACACACTGCTTTAATTTCAGTGCCCCCCCTCGCCACCTTCACTGTCCCTGGACTCCATGACATAGTACCTGCTAACAACTTGCTTCAATCTCATTCATTTCTGCACCACCTTCAGTGTCTCCAGACTCCATGACACAGTCTGCACCAGTATCCGCTTCTATTTCATTGTCCTCTGTGCCACCTCCATTGTGCCTAAGTCTCCTGACACAGAGTCCACCACCTCTACCCTCCTGGAATAACCTGCTTCAGTTTTAATGGGTCTGGTTCCTGGACACTAAATTTGACCCCATTTTCTCCTCTGTGATCTCTAATGAACTGTCAAATAATGCGCCATATTTACTATCAGCTGTTTTTATGACTGAACCCAAACTGTGTTTTGAGGAGCACTTATCTCACAACCACCCCCCCCCCCCCAACCTTTCACTATTTAAGTGTTTAACCTTTACAAAAAGTGATCTGCAGTAGATTGCTTTTTAGAGGTGTTTACATAGTAGAAGACGTTGAAAAAAGACACAAGTCCATCAAGTCCAACCTATGTGTGTGATTATTTGTCAGTATTACATTGTATATCCCTGTATGTTGTGGTCGTTCAGGTGCTTATCTAATAGTTTCTTGAAACTATCGATGCTCCCCGCTGAGACCACCGCCTGTGGAAGGGAATTGCAACATGCAGTGAGGAGGTGATATTTTGCCTTCTTGCTGCCTATTAAAACCCTGTAAATGCCACACGACCATGCTCAAACCACGTGCAATGCACGCTATTGCAGATCAATTGCAGCACCACCACATTCACTTGAGTGGATCGTGTTCGGCAACAGTACTGCCTGCCAAATGCAACAGGGGGATGGATCATTATTACTGCATGCCGCGGTATGTGTACAACCCCATCTGACTGCCTTTACAGCTTCAGGGTCCGTTCACACAGGGACAACTCAGATCCGACTTCAGGTCGCCCCTAGTCACCTCTGGTCGGACAACATTTAAAAATCAATGTAAGTGAATGAGAGCCATCTTAATGCACGCTACTGAAGTCGCTTCAACTTCAGAAAAGGTTCCTGTACTACTTGAATCCGACTTGTAGGCGACCGGTACCCATTGATTTCAATGGAGGTCACCTCCAAGTCGGATCTCCGTCTATACGCATTATCAGCTCTCAAAAGGGAACTCCACGCCAAATTTATGAAAAAAAAATTGGCGTGGGTTCCCCCTCCGAGAGCATACCAGGCCCTTAGGTCTGGTATGGATTCTAAGGGGAACCCCCTACGCCAAAAAAAAACGGCGTGGGGGTCCCCCCCAGATCCATACCAGACCCTTTCCTGAGCACGCTACCTGGCCGGCCAGGAAAGGGGGTGGGGACGAGCGAGCACCCCCCCTCTTGACTGTGACATCGTAAGGGGTGGGGTCACCATGTGACATCAACCGGTGACCCCGCCCCTTGTCCCTATATAAGTCACCGTGCACCGCGTCTCTGGCATTGCGGCCGCAGAGAGCGTCGAGTCAACATCTCCAGAAGAAGAAGAACGGGCGGCGACGGCGGCGACAGAAGACCAGTCCACCACTAGTAAAAGAGCTGGAATAAGAAGCGGTGGCCCGGCAAGAAGAACCGAAGAGGGGGACAAGACCCCCGAAGTCGGAAGAAGAGGGCGGCGACAAAGAAGAAAGCCGGGCTCCTCCGCTAGCAAAAGAGCTAGCAGAAGATAGCGGAGGAGTCCGGCGAGACGACCCCCGAAGACAGAAGACCCCCCGGAGCTGTGCAATAAACTATTTTAACCCTGTGTTGTGTTTTTTTTTACTTTTTTTCACAGGTGAATGGGTAGGGGTACTTTGTACCCCATACTCATTCACATAGGGTGGGGGCCGGTATCCGGGGCCCCCTTATTAAAGGAGGGGCTCCCGGATTCCGATAAGCCCCCCACCCGCAGACCCCGACAACCAACGGCCAGGGTTGTCGGGAAGAGGCCCTTGTCCTCATCAACATGGGGACAAGGTGCTTTGGGGTGGGGGGGGCGCGCGGCCCCCCTTTCCCCAAGGCACCCCCCCATGTTGAGGGCACGCGGCCTGGTACGGCTCAGGAGGGGGGCGCTCGCTTGTCCCCACCCCCTTTCCTGGCCGGCGTGCTCGGATAAGGGTCTGGTATGGATCTGGGGGGACCCCCACACCGTTTTTTTCGGCGTAGGGGGTTCCCCTTAGAATCCATACCATACCTAAGGGCATGGTATGCTCTCGGAGGGGGAACCCACGCCAATTTTTTTTCAGAAATTTGCCGTGGAGTTCCCCCTTCAGAGCTCATTCTCTGATTGGCCACGGCAAAAGTCGCCTGGCCTGGGGCGACTTAAAGTCGTGTTGTAAGTCGCCCCAGGTCATGTTCAAGTCGTCTCCAAGTTGCCTCACAAAGTCGTCCTGGAAGTCGTGTCGCCCCTGTGTGAACGGACCCTTAAGGAGGTAGTAAAAATGCAGCTTAGCCACCCCACCTGCAAGTTTAAAGCATACGTTAACATCTTCACTAGGAAAAAAAGCTAAGAAAGTAAAAAAATAAAAAATTTGTGGTGAATCGCTTTTTAGAAGGTTTTAACAGGTGGTGAGGAGGTGATATGTTACCCACTCTTTGCCTGTTTTAACCCTGTAAATGCCACACTACCACACTCCATGTGGTTGCAGGGAAGTTGCGGTGGCATATATTGCCTCATTGCCTCACTTGCTTTAATCCTGTAAATACCGAACCAACACACTGCAACCACATGCATTGAATGCAATTGCAGGACAGTTGCAGCACCATCACATTCAGTTCAGTAGGTCACGTCTAGTAGAAGTACTGTCTGGAGGAATCATTATTGGCGCATGCCATGACATGTGTACAACCCCCTCTGGCTACCTTTGAAACTTAAAGGATAAGTTCACCTGTAAAAAAATAAATGTACATTTTTTTTTTTTGCATGTATAAAACTGTGCATTTAAAAAAAAAAAATTATAAGGTGCCCGCAGACTCTCAACATAGCTGTTTGCTGATACCTCTTATGGACAGGCAGTTACCTGAGAGCAGGAAGATTAATGAACTATGAGAGCGTTCACCAGCGTCATCGTACTTCATGGAGAACTCCAAGCTGTCAGCTGCAATGGCTGAGGGTACTCATAGGCATTCATTCACAGGAAACTGAATGAATGGCATGGCCATATGGGAGCCCTGAGTGGCCGCGCTGCTGTCACAATGTGATAGCAGGTGTGGGAAATAGGTCCACCCCCCCCCCCCCCCCTCCACACACACACACACACACACGCTGTGACAGGGAGGGGGGATTGGAGAGGAAAGGCTGCAGATACAGGAACATGTTATGTGTTGCACCCTAAAAACTGATGGAACATGTAACATGATCCAAAAGTGGACTTATCCTTTTTATGGAGGGTGGTAAAAGTGCGTAAAAAGAGCCCTTTTACATTCTCACTAAAAATGAAAACATTTTTTATGGGAAAATAATACCAACAATCATTTTTTTTTTAATTAACAAACCCCACAGTTTCAGTGCAAGCCTCTACCAAATGGTTGAGAGGTCACATCTGTGTCGTGGTGCAACATCACAAAAATTTTGGGGGGTATTAGATCTACTTTATTCCTTGTGGTATGCTATGAAGCATTGACAGTTTGCATTCAAACAGGGGGATGTGTTGTATTTCCTACACTTCCCTCCCACAATATCCTTTGGGCAGAGGTTGCACCACCACTGCTTGTCACAGTAGAATGACAAATATCACATTGGCAGTTGTCATAATGCACATCAGATTGTGGTTGTGAGGGACTTGGGGTGTAATGCTTGTTCTGAGATGACATGATGGTAGAGAGGAGGATGATGGTCAGCTACAGTAACTTTGGATGCTGGCTTGTTGACTTGCTTCACATTTGACTTGAATGGAGTGTCCCCCAGAGGTCAAAGGTCAAGTGTCAGGCTGACCCACCCCCACCAAAGTGTTCCGCCTACCCCAACTAAGTCGGGGCATGAACAAGTCGGGGCATGAACAAGTCGGGGCTTGAACAAGTCGGAGCAAGCGGGACAGTTGCAGCACCATCACATTCAGTTCAGTAGGTCGCGTTTAGTAGAATTACTGTCTGGAGAACTCCAAGCTGTCAGCTGCAATGGCTGAGGGTACTCATAGGCATTCATTCACAGGAAACTGAATGAATGGCATGGCCATATGGGAGCCCTGAGTGGCCGTGCTGCTGTCACAATGTGATAGCAGGTGTGGGAAATAGGTCCAACCGCCTCCCGCTGTGACAGAGAGGGGGGATTGGGGAGGAAAGTTTGCAGATACAGGAACATGTTATGTGTTGCACCCTAAAAACTGATGGAACATGTAACATGATCCAAAGGTGGAGTTATCCTTTAAGGAGGGTGGTAAAAAAGCATAAAAAGAGCCCTTTTACATTCTCACTAAAAATGAAAACATTTTTATGGGGAAATAATACCAACAATCAATTTATTTTTTAATTAACAATTTTGGGGGGTATTAGATCTACTTTATTCCTTGTGGTATGCTATGAAGCATTGACAGTTTGCATTCAAACGGGGGGATGTGTTGTATTTCCTACACTTCCCTCCCACAATACCCTTTGGGCAGAGGTTGCACCACCACTGCTTGTCACAGTAGAGCTACAGTAACTCTGGATGCTGGCTTGTTGACTTGCTTCACATTTGACTTGAATGGAGTCCTGTACATTCATATTAACATTACTTTGAAACCATGATAGAAATGCTTAAAAATCATACTGATATTGTTTTTTTCATCCAATTTTTTTTTAAATAACATTAAATATATGATATTAGCAATAGTGAGTTTACATGCAAAACTGCAACATAGTGTGAAGTGGAAAGGGTACGGAGTAACACACCTTAAATATTTTACAATGGAGTACTATTGTCGTTTGAAGTCCTGCAGAGGAAATGTAACATACCTTCCTTGATGCATTTCTATATGCAGTTAGGACACGCTGTTGCGGCTCAGAGCAAGTCATCTGAGTAGATTCTATCCCAGACCCCCTTGTTTAGACTCATTAGGGATGCTGAGTCCTCCAAAGGTTTTATTTCGCAAACCTATGCTATACTTTTGCATTTTTTCTTGAAATGATATCCATACGAGTGATGAAGAAAATTAAAAGGGATGTGGGAAAACCAATCAATGATGACCTGCTCATTGAACGTGACACAGAGATCGACCCAATTATACATTAACTTGCGGATACATTATACTCCTCATAGGTTACATACAATGGGTCTATCACCAATGGCTACTTGTTACAGGTGTAAATGTGATAATGGTGACTTGATTCATCTACTATGGCAGTGTCCAATATTGCATCCGTATTGGAGGGGGGTGGTGGATACCCTTAATAAGGTTGCCCCTTCTGCTTGACCCAAAATCCTGCTCGCTTGATGTACTTCAGGATCGTAAATTAATAATGCTACATTGGAAGTCTGAGGATCCTCCTACAGTTGGGGAATGGATTAGACATGTGCATGACAAAAAAATTAGTTTAATTTTGTTTTGATTAGTTAATCTAGTTATTTCGATTCGTTAAATTCAGTTGATTCGTTCAATCCACATTCAGGATTCATATTCGGAATTCGTGTTTGGAATTTGTATTCTGAAGTTTTCAAATTCAACGATTTTTTTTTCAGATTTGAAACATTTCGATACATTTTTAATTGGCTGAATCGAAAAGTTTAGCTTATTTTTTTTCAATTTGAATGTAGCAAAATGAACAAACAAAAAATCAAATGATTGCAATGACTCTTTAAATCACCATTGGCTTAACTAAAACAGCATTATTTCAAAATGGTATTCAATTTGAATTTCAGTCCGAATTTCTGAAATTACGATGAATTTCGTTTCGTTATTCGGAGCATTCGGTAAAATTAATTTAAATTGTAATTTGAGTATTCAGATATATCCGAATAATGAAAAATGTGTCTGAATATTGCTAGGGAACGAAACAAACCGCACATGTCTAGAATGGATTAATAATGTGGGTAATGCACTGTGGATGGAAAGATTTATATATCAACACAGAGGCTGTCCACCCAAATATGAAAAGCTATGGGATCCCTGGTTAGATGTCCCTGAGCTTGCCCCGGTTGACCTAACTATGGACAGATTACTCAGGCTTTAAGTGTTTCTAAACCCACAATTCAGTCTGTAAATGCAGTAAAGCATGCTTGTTATACTCACTGTGGAACCTAAGGGGTTAATCCTCTGCACTGTATAAAAAGGTTGTGTGATCCTGTCTCTCTGATCCTTCTCTTCTTCCACTGACTCCAGGCCATTTCCTGATAAAATAGAGCATTAGGTGACAGACTGCACATGCTCAGTTTGGTGTGTATTGCTAGAGAGGTTTTTTTTTATCTTGGGAGAGTGCATGTGATCAGCACAGGGCCAATCAGTGCTGTTCAGACTGAGGATCAGGTGAAAATGAAAACTCCTTCTACAAGCTTTAAGAAGACAGTGATACAAGTCACAAGTCTGCTCAAACTGCTGATGAGAAAAGGTATTCATCAGTTTATATTTACTAAAACTATTGAATTTCCATGGTCTGTGTACTGTGGGAGACCAGATATAGTGAATGCAGGGTCCTGGGTTTAGTAACACTTTAATGCTGGGTAGAGCTGTAATTTGCTACCAAATCTTTATACATTGGGCAAAAAGGAAAAGGTCTGGTGTCACCCGCAAACCACTTCCATCCCAATATATGCAGCAAAAAACAGGAAATCTCCACGGGACTTTAAATGAGGTGAATGCGGTTAGCCAACAATTGACAGAGTAAATGCAGTCTCAAAATGTATTAAAATTGTCATGTAAACATAAGCACGAACCATAGCCAAGCCACTGAAATGATACATACAGTAAAAAATGTCATTACACGTATCATGGTATAGAATGTAAATTGCGAAGTACACAGACGTGAAAAGTATCCCAACGCATGGCCATGCTCGCTTCATCAGGGGTAGATGCGTGTATAGTGCATCTGTAGGGGGTATAATGAACCTATTATACCATATATATCAGCACAGACATGGTAGGATTCCGCTTGCCCCCTTCTGGCCCCCATGGGGGATTATTAGAAAGTTATCCACTTTTCTAAATGGTTCACTCACTGTCAGGTATGCCTTCATGTTTAATCAATCCTCTAGTGCAGTGGTTCTCAACCTCTCTAGTGCTGTGATTCCTTGATAAAATTTCCCAAGTTGTGGGGACCCCAACATTAAAATTATTTTCGTAGCCTGTGTTGTCAGCACCCAAGGCAAAACAAGTAATTTGCGCCCCTAACCCATGGACAGTTAGTACTCCCTGAATCCCTTCCACTTGTACAGTATTAAAACCCCTTATGGTACATTTTAAGATGTACCACTCATTCTCTTTGTTCTCCTTTCTTACGGTTATATCTCTCTCTATCCTAATTTCTTGTGTTTTTTTCCCATCCCTCTCCCTAACCGTCTTTCTTGTTCTTTCTCTCCCTTTTTCTTTGTTCCTCCCCTCTTTTCCTCTCCCTTTCATGTATTCTCTATTTTTATTCCTTTTCTTACTCCTTGGATGGGGGGGGGTGCTGGGGGGAGTTCTGATCAGCCAACTTAGGTGCTCTTGATCAAGGTCATCTGCTGATCGCTGATCTGACAAATGTAGTGGGGACTTTTAATGGCAACTATAATCACAGGTAGTGTTAATCACTGTGTTTCCGGCTTCACTGTGTCTCAGACTTGGTGTCTCGCAGCAGTGACACCTATGGCAAAATCAGGAGATGAGGTCTCCAGCCCCTCCCACTTCACATTCCTCACCAGTCAGCTGACCTCTAGTTTTTGCCCCCCAGCCATGCCGTCATCTGAATGGGTGGCTACGGGCTCCAGGAACAACCCTGCTGGGCGTCTGCAAAAAGACTGAAGAGCAGTGTCACTTTCAGGAACAGCCCAGGATTCGTTGACCCCTGGCAACCTCCTCCTCATTTGACCCACGAGGGGTCCCAACCCCAGGTTGGGAACCACTGCTCTAGTGGAAGCGGTGTTCTTTGATCATTGAGAGAGGATGGCAGAATGATCTCCTGATTGAAATGGAAGGTGGTAGCTACCTTCGGAATAAACCGTTCTGTCGGTCTTAGGATTACTCTGTCCGGATAGAATATAAGGTACTTGCTTTGCTGAGGTTATGGAAATGAGGAAACACACCTTTAGCGTTAAGTCCCATTCTAAGGAAAACTGTTGCACATGAAAAATGGAGAGCGTGATAATGCTTCCAGGACTACTGACAGATCCCAAGTGGGGAATATCGGTTTTCTGGGGGACCTGATTTTCAGACATGCTCTCATGAATTGGATGACCAGGGCATTCACAGCCCATTTAATTCCTGCAATGGCTGATAGGGCTGACACCTGGACTTTTAAGGTACTTAAATTCAGGGCCTTGTCGAGCCCCATTTGCAAGAATTCCAGAACTTGGGCCACTTTTGGGAAAGCCAGATTCCAGGACTTCCGCTTGGCGACTGAGAGGATCTTCTGCCATACTTTTTGATATGTGCGGTGTGTGAAGCTTTTCCTGGCCTGAAGAAGGGTTGCTACCACCTAGTTAGAGCAACCAGACCCTATGAACCTTTGCCTCTAAGTTTCCAGGCCATCAGGTGCAGGCTCCCCTGAGGTGGGTGCAGAAACTGCCCCTAGGAAATAAGGTTCAGGGTTACTACAAAAGGTATCAGATCTTCCACAATGAGTTGCAGCAGCATCGTGAACCATGGCCTCTACAGCCAAAATGCAAATACCATCATGACAGTGTTCAAGGACCTCCTGAGCTTTGCCAGAAACCTTGCAATTAGAAGAATTGTAGGGAATATGTAACACAGGTAACAACAATGTCTGGGGAATGCCCAGGGAACAACCAAAGCCTACTTACCACCAGCTCGCAGACAACCAAATTAACCTGTCTAAGTCCACGTACACACGGTCGGAGATTTCCCCAACCAAATCCGTCGGATTTTGCCCGTCGGATTGAGTCCGACGGATTGTGCCCGAAACTGTTGCATACACACGGTCGGGCCAAGTTGTCTGATTTCGCGGTTGCCAAGAACGCGGTGACGTAAGCCGTGTACGGCGGGACTAGAAAAAGGAAGTTCAGCACCACGTCCGGCACTCTTTGGGCTCCTTCTGCTGATCTCGTGTTTTAGTAGAAGTTTGGTGAAAAACGATTCGCGCTTTTCAGATTAGTGATTCAGATCGCTACTGCTCTTCAGTTTCTGCTTGTCTTTGCGTATCTGATAATCAGTGCGTGCAGTCATTAAGTATTTGCTTCTCATTGTGGACTCTATCTTGGTATAGTACACTTTGAAAGGCATTTTTTATTGTCTGCTTGCTTCTGCTATTCAGGTCGTCCTTTCAGGCCTTGCTGTTTAGCGTTGCTTTCTGGTGTCCGTTCTGACCACCCGACCGTTTTCCAAACATGTTTCGTCTACGTACTCATCGTACAGCTTGTGCTGTGCAGGGGTTCTTACTTTGACTTTGACACAAGCATAAGGGCTTGTGTCAAAGTCAAAGTAAGAACCCCTGCACAGCACAAACTGTACGATGAGTACGTAGACGAACCTTCAGGACCTCAAGTTCTCTACAGGCATCTCCCCCCAGGCTCTGGGGATCATTATTCCAGAGACCTGTTCTGCCATCATTCAGCTCCTGCTGAAGGACTATATTATGCTAATTTTTAACCGTAAACATCACATTCTATGTATTTCATGATTGCTAATGTCTTGCATTTCTTTCCTCATTCCCTAATTACCACCATTGCAATATGCTCTAATTCATATGCTCTGCCCCATTGTCCTCATGCGGATTTGCCTCACTAACTTCCCCACCATGCTCTTCTTGGCTCATAAAACTAGAGTCTAGTCACTTGACAATGTCTTTTGGCAGCTCCATAGTATTGCTTTTCCCTAAACACCCCCTAAAATCTCTACAAATGTGATGTGTGTGCTTCAATTCATGCAAAGTGACCTTTTTATTGTTTTTTGGAGTTGTGCCAAACTCATTAGGAACCCCCCTCTCCCCAACTGTTACCTTAGCTGATAGCAATCTTCTATCTGATGACTTGACCCAACCCAATACACACTCTAAATACCTTTTTCATGATCACATTTATGGACAAATTCACCAAAGCATGTAGTGTAAGGGCCTGCCTCAATACTTTCAAATGCTAGTTTTATTTTTTAAACACATTAATTTTATTGCTAATGCTAATTGCTGTAATAGCAGAATGTCAAAATGTCAGAATGTAAAATTACTAGTTTGTTTTCTTGTGTCACTACACAGTGTCCTTCAACGCCACAGGAATGGCAGACTGTGGCCTCCCACTTTGCCATTTTTCGTCAAGTTGTGCCTTTTTCAGCACCAGTGCAAACCCAAGTTCAGAGTGAGATGAGGGGACAGTCTCTTCTTCAGATAATCTTATTATGTTGTTGGTCTGCTACACACACACCTTCTTTTTGTTAACTAATGTGTAGTGCATTACTGATCTAAATCATGCTCATTTTCAGCACCATGGCAGGAAAATGGCATGATTGTCCAAATTTACACATCACTGTGGGTGCTTTTTACTAAAGGCACATCCACTATGCACTACAAGTGCACTGCAAAAGTACACCTGAAACTGCACTTGGAGTGCAAAGTGGAGTTGCCTTTAGTAAATTGCACTCCTTCTCAGCGCAAACTAAAATTTCACTACAAATACATTGTAATCCCAATGAAAAAGGAAGCCACACATTGTTGAGAATTAAACTTTTTAATACAAGCACATTCATATGTGCGTTTAGTAAAGGTTTTTACAACACAACCAAGATATTTTGGGTATCCAAAACCCAGTTTAATAATATTTATTTTTGAGTTTTTTTTTGTGTAAACAGGCATGTATCAAAGCGTAAAATACAGAACACAGGAACTTACAAAGTTCAACTTGGAAAAGTCAAGACAATATCAGACATGAGTATGTACAAACTGGGCTGATATTGCCTTCATCACATGGGGTGTGACCCCTGAAAAATACAAATTTGGAAGATGCACACAGTGTGTCAACATGTGCTAACTCCCATCATGGGGGATCAATGTACATGCTTTGGGGCTGCAACCCCTTCATCTCAGACACTTTACACAAAACATGTACATTGATCCCCCATGATGTGAGATAGCGCATGTTTACACACTCTGTGCATCTTCCAAATTTGGAATTATGCTAAATCCACCTTTTTTTTTTCTAAAACAAAAATAAAACCCTATCTAGTTTTTTCGTTTTCACACTCTCCCCAAAACATCAATGATGTTCTTCATTTTATTTTTAACATCATTGATGTTTTGTTGTACAATTTCCAAATCCCTATTGCACCCCATTATCTCCCCGATCAAGATCTGGGCACTTTCACTGGTAAAACGGGAATCTTCCTCCACATGACCTAGAAAAAACAAACAAACACACCATGTAATCCAAATATGGTGATATACATTGATGAGCTTACCGGAAGCTGTGTTCTCCAACACTCACCTGTTGTGGTGACAATTTGGCCAACCTCCACAATCTCTCCTTCTTCCCCCTCCTCCTGCTCCTGCTCCTCTGTTTCTTCTTTTGGAAGTTGCCCTTCTTTGGGAGGGTTGTGGTCCCTGGTGTCCTCATGGACCCTGGTGTCCTCATACTTGCCGAGTCTTCTCTCCCCTATGAGAATGTAAACAAAGATTAATTAGCACACAGAGGGCATAAATAGGAATATGAAACATTGCTTGGAAGTGTTGTCCAATTGTTTTTTTGGGCCGAGTTGAAAGGTGAGAACATTATTGGTGCCACTTTGTTAAGCTGGAATACTTCCCTGCAGAACGATGTTTCATACGAACGAAACGAAACCATGACCTTGAAAGTGGCCATTTTAAAATGCACAACATGAAATCCAAGCACATGGAGCATGTATGCAAGCAAGAATAATCATATGAACACACGACAACTACTTACTTTTTTTAAGAACACGCTTGATCCTTACGTACTGCTCCTGCTCCCTCAGTTTCAGGTCTGACCAGCGTTTTCTCAGTTGATCCTTGGATCGGCGTACCCCAAAATTCTTCAGAAGACTCTTCACAACTTTATTCATGATCTTGGCCTTTCTGATATTTGGGTTTGGGTAAGGTCCATACTTCCCATCATAGTCGGTCCTGTTCAATATGTCGACCATCACCAACATCTCTCCAAAAGACATATTTGAGTCCTTAAATCTTGTCTTCCTGGATCGGGACGTTTCTGGCTCCGGGCTTTCCTCACCCTCCTCCTCGTTAGTGGAACTATTATTGCACACCTGCGTTCTCTCCGTCATGTGCTCTCCCCACTGCGCCGGAAGCAAAGGGGCGGGGAATAGTCTGGAAAGAACGTCAGGGGCGGGCAGAGTTTCACGCATTGCGCACTGTATATAAAACGCCACACATGTGTATCGTCTGTACGATCTGGGAGGAGAGTGTGAGGCATGGACGCGGCGAACGTCGAAACGAAGGTAACATTTTTTAATTTGTGCTTCACTAGACTAGACTGCTTGTATCTAGGCCGCTGTTGGGACAAGATTAGGAGGGATTTTAATTGCATTATTAGTATTTGAGGGTTTGTCTTGTGTTGTGTCTTGCAGACAAAATGGACCCATTCACCAATCCCAACTTTATGGGGCTCTTCCTCGAGCTATACATGGAGATGCCCTGCCTTTGGCAGTTCCACAACAAATTTTATTATGACAGATCCAAGAGGAACGCAGCACTGGAGAAACTGCTTGCTTTGGTGCAGATCAGGGTCCCCACGGCAGACATGACATATCTGAATCGCAAAATTGTGACCATGAAGCTTACATATTTCAGGGAGAGAAAGAAGCACCTGGAGTCCTTGAGAGCAGGAGATCCAGATGCTGTTTACTACCCCAGGATGGTGCACTTTGACAGGCTGCATTTTCTGTTAGACCAGGGGGTACCCAGGCCACCACTCAGGCCACCACTCTCCATGCTTCCTCCAAGGCATCCTTCACCCCCAGCTGAGGCTTCTGATGACCAACCTGGGCCTTCCAGGCAGCACCATGTGGTGGGGCCCAGCTTGAGATAGGTATTGCATTGTTGAACATATTTCTTGTGTTACATTTAATGATGTTAACTAGATGTTCTTATTAATCAGTAAGTTGAGATTTCTCCAAGTGGTTTACATCTCAATAGACAGTAGTGACCAAAAATGATTGGGGCGGGAAAGAAAAATGCTGGTGTCAGAATGATAGTCTGTTCTATTTGGTAACAGTCAAATAGCAAAAGCCAGGAGCACAAAATGTTGTGATTGATGATCAAAAAACTAAAACTATGTCCCCTTTTCATACACAGGAAGACCTCAGTCGGGGGGAGGCTGTGGCAAGTGGCAGCCAGGAGGTCCAACAACGCCCTCCTCCTCCTGCCCCAGCTAGAGGAGCCCAGCCACAGCCTGGAAGTATGCCTGGTGGGAAGTCCCAAGGAAGACCAGAGAGTGATGGCCTGGGATGAGTCTGGTGTGCCAGAAGATGCAGCCTCTTGAAGATCACCATCCTGGGGACAGAAATGGCATCTGAATTTCCTGCTCTCTAGGACTTCAGGAGCAGACTTCTCTCCCTGAGATATCTACTCCTCAGGCCAAACAATTTTTTTTATATCATTTATTCATGTCTGCCCTGGGGGCCAAAGGCTGCACCAAAGTTAATAAGTTTCTCCAGTGCTGCATTCCTAGTTTTATTTTCAAGCAAAAAAAATAAATTTTATTTTTGTTTGATTAAATACTTGTGTAATGTGTTTTCCTTCAAAAAGTAGAGTTTATTTGTGAGCAGGCAGGTACATTTCCAAAATACAAAGTGAAATAAATAACAAGGGGTACCAACACTAAACAACCTCCTGTAGATTAACAAATGAAATAAAAAAAATACAATAATGTTGTTGTTGTAAGTTTACACCCAAAAATAAAAAGTTCAAAAAAGGAGAAATGAGCAGTGTCTTTAAAGGAGATTTTTAGGGAATCCCCCCCCCCCCAAAAAACATCCAAAAAAACAACAAAAAAAAAAACATTGTGTAGATGTGACTTAAACTAAAATTGTATTGCTGAAATGGTTAAAAAAGAGTAATGAAATCCGTTCGGGAGAAGTGTGTGTGACTATGAGCATCAAAAGAAGTTCGTTCTTGCAGCATTGTAAAGAACAAGAGAATGCGCTTGATGACTGATTTTTTAACATTTCAGCCTGACGAATGTGCTATATCGCTTACGAGCAGTAGTTTTACGCGAACGAGCGCTTCCGTGCCGGAATTTGAATGTGAGCATGCGTGGCACTTGGTCTGATGAAAATGCTGTACACATGATTGGATTAGGTCCGTCCGGCCCAGTTGGTCGGGAAATCTTTCCAACATGTTGGAAAATTGGGTCGGACGGAGATTCGGACGGAATCAGTCCGATGCATACCCCACACAGTCGGATTATCTGACGACGCGGTCCGATAAGACTCATTCCGACAGATTCTCAGACCGTGTGTACAAGGGCTAACAGTATGCGTTAAAAACAGGGGTTTAGTCCACACGCATTTGCAAACGCTTGCGTGAGCCACAGAGCCACGTCAAGGCACCCTGGTATCTGTGGTCCTAACACTAACATATAAGTGTCCCCGCAGTGGAGGCACATGCATTCTGATGGTTAGATGAGAGCAGGTGGACTGAAGGGGAGCCACCCCTCCTTAAAGGTACAGGAGCACGCCAAACACCCAGCAAGAGCACAATGGCAGCAAAGGTGTTGGTGCACTGCTGGACCAATGCAAACACTACCGTGTTATCAAGAACTTGCCCACCACCCTCATCTATATCTGGCTATCGCAGTAAGTGGCTTTGGAAGGCTAAACAACAGGTAACAACAATGTCTGGGGAATGCCCAGGGAAAAACCAAAGCCTACTTACCACCAGCTCGCAGACAACCAAATTAACCTGTCTAACAGTATGCGTTAAAAACAGGGGTTTAGTCCGCACGCATTTGCAAACGCATGCGTGAGCCACAGAGCCACGTCAAGGCACCCTGGTATCTGTGGTCCTAACACTAACATATAAGTGTCCCCGCAGTGGAGGCACATGCATTCTGATGGTTAGATGAGAGCAGGTGGACTGAAGGGGAGCCACCCCTCCTTAAAGGTACAGGAGCACACCAAACACCCAGCAAGAGCACAATGGCAGCAAAGGTGTTGGTGCACTGCTGGACCAATGCAAACACTACCGTGTTATCAAGAACTTGCCCACCGCCCTCATCTATAGCTGGCTATCACAGTAAGTGGCTTTGGAAGGCTAAACAACAGGTAACAACAATGTCTCTGTGGATTAAAGGGCCTAGCTTCTCCCTTGGAAGATGAACCATGTTGGCTTGCATGTCCAGTAATGCGCCCAGAAAGACCATCCTTTGTGTAGGGCATAAGTTGCTCTTCTGGAGAATGGGGAGGCACAAGTACCTCCAAAAACTGGGATAAATTGGCATGTGGAAATATGCGTCGGATCAGCTTACAGACAGCATCCAAACCCCGAGACTGACTGCCAGCAGTATTGACTTAAGGTTCTCCATCTTGAAGGAGTCGAAAAAATGCTCTTGTTGGGGCCTTTTAGATCTATAACAGGACGAAGATCCCCTGTTTTTTTCCTTACAAGGAACAAAGGAGAGTAGAATGCTCTGCCCTGTGGAGATATAGGCACCAAAATAGCGCGTTTCTGAAGAAGGTCCATGATGTATTTGACCATTATCTTCCTTCTCTGATCTGAGGGAAGGCTAGTTGATGGGAGATCATCGCTTGGGGGTTTCCCTTGAACCGCCACCGAGTGGATACCACCCAAGGATCTGACACATGCTCCACCCACACCTGTGTGTAGTGTCTGAGCCTGACCCCTACCACCGCAGACTGGGCGGGCATGCCTCAAAAAGATTTTAGCTGGTCTGCCTCCGAAGAAGACTTGGATTTATGGTGGCCTAATAGAGAAGATTGTCCCTTCTTACCGTTCCTCTTGAAATCCCAACCTGGCCTTTGGGATCTGGTCTCTCTGTACTTATCTGGAAGATTGCGTCTGTGGGAAAGATCCCTCTAGGCTTTGGATTTCCTGTCTGACAAAATTAGACCTGACTTACCACCAATTACTTTGAGTCCAGCTTAGGGCTAAATAAGCTGACACCATAATAGGGGATTTACACCAATAAGACTTTGATGCGATATATGCTGCCCAATGTTTTAGCCATAGAGCTCTTCTGACTGTGACGGAAGACAGCATTGCTCTTCCGTACAAGGGAATTATGTCTACTGATGTTTCCACAACAAAGTCTCCTGCCAGCTTGAGTACTTGCAAGGTTGATATTGACTTCTCCTGGTCCGTTTCTTCGACTAGGAGCTTCTCAATGTTGGATGTCCAACCGGACTGGTCTGCAGGCACCTTCTGCTGACGTATATGCTTACTTCATTCCGTAATCCATTTTGCAGTCTAAGCCCTTGTACACACGGTCGGAGATTCCGACAACCAAATCCGTCGGAGTAATTCCGAAGGATTAATTCCGGAAGAGGTCCGGAAGTGATGTTGCATACACGCGGTCGGACTAAATTGTCGGAAAATCCGATTGTACATAACGTGATGACGTTATTTCGTTACAACGGGACTACGTTCAGGCTAGTAGCCAATAGCTTTGGTCTAGGAATTTGATCTGAGCATGTGCGGCACTTTGTCCGTCGGAGTAGGCTACACATGATCGGAGTATGTCCGATAGGAGCATTTTGTCGGAAAATTTTACTGGCAAGTTGGAAAACTTGGTCCGTTGGATATTCCGACGGAAACAGTCAGATGCAGAACACACACAGTCGGAATATCTGACAAAACGGTCCAATAGGACACATTCCGTCGGAATCTCAGACCGTGTGTACAAGGGCTAACACCTTCTGGAATGTTCCTGCTCCTTCCATGGGAAGGGCGACATGCCTGGCTAAGTGCATCAATCATTGATGCTGTGGGTTTACAGAGGGTTTACCCTGGTTCTTTTAATGGGTATAATCTTGTGAGCCTCCCACTGCCATTTGTCCTGAATAAGTTCATCGATAAAGGGGAAGGTCTCTGGCACCCTTTTGAATTTGGAAAAATATCTTCTGACTTTGAATGGTGCTTCCTCCACCTCCTGCCATGATGGCTTCCTTGTGGCAAATGGTTCTACCAGAGAATAATCAAATCCAGATGCCCCTTAAATTTCCTAATTTGCAGCTTCTAAGTCGGGTGCAGACGCCTCCAAAATTGACTGACGGATTCTCTAATTAATTTTGTTACCTCTCTGACATCTGTGTCTTTATCTTTAGTTGCCTCTTCCATGCAGGAGAGGCAGGCCAGCTTATCTAGTAGAGCTGGTGCCCCACCAACCCATTAGCATTATTCCTTGGGAGGGAGTGATAACCCCAACAGCAGTGCAGAGAAGGTGATCTTGCTTGCCATGAGTGATGATGATGGGAGGAAGACCTGAAGCGACTTTTCCTGGACCATCTGCTCTTGGAGGCGGAGGCATGCCCAGAGGGTTCTCTCCACTTTGCAGTCAAGATACAACAGAATCAGTTATGTGGCTCTCTTTTGATCAATGTTCACTACTTACCCAACCCCTTACCTTGTAAGCTGAGGGTGGTCTGCTTGGGCAGCGGT
This sequence comes from Lithobates pipiens, assembly GCF_037356315.1. Taxonomy (NCBI): domain Eukaryota; kingdom Metazoa; phylum Chordata; class Amphibia; order Anura; family Ranidae; genus Lithobates; species Lithobates pipiens. The sequence goes on along the minus strand of NW_027507903.1, from coordinate 469,362,455 downwards.
CTCCATAGACAGAAGGATAGAAACCTAAAGGATATAGTCCATGCATAGACAGACAATACATGTGAAACCCAGTGAAGTGACAAGCTAACATAGCCCCAAACACGTACATGCAATGTGCTAGGAAAAACAATACAAAGTTACATACCAGAAAAAAAGCAGGGTCCCAGCCTCTGTGAAGCAAAACCACCAGTGCAGCAGATTCATAAAGACAGGAATTACTTTTAAAAGTGGAGCTGACAGGTAGGAAGTGATGTAATTGCCGAGCATGCTCAGTGCGACCTGTTTGAATAATCGCTAGTGACACTGCAGAGGAGCGCGGAAGTGGAAGTGCAGGGATGCCAGCCACCATCGAAAACCGAGCAGAATAGTGCCCAGACAGCAAGAGGAGTAAAACTGCCCCCCCCCCCACAAAGTGGAGAGTCACATAGAGGAACTCTCCCCCAGAGACTGCAGCTGACCCAATATAGACCATTGACTGCACATCAAGGAGTGGTGAGTCGTCTCCTTTTTTTTCTCTGCCTTTGCTCTCTCTCTGTGGAGTTTATTTGTCCCACACAGACCTCAGCAGGATAGTCAAACACCGCAGCTAGAGACAAATTCTATCTGTTAAAGGACTGGTTACTCTATCATTCAGCACTAAATGTTATATACGTAGAACGTTGTACAAAAAAAAAAATTATATATATATATAAATACATATATATATACACAGAGACTTAACAGGAGGGGGACGTTAGTAAGAGGAAGGGCAGGTGTATGATCATCAAAAAACATAACGGAAGTTGGAGATTCCACTGCATCCTTCAGAAGTCACAGCAGATATCATATACAGATACAGTGTATAGTTCATACATCAGGAGAGACTGCCACCTGGACTAAAACACTGTAAACTGAATGGCAAAGGTCGGCTAAGGTTAAAAAAACTCCATCACCACCTTCTATACAGTATATAACAAAGGAGAAAGTTAAAAATGAAAATTAAACATAAACATAGAGTCCAGTCATGAGGGGGAGATCAGAAAGGGGAGGGGCAGTCACAAAATCACCCAAATTGAGCTCAAGCCCAGGATCAACAAAAAAGTATATGTCCCAAGAAGGAGGATCTGAGGAACAGACAATGGAAAAACAACAAGAAAACCAGGTGAAACAGATGGTATACAAAATAGAAGACCAAGAAAACCGTAGCAGAAGAAAAAAATATGAGAATACGTGGCCTACCAGAACCAACAAATGGTGAAGACTTAATGGAAAAATATTTAACTAACTTTTGGGTAGAGAAGAAGCCCGACCCAATAAGGATCAAAAGAGTCCACAGGATCAGAAGACCACAGGCAGGGCAGGACTTACCATTGGGCTTGACTGGGCTCAAGCCCATGGGCCCCACCCAATAGGGGGCCCCGCCAAGATACATAGCCGAGTGTACTCGGCTTGGCTCCGTTCACAGTCATGCCCAGTCCCGCCCTATGATGGACATAACACGGGGACTGGGTGGGACTGTGAGCCGAGCCGAGCCGAGTACACTCGGCTACTCTCCGCTCGGGACTGCGAGAGGAACCGCGAGCCACTGAGAGCCACCAAGAGGACTTTGTATCTCGGCGGTGCCATTTCTAAACTTCAAGACTGCAATGACAAGGCTGAAAATTACACTGGACAAGGCTGCAGATGGATGGACAAGGCTGCAGAAGGACACTGATAAGGCTGCATTGATGGGCTTGGGGTGTGTGTTATATGCTGGCGCATGTTATACACCGATAAATATGGTAATGTATAGAAGGTAGGGCCCGAAAGTGACTCCAGCCCAGGGGCCCCCACCACCCTAAGTCCTGCCCTGACCACAGGATATACCAACAGAGGCCCCAGGAGACATTGTTATAAGATTCCAGAATTATGAAGAAAAAAACCAAATATGGGGAAATATGAGGGGGAGGCCACCATTAAAATACGCAAGCTCCAGATTTTCCTGGATGTATCATATGAGACAGGAGACTGCTAAAACCCGCCTTGGAAGTAAACTACAATGTATGGTACAACTGGGGCTTTCCAGCGTGTTTGGTAGGCCAGAAAGAAGGACGCACTGCAAAACTGAGACTCCTAGAAGAACTACAAGAATTTTGTAAAAAAACTAGAAATCCCTATACCAGATCTACCTAGATGGACATTAAGTAGAAGAGAGGGGAAAAACACTCAAGAAGAAGATAAATGGCAACTGATCCTTAAGAAAAAATAACGTGAACTGAAATAGGAAGCAAGGGAAAAGACCGGTGGGGTTGCATGGCCTTGGGGGGGGGGGGGGGGGAGGGCTGGGGAGAAACAAGAGGAAAATAAGATATAATGGATGAATAACCTGGACACCTGGTGGGGCTCAGACCCATCTTCCTTAATTGTGAGATGGGTTAAGTAGGAGCACCAGTTAGAGCACCACTCTAGAATAGGAGAAAATAAGGCAGGGAGGCCTTAAATAGAAACTATATGATTCTGCTCCATAGTCAGGAAAAGGTCCAAAATACAACAAAAAAGTCATAGATATGGCAGGAGGAGGATGGGAGGGTGGTGAGATGGGGAAGGGTGGGGGAGAGGGGGCGGGAGGGAACCCTTGGCCTTTTTGATTTCCCAATTTTTCCACAGGGCTAAACTCCCTCTCTCGGCTCTAAAGATCCCTTTAAGCCCCTTCCCCTATATGGGGGACAAAGCTACAAGGGGGGGAGAGGAGGGAGGGGTGACGGGAGATAGAGAACTTAAATGACAACTATAAATTCTTTAAGATATAATGTAAGGGGGCTGAACGCCCCACAAAGGTATAACGTATTAAGGGAGATTAAAAGATACTCTGCGGTTATAATATTTCTACAAGAGACACGTATAGCATTAGACACAAATGTTAATTTATACTCAAAACTCAACATGGTACTATGGATACTCCCCAATTAGAAGAGTGAAAGGGGTAGCAATAGGAATGCCAAGAGATCTCAGATTTATATTGGCAGATAGGAAAGTAGACCCAGAGGGACGTTATCTATTTCTGAAAGGAAACCTACAGGGGACAGAATGTACATTGGCTAACATATAGTGTCCCAATAAAAACCCAAAAGAATATTTAACCACTTCAGCCCTGGAAGATTTTACCCCCTTCCTGACCAGAGCACTTTTTACAATTTGGCACTTTGCCGCTTTAACTGACAAATGCGCGGTCATGCAATGCTGTACCCAAACTAAATTTGCATCCTTTTTTTCCCCATAAATAGAGCTTTCTTTTGGTGGTATTCTGCGTTTTTTATTTTTTGCGCTATAAACAAAAACAAGGCGACAATTTTGAAAACAAAAGCAATATTTTTTTACTTTTTGCTATAATAATTATACCCAAATTAATTTTTTTAAAAACGATTTTCTTCATCAGTTTAGACCGATATATATTTTCTAAATATTTTTGGTAAACAAAATCTCAAAAAAGCGTATATTTATTGGTTTGCACAAAAGTTATAGCGTCTACAAACCAAGGGCAAAAATTTATGGCATTTTTATAAAAAAAATTTTTTTTACTAGTAATGCCAGTGATCTTCGATTTTTAGCAGTATTGCAACATTGTGATGGACAGATTGGACACTTTTCACACCATTGGGACCATTGACATTTATACAGCGATCAGTGCTATAAAAATGCACTGATTACTGTGTAAATGTCAGTGGCAGGGAAGGGGTTAACACTAGGGGGCGAGCAAGGGGTTGAATGTGTGTTCCCTCAGTGTGTTCTAACTGTATGGGGATGGGACTGAGAAGGAGATGAGACATATCTCTGTTCCTACTTACTAGGAACAAACGACATGTCTCCTCTCCTCTGACAGCACAGGGATTTGTGTGTTTATACACAAAAAATTCCCATGCTGGCGCTCGTGCACACGATCGCATGTGGCCGGTAGCGATCGCGACCGCCAGCCATGCGCATCGGGTCTCCTGTCTTGCAGCGGGCGCGCACCCTCTGGTGGCCAAAAAAGGGAAGGATGTACGCATACGGGATTTCGCCCAGGAGAGCCATTCTGTTGTAGTATAGCTGCGTGAGCCAGTTGGGAATCGGTCAAAAGAGGTTTTAGGCAAACGAATGGACTTAAAAAAAGGCATATTAATTTTGGCAGGAGACTTTAATTTCTGTATGGACCCACGAATGGATAGTACAACACATGCACTAGGGACTGGCGACTACCAGTTAAGAGTGATCAAGAAAAAAATTACACCAATGCAAACTGGGGGATGTCTGGAGGGCTCAAAATCCATGAGTGAGGGATTACTCTTTCCATTCTCCTTTGCATTAAATGTATTCAAGATTAGATTATATCCTGGTGGAACACAGACTTCTGGAGACAGTTGAAAAGTCCTCCATTGAAATAACATCACTCTCAGATCACGCCCCAGTAATAGTGAAGTTGAGATTTACGGGAAAACAAAACAGGGAAAATACATTGAAGCTAAATGAAGATTTAATACAAGACATACAAATAGGAGATAAAATAAAAAATGAGATATAACAATATTTTATGCTGAAAGTGTCCCCTGACTTGTCAAAAGCCATAACATGGGAAACACATAAAGCTTATATCAGAGGTGTGTTGATATCTATAGGTGTGAGAAAGAAGAGGGAAAAGGCAATAGAAATGGAAAGGGTAATAAAAGAAATATGAGTTGGAACAGATACATAAAAAGAAAGGTGACACTGAAGTACAACAGACATAAACAATAATAAGACTCAATGAAACAAGAAAGGTCTTTAATAAGGTAGTGAAAGATAGATGCAAATGGGGGAGCAAACCAAGAAAAATATCTTGCAAATACCCTAAAAAAATAAAAAGTTGTTAACTTATATAGAAAAGATTTAAAATATGAAAGGAGAGATGGTGTATGAAACATCAGAAATAGCAAAGGTTTCCCTAGGTTATTATAGCACCCTATACTCAGTAAGGGAGAAGGAGACAAGAGTAGTAGAGGAAAAAAGGAAACAACAAATACAAGAATATCTAACTGAAGTACAACTGAATGTTGGTAGATAAACTACAGGAGTTGGAAGATCCAATAACACAAGAGATCAGAAAAACAATAAATAGTACAGCAACAGGAAAGAGACCGGGACACAACGTATTTACAGTCGGATACTATAAAATATTTAAACAACTAATCCCAAGAATGAGTGTATACCTGAATAAATTAGGGTAGAGGGAGTAAATTAGAAGAGAGTCATTATTGGCATATGTAACAGTAATACCTAAGGAGGGAAAAGATACAACATTATGCTCTAATTATACACAATAGCATTATCAAACGTGCATACAAAACTATATGCAAAAATATTAGAGACGAGATTAAAAAAGCTGATTCTGGAGTGGATCCACGCAGATCAGACAGGGTTTATACAAAGAAGAGAAGGTAAAGACAACTGCATAAGAACATTACTATTGTTACAGAAGGGAAAAGGAGGAAAGTCCCCAGCTATACTCCTGTCAATAGATGCCGAAAAGGCTTTTGACAGGGTGGACTGGAGATTTATGATGGATGCGATAGAAAACCTGGGTATAGGACTCAAAATTACCAAATGGATCAAAAACCTATATAATCACTACACCACGCTAAAAGGTCAATGGAGGTATGTCGCCTTCCTTTGAGATGTTCAGTGGAACAAGACAAGGGTGCCCACTGTCGCCCCTCCTATATGTACTGTCGCTAGAACCTTTATTGACAACTATACGGAATAACACAGACATGGGAGGGGTGTGAAATAGAATAGTAAAATATAGTTTATTCCTCGCCAAATTGAAACAATTATGACTTGTTCTCACCCTGAACCAGAATGGGCCTTTTCTGCTAATTCTTGGGAACCCGTCACCTGATAGGGACTAGTCAGTCAACCACTGGTCCTGTCCCCTCATAGAGTTCTGGGTTCCAGTTCGACCAAGTTCGTGAGGGAAATTCACCTGAGACCACACTCTGAAACAAGTTAAGTCTTCTCAGACTCGTAGAAGGAGACAAGTTATGGGCAGATATTTGCCCATTGGTTCTGACCTCTATGAACCTTGCAATAGGGCAGCATACACAGAGATCAGTCTTGTGAGCTCCTATCTGACTTGTCTGACTAACAATTGTAGAGCTTGCATTTATATACCCTTCTTACAAGCCTTATCTTAATCATCTCTCCTATATGTGATTGACGTAGATCTTAGCGACCAATGTAACTAACCATAAATCTGACACCTGTTCTATAACCAGATACTTAATTATTCCCAGAATTCCTGTATGTTCATTAAAGTAATTTATAACTGCTTTTGTCCAGTTAAAAACACCTGTGTAGATACAGTCTGGCAACCAGCTGTGTTATCAAACTCTCCTCATCTTGATAAGATTTAACTAAGTTCAAGAATTACAGATTTACGACTTTTGGGAGAATGAACTTTCAATAACCCCACCAGATGTGTTATATGTCTCACTATATGTATGTATTTTAACAGTTTTAATGAGGGCACAAAAAGACCTTTGTTTGACCCTGTCAACCTTAATTAATGTTCTGTACATAACTTTCCCGTATTCCACATAATTATTTTAATCACCTGTTTTGTTATCATATCTGTTTGATTTATATGCATTTGGGACAGTTCTATATAACTTACAGTGCCTTGCGAAAGTATTCGGCCCCCTTGAACTTTTCAACCTTTTGCCACATTTCAGGCTTCAAACATAAAGATATAAAATTTAAATTTTTTTGAAGAATCACCAAGTGGGACACAATTGTGAAGTGGAACGAAATCTATTGGATAATTTAAACTCTTTTAGCAAATAAAAAACTGAAAAGTGGTGCGTGCAAAATTATTTGGCCCCTTTACTTTCAGTGCAGCAAACTCACTCCAGAAGTTCAGCAAGGATCTCTGAATGATCCAATGTTGCCCTAAATGACTGATGGTGATAAATAGAATCCACCTGTGTGTAATCAAGTTTCTGTATAAATGCACCTGCTCTGTGATAGTCTCAGGGTTCTGTTGAAAGCGCAGAGAGCATCATGAAGACCAAGGAACACACCAGGCAGGTCCGTAATACTGTTGTGGAGAAGTTTAAAGCCGGATTTGGATGCAAAAAGATTTCCCAAGCTTTAAACATCCCAAGGAGCACTGTGTAAGCGATCATTTTGAAATGGAAGGAGTATCAGACCACTGCAACTCTACCAAGACCTGGCCGTGCCTCTAAACTTTCAGCTCAGACAAGGAGAAGACTGATCAGAGATGCAGCCAAGAGGCCCATGATCACTCTGGATGAACTGCAGAGAACTACAGCTGAAGTGGGAGAGTCTGTCCATAGGACAACAATCAGTCGTACACTGCACAAATCTGGCCTTTATGGAAGAGTGGCAAGAAGAAAGCCATTTCTCAAAGATATCCATAAAAAGTCTCGTCTAAAGTTTACCACAAGCCACCTGGGAGACACACCAAACATGTGGAAGAAGGTGCTCTGGTCAGATGAAACCAAAATCGAACTTTTTGCCCAGAATGCAAAACGATATGTTTGGCGTAAAAGCAACACAGCTCATTACCCTCAACACACCATCCCCACTTTCAAACATGGCGGTGGCAGCATCATGGTTTAAATAGAGTAAAGAGTCCTGCGCAAATCGTGCCACTGAAAAAATATTATGAGTTAAATATGAAAAAATGAAAATAAAAGTCAATAAAAAATCAATCAAAAATTCAGAAATAACACACCGTTGAGTGAAAATAAAAAGTGAAGAGCAGGAGAAAAAACGGGACCAAGTGTTCCAAAATAGATAAATCCAGGCTCTCAGAACTCTCACCTCAAGATGAAATAATCAGACAAAATGAAAATAACCCCAAAAACTTCTCCTTTGCTTCTCTGTATACAATGACCAAGGAATTGTAGATAAAGCATGTAGTATACACTTCTGCCACTAGAGGGCCATTTCCAGCTCTTGAATATAACACTGCAGCTTATGGATTTGTAATTCCGTGGTATAGAATGTCAGTGAGATTGCACCTTTGCTTTCACTGTGTCTGTCAGTCCTGTATTAATGCAGATAGTCCAGCCAAATAAACAGTTTGTTGTTTCCCATCTAGTGTAGATCCATATCCAACCGCTATAATATCAGCATGGGTGTCTGTATAAGCAGCTCTTTGACCATGGTCATGATGTCATACTGACATGTTTTGTCCACCAATGAGCACAAGCTTCTTCCGAGGAAAAGGTCACTCTATGGAAATTGGATAGGTGACACGCAATTAAAAGATATAGTGAATAAAGGGAAAATTTGATCTATGCAGGAAATAAGGTATAACAACTAATCTATAAAGATAAATGAGTGGAGGTATTCCCAGCTAAAGCATTTTGCGACTTCATTACCACAACCAATTAGATCTGAGAGAAATCTGAATCCAATAGAAAGATTATATAACTCAAAGTTAGCAATAAAACACAGAATATTGCAGATATATAGAATGCTCAGGGAGATGTGGGAATTGGGAGCGCCTCCATTCATTGGAAAATGGGAGGAGGAACTGGGTATATGATTGGAAAAACAAGTGATCAAAGTGCTGGGTGCTGTACTACGCGACTGACATAAATACAAAAGAAACAAACTATAAATGTCTAGCAACATGGTATATAACTTCCGTGATAGCTCAAATACCAGCAAAGTAAATCTCTATGTTGGAGCGGTTGTAACCAGAAAGGTACTGTGACTAGGGATGAGCTTGGTGTTCTAGTCGGACGTATGTTCGACTCGAACATCAGTTTTTCGCACATTCGACGAGTACCGAACGTTATGGGCCGTTGGTGCCAAATTCGTGTGGCGCTCATGGCCCACATTGCACTGCGCCATTGCAGAGCATTGCTGGCTGATGATTGGCCAAGCATGCACTGTGACCCCACATGCTTGGCCAATCACAGCGCCGGCAGTGAAGAGAGCAATAATTGGCCACAGGCAAGATGCCCGTGGCCAATTATAGCTCAGGGGGGGTTAGTACATGCCCCACACTATATAAGGCCGCCGGCGCGGCGGCCTTGTGTAGTGTGTTCCGGTATTCAGGGAAAGAGCTAGATAGGCAGGGACAGTGTGTTCTTTTCTCAGGCATCTGCAGGAGTTAGTGGGTGTTGCGTGCCTCCAGCACAGTATACACCTGTATCTACCCTTTATTTCTGGTGTTCTCTCATACAGGCATCTGCAGGAATTAGTGGGTGTTGTGTGCCTCCAGCACAGCACAGTATATACCTGTATCTACCCTTTAAGTTGGTGTTCTCTCATATAGGCATCTGCAGCAGTTAGTGGGTGTTATATGCCTACAGCACAGCACAGTATACACCTGTATCTCCCCTTTATTCCTGGTGTTCTCTCATATAGGCATCTTCAGGAATTAGTGGGTGTTGTGTGCCTCCAACACAGCACAGTATACACCTGTATCTACCCTTTATTGCTGGTGTTCTCTCATACAGGCATCTGCAGGAATTAGTGGGTGTTGTGTGCCTCCAACACAGCACAGTATACACCTGTATCTACCCTTTATTGCTGGTGTTCTCTCATACAGGTATCTGCAGGAGTTAGTGGGTGTTGTGTGCCTCCAGCACAGTATACACCTGTATCTACCCTTTATTGCTGGTGTTCTCGCATACAGGCATCTACAGGAGTTAGTGGGTGTTGCGTGCCTCCAGCACAGCACAGTATACACCTGGATTTACCCTTTATTGCTGGTGTTCTCTCATACAGGCATCTGCAGGAGTTAGTGGGTGTTGTGTGCCTCCAGCACAATATACACTACCCAATTGCTGGTTTTCCCATCTCCCTGCAGGCCATTACTATGTCTGGAAGGCCAACAATGAGAGGCAGACAGTAACGAGCCAATAAAAGAGGGCAAGCAGGCTCTAGAGACAACAGTGCTGGTCATGGACGTGGTGCATCGTCATCAGCACGGGGTATTTTCGGCAGCTGGACGTGTATTTTCGGCAGCTGGATGTGGAGGTAGAGTGGATGACCAAGCCCTCTTCATCCTCCTCATCCTCTCTCACCCAGGCTCAGGGTACTAGCAAAGCAGGCGCCAACGTGTCCTCTTCCCTTGTCTCAATGTCATCATCAGTCACTCCTTCCCTAGACCCATCATGTCCTCCTGAGGAGTCCCCTGAACTGTTTGAGCACAGTGTTGGGTACATGCTCCAGGAGGATGCCCAGCGTTTTAAAGGCTCTGATGATGATACCCAGCTAGAGGAAGGCAGTAGCATGAGCGTAGAAAGAGGGGATGCTCAAGAAGGACAGCAATCTGGCAGTCATGTTCCACCAGCTGCAGCATACTGCCAGGTTTGCTCCAGTGATAAGGAGGGAGGGGATGATGAGGTCACTGACTCCACGTGTGTGCCTGATAGGAGAGAGGAGGAGGAGGAGGCACATCTCCAACGAGGTAGGATGCCCTCCGGGGGCCAGCTTAGGGGCAGCACACCGAATGAATCACACCGCAGAGCTCCGATTTTGCATGGCGCTGCCTCTGCGCGTTATTCCAAAAGTTCTTTGGCCTTTTTTGAGATGAGTGCATCAGATCGCACCAATGCAATCTGCAACATATGTCTCAAGCGTTTCTCGCGTGGCCAAAACATCAGCCGCTTGGGCACCACATGCTTGACCAGATATATGTTGACCTGCCATGCAGCTCGTTGGCAAGCGTACCTTAAAGACCCACACCAAAGAACAAAGCAGACCTCTCCTTGCTCCTCATCAGCTGGGATCTCCAACCCCACTAAACCTTCAGCCCTCTCTGAAACCTGCACTGAGAGGAATGAAGGTTTAGAATTAGGTGTGTCACAGCCAAGTACTTGCGGGCACTCTGCTAGCAGTACACCCATGTCCCATTGTAGCAGGCAAATTTCCCCGCCCCAGCTGCTGGACCGTCGAAAGAAGGTCACTCCCAGCCATCCACATGCCCAGCGGTTGAATGCTAGCTTGGCTAAATTGCTAGCACTTCAACTGCTGCCTTTTTTTTTTTTTTTTTTGTTTTTTCCACATCAGAGTTCGAGTGCTAGAGACTCATTCATATTGCCTCTCATCTATATCACTGCACAATATCTCATCATCGTGGTTTATGCGTTATTATTTATTTATTATTATTATTTTTTTTTTTAATATTTTTTTTTTTTTTTTTTTAACTTTTTATTCTTTTTTTATTAAATAACCGAACAGCATTTACAAACCTTCCTAAATCATATCTAACCGGCAGCAAATTCCCAGTGAAATTTATCTCCTACCCCCCCTACCCCTACCCGTCCTAATTCCGCTCCCCCACCCCCCCCTTCCCGGCCCCTCCCGAGCAAACTCACCCTACCCCTACCCATCCTAATTCCTCCCCCCCAAGCCCCCCTTCCCGTAGGCCTCCCAAGCACCCATATACTCAAGCACATCGGTATTCTACCACGATATCTCTTAATCAGACTAATCTATAGGATATCCCATCTCTGTTATCCAAGGGGTCCATATTCCCTTCCACTCTCTATAGTTTCCTCTCCTTACATACAATGTCTTCTCTTTCCAGACCAAATCATTAATACATTGGATCCATTCTCCTTCTGTGGGGGCTCTTTCAGCTTGCCATCTTTGCGTGATCAATCTACGTGCCTGAAACAGACATCTTACCACTGCCACCGTGACACATTTCCCTTCTCTCGGCTCTTGCCTGCATCCCAGTACACACAGAATCGGGTCCATTACCATTTCCAACTTAAAAACCCTATTAATACTCGCCAACACCTCTCTCCAATAACGAAAAAGCTTCGGGCAACGCCACAGCATGTGTAGGAGATCTCCCTGTCCCTGACACCTAGGGCATCTGTCGTCTATCCTCCTACCAAACTGACATAATTTTTTGGGTGTGTAGTAAGCCCCGTGGATCAACATCAACTGTGAAACCTTTTGGGAAGGGGAGATTGAGGTTACCGGCCCTAATTCCATAATTCTCCTCCACTGTGTATCCAATATTTCTCCTACATCCTCTTCCCATTTCTTCTTCAAGTTCGGATGAGCAGTTTCCTGATTAAGAACCATACCTAATTGATTGTAGATACCTGAGATAAACCCCTTTACCCCATCTGTAGTGAGCCACTTCTGAAGTAAAGGTGTTTTATCCCACGTGGGCATATTTCCCCCGAATTGTGCTGCCAGGGCGTGTCTCACCCTCAGGTAGCTGAAAAATGAATATTGTGGTATATCATATTTATTTTTTAAATCCGAAAATGTCCTTAAGGCCCCTCCATCATAAAGCTGGATCAACTTAGTTATACCCTTTTTTTCCCATGATTTAATCTTACCAATGGTTAATATTTCAGGTAGATTTTTATTGTCCCAGAGGGGTATAGATTCTAATAACCCTGAATAACCCAGTTTTAACTTCACCTCTTTCCATACCTTGGTTAGCATTTTAGTTATCGAATTATTATGTCGAAAGGAGTCGGCCTCCAGGACCTCAGCCATGAATTCATGTGGGGCTCCTATCATTCTAATCCCTCCTTTTAGCTTCCTTCCCTGCTCCGAGTCGCAACCCGCCAGGTGCTGCATCTGCGCCGCCAAGTAGTAGCTCCTAGGATGTGGAACCGCTAGGCCTCCTCTATCTATTGGCATTTGCAGCGTTCGGAGTCGTATCCGGGCCTTGCCTTTCTTCCAGATCAGTTCCCGAAAGAGGGTCTCTAATTTCCTAAACCATTTTTTACAAATCCATACCGGCGCATTATGCAAAACGTACAGCAGCTGTGGCAGCCAAATCATTTTGATCAAGCTGCAACGGCCCATTACTGAGAGCGGAAGTTTACTCCAGACGTCGCATTTACGCTTAAATTTATGCAGAAGGGGAATTAAATTTTTATTGATATATTGATCAGGGTTCTGTGTCAAGAATATGCCAAGGTATTTCAACGCATCTACCTCTCTTACCTTTATACCCGGCGGCGAAGACGCAACAACCGGGGGGTCGACTCGGAGCAGTTCGGATTTCGCCCAGTTAATGGCCAACCCTGAGAGATCTCCAAAGCTTTCTACTAAAGTGACTGCCTGCGTCAAGGATGGACCAGTATCTCCCAAAAACAGTAACACATCGTCTGCGTATAGGGCTATCTTTTCCTGTCTCCCTCCACTTCTTTGAAAGCCCTTAATCCCGGAGTTTGCCCTAATGGCTATGGCCAAAGGTTCTATGGCCAACGCAAAGAGTAGAGGGGACAGGGAGCAACCCTGTCTTGTCCCTCTACTCATCTCGATCCTCTCCGAATATCTGCCATTGGCCCTTACCCTAGCGCTAGGGGCGTTATACATCCTTTTGATCCAACCGATAAAGTTGGGGCCCATTCCTACTTTCTCCAACACCCGCCACAGAAAGTTCCATTCTAAGCTGTCAAAAGCTTTCGTTACATCCAGAGACATTATAGCCCTCTCTCCTGCATTCTCTACTGGGATCTGCATGTTTAGGAAAGTTCTTCTGATGTTCATACTAGTAGATCTTCCCATAATAAACCCTGTTTGATCTGGGTGTATTAACTTTGTCATAAATTGATTCAGCCTATTTGAAAGTACTTTAGCTAAAAAATTTTCATCCGCATTCAGTAGTGAAATTGGCCTATACGAGGCCACTTCCAGCGGATCCTTATCTGTTTTGGGGATCACTATAATCGTTGCCTCTGTCATTGATGCCGGTAGGTATTTCCCATCCGTTATGTCTATTAGAGTTTTATACAACTCAGGGAGTAACAGTTCTCCATAGTATTTATATAATTCTACCGGCAGCCCATCCGGGCCTGGGGCCTTACAATTTGGCATCCCGGCCACTGCCTGTTGAAGCTCACTAAGGGTTATCGGGGCGTCTAGAACTTCCCGTTCCTCCCGGGTAAGGGTCACCATTTCTAAGTTTTCCAAGAAGCTATCCATTGCACCTGGCTCGCCTGTACCTTGTGACTGGTACAGCTCCCTATAGTAATTTCCGAAGATTTCTACGATCTCTTCACCATTGCATGTTATCGCCCCATTTATATTTCTAATATTTAAAATGAGTGAGGGTGAGGAATTTGTCTTAACCAACTGCGCAAGCAATCTTCCCACCCCTTCTCCTTCTCCAAAATATCGCTGTTTCACGAAGATTCGTTTACTCTCTTCTTTTTTTACTATCGCTGTTTTATAACCTTGTTGTTTATTTAGCCAAATTTTTTGATTTTCTGGAGTTGGGTCCATGACATAGGTATTCTCTGCTTCTAATGCCCCGTACACACGAGAGGGATTAAGTCTGACAGACCTCCAAAGGAGTTCCGCCGGAGTTCCGACGGAGTTCTGGCGGACTTTTCGACCGAACGGACTTGACCACACACCATCACACCAAACTCCGACGGAGTCGAACGTGATGACGTACGACTGGATTCGACGTAGGAAGTTCCTAGACAGTAGCCAATAGCTGCCCTAGCGTCGGTTTTAGTCCGTCGGAGTAGCACACACACGAGCGGATTTTTCAAAGGGGACCGGGTCCGGCGGAGTTCCGTCGGGAAAATTTAAAGCATGCTTCATTTCTAAAGTCCGTCAGACTTTAGCTTCGCTAAAGTCCGTTGCAGCCCACACACGATCGGATAGTCCGCCGGACTCAGTCCGTCGGAGTTTGGATGTCGAAAAGTCCGCTCGTGTGTACGGGGCATTAAGTCCGTTGCATCCCACACACGATCGGATAGTCCGCCGGACTCAGTCCGTCGGAGTTTGGATGTCGAAAAGTCCGCTCGTGTGTACGGGGCATAAGAGTTCCTTCCTGATGTTCTCCTCCCATATTCTGGATTTTCTCTTCATTCTTGCTACCTGTTGAATCAACACGCCCCTAATAAACGCCTTTAGGGTATCCCAGACCACATTCATTGGCGCCGAGCCCAAATTAAAGCTTATAAATTCTCTTAATCTTAATTTGACTTCCATTTCATCCTTCATGAGTTCTAGCCAAAAAGGGCTAATCTTCCAACCCCCTTGAACTTTTTTAACCCCCGTATTGAACACAGCCCTCACCAAAGAGTGGTCTGAGACCCCCCTTGGCAGATATTCTATCTCCCTTATTTTTTGTGCCATTTCCAAATTTCCTATAACCATGTCTATCCTAGACAGGGTACCATACGATCCTGACAAGCAGGAATATTGCTTACCTCTCGGGTGTCTCTCTCTCCAAAGATCCCTCAAGCCTATTTCACTCAGGAAACAACTCAGCCTAGTTTCACCCAAGTCCCCGGACCGATCCTTAGGGGGAAACCTATCATAGTTTACATCTAGGACTTCATTGAAGTCCCCCATCGCGATAATAGGAATGTCCTCTTTGTCCCCGATGAATTCCATCAGTTTGTAGATAACTTCCATTTTAAACGGGGGGGGGGTATGTATATATTTGCCAGTATACAGCTAATACCCTCAAGTTTACCAAACAGGAAAACATATCGCCCCAACTCATCTATGCTAACCTGGGTACATGAGAAACTCACCCCCTCCTTTATTAACACGCTTACTCCTCTTGAATAGGAGGAATAAACTGAGTGGTATTGTTGTTGATATTTCCTATTATTTAACAGTGACTTAGACATGTTAGTTAGGTGGGTCTCCTGCAAACATGCTAAACCAATATCAAATCTCTCCAACATAGCTAAAACTATCGCTTTTTTTGCTGGGGTACCCAAGCCCCTCACATTCCAAGATCCAATGTTAATAAATTTACCCTGCACCAAATTTACCATCTGTTATAAAAGAAGACATGCTAACAAACAGAAAGCACCACGCAGCCAAGCAGGAAGGGAGTATATAAGACTTATCGAGTATTGGGTCTACTAGGATACCTATCCTCGTCAAGTACAGCCCACTTAATATCATAACCCATTGGTGATTCCCAAATATCATAACCCATTGGTGTTTCCCAGCTATGTGCCATAATAACACGCAGTTAAATTTAACCCTACAGAATGTCTTATAATGATGCTTTGTGTTTGTATTCCTTCTCTCCTGTGCATTTATCCTACCACCTACATATTTCCCCTTCGGGTATTTACTCTCTTGTGTAATTATCGTGCTATTTTCCAATTCTACCTCTACGTGTTTTCTTTTTACAAACAATTTTTCTTCCCCACCCACCCCAGCTCCACCCAACCCGCCTCCCCCCTCCATCCCTCCCATCCCTGCCCCTCTAAACCCTCCACCCTCCCACAGCCAACCTTCCCGCCCGTTTAAGAACAAAAACAAACCCTCCCTTCCTCCCCCCCACCTAACCAGGTATCCCTTACGGGAGTTTAACGTGACCAAACCATCCATAACCCTCCTCACACCCTATCTCACACACACCGCTGCAATAATGCCCCCCCTCCCCATCCTGAAAGCTACATTTTCCAGCCATGAATTTATCAAACTCATTTACAAGCACTCTCTTCCCCTATCTCCCCTCCCTTTCCCCGTGGCTAGACCGTAAAGACTCCTTGTTATCCTCCAGCCATTTCAGTGCTCCGGCTGCTGAATCAAAAATCTGAACCCCAGAGGGGGTTACCACTCGCAGCCTTGCTGGGTATAAGAGGGCATATGTTAAGTTATATGTCTGAAAAGTGGCTTTAACTGTCCGGAATTCCGCTCTACGCCTCTGTAAGTCAGGAGAATAGTCTGGATAAAAAGAAACCCTTGAACCATTAAAGGAGATGTCCCCCTTCTCCCTTGCCTTACGCATTAATGTCACCTTGTCCTTATAGTTAAAGAACTTCAACATTAGAGGTCTGGGGCGTCCCCCTGGCGGTGGTATCCTAGAGGGATACCTATGGGCCCTCTCTATCGAAAAAAACGGTGAAAAACCTTCCTTTCCAAACTTGTCTGGCAGCCAGGACTCCAAGAATTTTACGGCGTCTGGGCCTTCACTTTTCTCAGGTAGCCCCAGGAGTCTAATATTGACCCAGCGTGCTCGATTTTCTAACTCATCCATTTTAAAGGCGTAGCTGTCCAAGTTTTTTTGCATATTCTTAACCGTATGCGGTATTGGATTTAGCTCGTCCTCCAGCTGGCTTATTCTGACTTCCAGCTCCGCTGTTCTTTCAATTACTTTCTGGATGTCCTGTCGCACTAACAGTATGTCCTCCTTCATTCCTGTTAGCTGAGCTGCCAGGTCTCCCAAAGACTGTTGACATACATTAACCGCCTGTAATACATCCCTCAGGGTTGGGGCCTCCTCTTGCGGCCTGCCAGGTCTATCAGCCTCCAATTCTCCTTGGGTACCACCCATGCTCTTCTTACTCTTACCCTCAGGAACCAAGGTAGACAATGGGGCCACTTGGCCTTGACTTTTTCTATCCGTGGAACCCCCGGGGTGAGATTTGGTTTGTACCGCCTGTGCCCCTTTTATTGGTGTTTGATCTGGGGTGTGCATCGGGGCATGCGCAAACCTTTCTAGTTTTGCCGCGGCTGAACTTGCTGCTTGTGTACTTTTTTCTTTTTCTTTTTCTTTAGAGGAGCGGAGATGTTGTATCCCCTGCCCCTCCTGCTGCCCCTGGTCTTCCCCGCGGCGTCTAGACATATTTACTTATGTAGGCCGTTCCCCCAAGATAGAGCCTGAAATTTAGCTGGAGACCTGGTGTACCAGTATCAAAACCTCCCCAGGGGACCCCCAGCTCCTTACCATACACAAGGGGGAAACCACTGTGAGAGGAAAAAGAGGGAATACCCCTCCAAGAGAAAAAGTGTCTCCCTTATTCCCACCGTCCTCTATAGGATTCCTGCTAAAGCCCTATGTTCCTCTTTTTTTTTTCTCTTTCCTTCAATAAAAAAAAAAAAAAAAAAAACCCATGCAAGGCTGTAACCACTAATAACCTTAATCAGGAGTAGTTAACCAGTAGTAAACTTGCCGTTAATCAGTTATATATAATATCATTCAGGGGGTTTAAAAAAAAAAAAAAAAAAAAAAAAAACAGAAGGGATAGTCTTTATCAACCTCAAAAGAACAGAGCCGATAACAGTTCAGTGTAAAACATTATCACTGTGTAAGCCTTAAATCCCAGCACCGGGGGAAGTATAACAGATATAAGACACATGTAAATTATAGATTGCGTCCTGCCAAGCCAGCTTCCAAAAAAAAAAAAAAAAAAAAAAAAAAAAAAATCGTCCTTATCAACTTCAGAGATGCAGAGCTATTTACAGTTCAAAATATGGCATTATATCGGTGTAAACCTTAGATCCCAACACAGAGGAATACACAACAAATGTATGAAACACAGGGGGAGTGTAGATTGCATCCAGCTGATTTAGCTTTTGTATACCAGTAGTGGAACGGAAAAGACCCCAGTGTAGTGATCTTTTAAACCATCACAAAAACACAGAAACACTCAGTGCACTAAGCTTGGCTCCTCTCCTCTCACCGAGGGAGGGTATTCCTCAGCTATATTCCCCCACTGGGGGGACTGGGGGTACTCACGGCTACCATATACTGGGAGGTGACGCCGTCTGGATAATGCCCACGCTGGTCTGTCTGTAACTTCGGCCGTTCGTAGCTGGCGAAGATTACCATGCCTTCACTCTAGCATTGTCCCGAAGGTCCTCGGCCGGGCTCGCCATGCTTCTAGGTATCTTCGGCCGTATTCGGACAAACTCGGCTTATGCCGGCACTTCCGACCTCGGGTTACGCTGCTCCCTGGACTATACGACAAGCCATCCAGCGTGTGTCTCTCAGAGATAGAGAGAGGAGGAGACAGAGCAGCGGCGTCTCACTCACCTCGGCCCTGCCGCATCTTCCCACCCGCACCACGCCCCCTCACACATCCGGTCACCGCCCGTCCATGACTGCTGCCTTTTCAGTTGGTAGACTCGCCCCCCTTCCGTGAGTTTGTGCAATATGCGGTTCCTCAGTAGCAGGTCCCCAAACGCCACTTTTTCTCACAGAAGGTGATTCCGGCTCTCTACCAGCATGTGGAAGGCAATGTCCTTGTCCAATGTCCAATGTCCTTGGTAAGGTGCACTCATGGTCCAGCAGGCATGGACAGGGATGTTACCTATCTTTCACGGCCCATTGGGTCACTCTTCTGGCAGCTGGGGAGGATGCAGGACAAGGTGCAGTAGTGTTGGAGGTTGTTCCGCCACCACGCCTCCAAAATGCTACTACTGGTTGTGACACACCTCTCTCCTCCACCCCCTCCTCTTCTTCTTCCTCCATGGCCTCTTCCAGTGCTTTGTCCTTGGAAACCAGCGGTCCTCCGTAGGCGTTCAAGGGGCTATGCAAGTACGCAGGCAAAAAGATGCCATGTCGTGCTTGCGCTAGTTTGTTTGGGGGACAGGAGCCACACTGGGGCAGATATTTTGTCAGCTCTGCAGGGGCAGGCCGAGAGGTGGTTGATGCCACACCAGCTTAAGCCAGGAATGGTGGTTTGTGACAATGGCACCAACCTCCTCTCCGCCCTCCGACAGGGACAACTGACCCATGTGCCCTGTGTGGCTCACGTCCTTAACCTGGTGGTGCAGCAGTTCTTGGGCAGGTACCCGGGCTTACAGGATGTCCTGAGGCAGGCCAGGAAAGTCTGTGTGTATTGCCGCCGATCATTTAGTGCCAGTGCTCGGCTGGCTGAGCTCAAAAAGGAGTTGAACCTGCCCAAGAACCGCCTTATATGTGACATGCCCACCAGGTGGAACTCAATGTTGGCCATGCTGCAGCAGCTGCACACGCAGCATAGGGCCATCAATGAGTACCTGTGCGACTACGGCACTAGGACAGGGTCAGGGGAGCTCGGTTTTTTCTCACTACGCCAGTAGGGCATGATCAGGGATGCATGCACTGTCCTGTCACCATTTGAGGAGGCCATGAGGATGGTGAGCAGTGGCAGTGCATGCATCAGTGACACTGTACATCTTGTCCACCTGTTGGAGAATACGCTGCATGGAATAATGGACAGGGCACTTGAGGCAGAACAGAGGCAGGAAAAGGAGGACTTCCTTGCCTCTCAAGGCCCCCTTTATCCAGACAGTGTTCCTGCTGTCCCACCTATCACACAGGAAGAGGAGGAGGCTTGTGTCAGCATGGAGGTGGAGCCTGGCACTCTGCATCAGCAGCAGCAGTTTTTTAGGGATGATTTACAGTCCCAAGAAACACGTGGACCTTTACGTGGCTGGGAGAAGGTGGCTGCGGATCATGTTGTCCTTAGTGACTCAGAGGACTCTGGACCGAGTGCCTCAGCTAACCTACGCTGCATGGCCTCCCTGATCCTGCAAAGCCTGCGGAAGGATCCTCGTATTCTTCGGATCAAGGAGAGGGATCATTACTAGCTGGCCACTCTCCTTGATCCACGGTACAAGGGTAAGGTTGCGGACCTTATCTTGCTGTTGCAGACAGAGCAGAGGATGAGACATTTCCGGGAGGCCTTGCAGAAAGGTCTGTGCAATGTGTTCACAGAGACTGGGAGGTTACAAACTCCTGGTCCTGGACAATCTTTTGCTGAGGCTTCGGTCAGTCACAGAAGGAGCGGTGGAGAAGGTGACCGATGCGTTCAGACAATTTTTTAGTCCGCAGCCCCAAGGTATGATCAGTTGCCAGCAACCATCTGATTTACATGGTGCAGGAATACCTAGGGGCAAGGTCAGACTTGGACACCTTTCCCACCAAAAATCCTCTGGCTCACTGGGTCTTGAGGATGGATCACTGGCCAGAGCTTGCACAGTATGCAATTGAACTACTGGCCTGTCCTGCATCCAGCGTTCTTTCGGAACGCACCTTCAGTACTGCTGGTGGCTTTGTAACCGATCACAGGGTGCACCTGTCCACCGACTCGGTTGACTGACTGACCTTCATAAAGATGAATCAGTCTTGGATCACCACCAGCTACCAAGCACCTGAAGCTGATGTAACCGAATAATTTTTCTGAAATGTCACATCCCTTCAAGACTGCCTATGCTGATGCTGAGTGACTGTCCTGTTATGTTGACTGACTGTCCTCTTCCTCCTCAATGATCCTTCTGATATCTTGGAAGAACATTTTTGGTTCTGGGTGATGCCACTAGCTCATTCCTGGTTGCAGTGTTGTGGCACCAGCACCAGTTTTTGATGCAATACTTTGCAGCAGGGCTCATTCCTGCACTCCAACTAGAGTATCTGGGAGAGGTTGCAGTGTTGTAGCACCAGCAAGCAGTGCCTAAGGCCCAATTTTTCAGCCCCTGTTTAACAGAGGCATGCAATTCCAATTCTTGATATAATATTTCACAGAAGGGCCCGTTCCTGCGCCCACCGAGAGTAACTGTGAGGACTTATAGTGTTGTGGCACCAGCACCACCACCACAACCACCAAAGGCCCAATTTTTCTACCACTGTTCAACAATGGCATGTTACAATTACAATTCTTGATATAATCATTCACAGCAGGGCGCTCCAGCAAGAGTCACTTTGAGGGCTTACAGTGTTGTGGCAACACCAACACCTTAGGCCAACATTTCTGCAGAGCATATAGGGCAGGCCCCTACTTTCAAACATCCAACTTACAAACGTCTCCTGCTTGCAAACGGAGACAACAGGAAGTGAGATGAAAAAAGACGGACGCCCAACAAAAATTATACAGGGGTGATAACCCTTCCCTATGTTTTCCAAAAATCTTAAAAATTTATTTTTTGACTGGAGCTACACTTTTAAAATGTACCAGTTCAAAATTACAAACAGATTCTACTTAACACAACAAACCTACCCAGTCCCTGTCTTGTTTGCACCTCTTATATACTGCTGTTCTGAGTGTATAGGGCCTGGGGGCCCCACGCCTTTCCTTTTTTAAATTTGGGTACGGGGTTCCCCTTAATAACCGTACAAGACCCAAAGGGGTTGGTAATGGGCAGGGGGGCTACCCATGCAATTTTTCTCAATGATTTTCATCCGTAGTGCCGGAACCAGATATTACATTAAAACCGCAAGCAGTTTTAAATTCCTTTTTTTTCCGTTAAATGTCATTTTGTGCAGGGACTGTTCTAAACATGGCAAACACGTGGCACTTCACAGGCATACTATATACACCCCCCAGGCACGATATTTAAAGGAGTATTTCACATTTTTTCACTTTAATCGTCATTATAATAAGTGCTCCTGAAAAAACTTCAATTTTTCATAAAAATGTAGGGATTGACCCATGTCCCCTGGGGCAGGAGCCGGGTCCCCAAACCCTTTTTAGGACAATATCTTGCATATTAGCCATTAAAATTAGCACTTTTTATTTCGAACATTCGAGTCCCATAGACTTCAATGGGGTTCTAAAGTTCGGCTCATCGGGCGGTGTTCGGCTCATCCCTAACGGTGACCCATATTTGGTGGGAATGTACAAAAATAAAGGAGTATTGGCAGGATATATGATGTTACATAGGGGAAATTTCAGGAGAGAATATCCCAAATGACCCACAATATAAATATTACAAAAAAAATATAAGAGAACCCTGATCCCATATCTATTGAATGCATTGGAAAGGGACAATACCATAAAAATGGTTATACCCAGAAAAAGCTACCATAAAGGAATGGTTTGGAAGAATAGACCATATATTTAAAATGGAATATCTTAGCAGTAGGGAGGAGGGCCAAGAAGAAAGGTTCAATAGTACCTGGAAAAAATGTATAGATTTCAAGTAAACTAGAATGTACACAGAGAAATTAATTGAATAGGTGTTACAAGGGAAGAATAAAAATCGAGACTAATGCTGCGTACACACGACCGGACTTTTTAACAGCAAAGGTCCGACGGATTCATTCCAATTCGCCCCTTATGACATCACAGTCCCAGCATGCCCCGGCAAGTGGAAAGCGCAGAGAAGTCAGTAGAAGACCCCCAAAGTCGGAAGAAGACCCCCGGAGCTGCCTAATAAACTACTTTAAAAACCTGTGAAATGTGTTTTTTTATTGACACTTTTTCCCCCAGGTGAATGGGTAGGGGTACGATGTACCCCATACTTATTCACATAGGGTGGGGGGCCGGGATCTGGGGGCCCCCTTATTAAAGGGGATCCCGGATTCCGATAAGCCCCCTGCCCGCAGACCCTGACAACCAACGGCCAGGGTTGTCAGGAAGAGGCCCTTGTCTTCATCAGCATGGGGACAAGGTGCTTTGGGGTGGGGGGCCCGCAAGGCGCCCCCCTTCCCCAAAGCACCCACCCCCCATGTTGAGGGCATGTGTTCCGTCGGACCTTTGCTGTCAAAAAGTCCGGTCATGTGTACGCAGCATTAGAAGAGGAATAGAGTAGAGGAGACCAAAAAGGAGGGGAGAGACGGGGGAAGAGGGAGGCGGGGAGATGGAAGTATATATATATATATATATATATATATATATATATATATATATATATATATATATATATATATATATATATATATATAAATAAAATATAATTGTCTTTGATGTATTTTGTTGTACTTTTAAATATTAGATACAAGTGGGTATGTCATTTATAAAAAAACAAATAAAGTTTAAATGTAAAAAAAAAAAAAAAAGAATAACAACAGCAGAAACATAAAAAAGGAAGGAAGTAATGGAGAACAGCTGCAGAGAACCAGGCTTGTTAAAGCACTTGCAGTGCTGGACAGCACACATTCGAGACCACCAGACTAGAGTCCCCTCCATAGAGCTCGTTTAGAGGCTGTACAGGGTGGGACTTCCACCCAGGAGAGGCTAAACCTGGCTGGGGCAAATGCGCTAAGGGCTAGTATGTGCTCCATTGAGCCCCAATCAGATGAGGACAAAAAGGAGAATGGGAGGTCCTGGTGATGCTACCGGTGAGTAACCCAGCACTACCCTGAGCCAAATTTGCAAAAATGAGCAAGGGCATCTCATAAAATATACAATTTGGATGGGGAAAAGGGAACCAACTGGGACAAGGCTATTTACAAATAAATACATACAAAAATAGAAGATATTTGGTAAGTATTTACATCATATACCTCTAACTACAGATCCCTGTAGCTAACAGTAACACAACATAAGGCCGCGTACACACGGGCGGACTGTCTGGCCAACTAAGTCCGTCAGACAATCCGACAGACAGTCCGTCCTACTTTTGAATGAACGGACTTGACCACACACGATGAACAGACAGTCCGCTGAAAGCTTGCGCGATGACGTGTACAGCACGTACGACGGGACTAGAAATACGACGTCCAATACACTGCAATGCAACCTTCGGCCGTGTAAATCCTTTCTGAGCATGCGCCATACTTAGTCCGTCCAACTTGCCTACTCACGAGCAGACTGTCCGCTGAAACCAAGTTTGGACGGACAATATTACGGAAATTCCGAAAGACTTAGTCCGCCAGACTGTCCGCTGAAAAAGTCCGCTGAAGCCCACACACGAGCGGACTGTCCGCTGAAACACGTTTCAGCGGACCAAGTCCGTCAGACAGTCCGCCCGTGTGTACGCGGCCTAACATTGCAGTTTGAGCCAGGGCATCTCTCCCTTAAAGGGGTTGTAAACCCTCATTTCTTTTTTTTTAAACAAACATGTCATACTTACCTCCACTGCGCAGTTTGTTTTGAGAGTGGCCCTGATCCTCCTCTTCTGGGGTCCCCCTGTGGCGCTATCAACTCCTCCCCACATTGGGAAACAACCTAGGAGAAGTGCTCTCCTTGGGGCTCATAGGATGCATTAAGGTGGCAAAACACAAGGGTGTATAACCCCTTTAAGAGAGCTACTCTGCCTTCAAAGGTCTTGACTCAAACCAGAGGTAGATGTACAGCCCTCCCATCCCTGTAAAGACAAAACTCAACAACATCCTGTCCTCCCAGCTATCTACACATTTACATCACACTTTCAGGAGGGGGTTAGCATCCTGCCGACAGAAAGAAATTTATACAATAGATCACATCATCATTGTTTCCTGTATCAGTTTCTGTTAACAGGGGATTAAGGTCCTGCTGACAGAAAAGCAAATGAAACTTGAACAATTCTCTTTGGAGTCTGATGGGAGGGGTCTCTGATGGGAGGGATCTCTGATGGGAGGGGCCCCTCACCCAGCGTCCATTGGTAGGAAATGTCCATCCGTCAGGCACAATACAGGGTGGCAGTCCGGTCTTATCCTGGAAAAGTCAGGGAGAAGCACATTCTGCAACTCTCCGGCAGTCTATGTGGCTATTTCCATGGTGGCTGTACTCACACATAGAAATGTGGGTTGAGCAGTCTCTTCCTGTCGCCCCCTTCCTCCCTGATGTAGCCAAAGTGACTCCTCGAAGGCCGTCCTGCCTTCACAACTATCACTCAGTCCCTATAGATTGCTCTCCCCAGCCTCCATTCCCTCTGAATGTCCTCAAAGCGGGCCTATGTCTCTTTACATTCTGGCACCTGCAGAGGCTTGGGAATATGCAAATACTCCCAAACCAGGTCATCCTTCCACTCTCTTCGGGAGTTCTCAATGATGTCCATGGTCTCGGGAGGGTAGTCCAGACCCACTCCAGAGAAACTTTGCGTTACACTTCCCGCTGGACTCTAGAAAACCTGTGCAGTTCTTTGGGCTTTTCTTTTCCTTGTACAACACAAGCATCGTGACCCACTGCCTGTATGCAGGTGCTCTGGGCTGGGTGGTGGATGGTCTGTTCAAAAAAAAGTTGTCTGCTGCTGATGGGGGTTACTGCTGCTTCTTCAGGTCCCATAGCTGGATCTCTTCCCTCGGACTGTACCTCCAGGACCTGGGAACTTCCTGTCTTCCATTCCTCCTCCGAGCTACTACTGTGAGATGACCCCTCCGCTAACTTCTCCAGGGACCCAAACTAGTATTTTAGCTAACAGGGGATATTACCTGAAAATATAATTGAAACAATTTAATGCTGATGTTCTGACTTTGTCTGAAGACATCATTTCAAAACCAGTTTTTACCACACCTTATCTATACTGTGTTCATTGTGAAAAAAAAAGACCCTAAAATAAGAGATTATTCCTCTGTCAGCTATATTCAAGTTTTAGTCATGTTAACTATTTCTCCTCCTTCAAGACAGACAGACAGACAGACAGACAGACAGACAGACAGACAGACAGAAGACCAGAACCCTTCCTAGAGCTGGCCGTCCAGCCAAACTAAGCTATCAGGAGAGACGATCCTTGGTGAGAGAGGTAAAGAAGAACCCAAAGATCACTGTAGCTGAGCTCCAGAGATGCAGTCGGGAGATGGGAGAAAGTTGTAGAAAGTCAACCATCACTGCAGCCCTCCACCATAGGAATAGCGGCCACACGACGTTGCAGTCAGACACAGTCTGTTCCTCCCGGGACTCATCCGGCCGATCGTGTAGAAAGAAAAGCCAACCGGCGGTGAGCTAGACACTACTGTGATCCTTGACACGCTGATATTCTGATTTTATTGTTATTTATGTAAGCACAATTAGTATGTAGGGTACTGGCATTATTAATAAAGGGTATAACACTATATTAGCCTTATGAGTATCCTTACATGCTGTTGCCCATTGATGTGAATGTATGTGACCATACTGGGAGGAGGGATGAGTCGGAATAAGCTGAGAAGCGCAAGTGATACAAGTGATATTCCCAGTAAAGCCTAATTGCAGATGGTAAGCAGCCACCCATGAGGGAATGCACAAGGTGAAAATGGTGAAGGTGTAGAGGACAAGAATAGACACTTGCACAAGTTGGAGTTGTTTTGACACTTTGTTTGACTACACCCCCCTTTACTTGGCTTGTTTATGTGTATGGACACACATAAAAGCAGTAGTAGAAGCAATTTTGATTGCATGGACACTGATATGCACCTGAATAATGAAAATATAAGATCTTTTGCATGCAAGCGCTAAGAGATACACTTAATAGAACACGTTGTGGTGTATGAAGCAAGAGTAACATTATTATATTTTATATGCATGCGTTTTATAAGGGCATACATAGCAATATATGATTGAGATTTTTAATGAGTTTAGTTTAAGGTAGCGCTGTTAGTGTGTGATTTTTAAGCAGCCCTCCACCAGTCGGGGCTTTATGGCAGAGTGGCCCAACAGAAGCCTCTCCTCAGTGCAAGGCACATGAAAGCCCGTATGGAGTTTGCTAAAAAAAAAACACCTGAACGACTCCAAGATGGTGAGAAATACAATTCTTTGGTCTGATTAGACCAAGATAAAACTTTTGGCCTTAATTCTAAGCGGCATGTGTGGAGAAAACTAGGCACTGCTCATCACCTGTCCAATACAGTCCCAACAGTGAAGCATGGTGGTGGCAGAGGTGTTTTTCAGCTGCAGGGACAGGGCGACTGGTTGCAATCGAGGGAAAGATAAATGCGGCCAAGTAAAGGGATATCCTGGACGAAAATCTTGTCCAGAGTGCTCAGGACCTCAGACTGAGCCGAAGGTTTACCTTCCAACAAGACAATGACCCTAAGCAAACAGCTAAAATAATGAAGAAGTGGCTTCACAACAACTCCATGACTGTTCTTGAATGGCCCTGCCAGAGCCCTGACTTAAACCCAATTGAGCATCTCTGGAGAGACCGAAAAATGGGTGTCCACCAATGTTTACCATCCAACCTGATGGCACTGGAGAGGATTTGCAAGGAGGAATGGCAGAGGATCCCCAAATCCAGGTGTAAAAAACATGTTGCATCTTTCCCAAAAAGACTCATGGCTGTATTAAATCAAAAGGGTGCTTCTACTAAATACTGAGCAAAGGGTCTGAATACTTAGGACCATGTGATATTTCAGTTTTTCTTTTTTAATAAATCTGCAAAAATGTCAACAATTCTGTGTTTTTCTGTGAATATGGAGTGCTGTGTGTACATTAATGGGGAAAAAAATTTACTTAAATGATTTTAGCAAATGGCTGCACTATAACAGTGAGTTAAAAATGTAAGGGGGTCTGAATCCCCACTGTGGATAGATAGATAGATACTCTGTTTTCCCGAAAATAAGACCTAGTGTTATTGTCGGTGATGGCTGCAATATAAGCCCTACCCTCCAAATAAGCCCTACCCTGTTTCCCCCCAAAATAAGCCCTACCCTGAAAACTGGGGGGTAGGGCTTATATTGCAGCCATCACTGACAATCACGCTAGGTCTTATTTTTAGGGAAACAGGGTAGATAGATAGATAGATAGACATTCATACAGATAGATAGATATATGGATATACAGATAGATAGACAGACAGACAGACAGACAGACAGACAGACAGACAGACAGACAGACAGACAGACAGACATTAAAATGCTCCAGCAGATTGTTGGGTGACGGGCTGGAGCAGAGATTGATTTCAGGGGCAGAGAGGAAGCAGGGCACCCTCCCCCTCCCTCAGTCCGATCACAGGCTCAGAAGAATACATACAGCAGAAGGTGCTGCTGTATATAAGTGGGGTGGACAGACAGACAATTACAGGCCAGGGTGTTAGAGCAGATTACCTGCCTTCTCCACCCACAGAGTCAAAACCAAAAGTGATGCCGCTGCCCAGGGAAAGCACCGCCCATTTCCTACAGCGGTGCAGACATGAAGAAGAATGACCCAATGAGAGTGCTGTGGCACCCTGCAGTGCGCCACAAAGCATTAATAAACTTGCAAATGAAGTGTCTCACCTGCAATCATGGGATTGCATTGGCGTCACGCTTCCCATAGTGCCCTCCGAACACAGTGCACTTAAAGGAACTTTTTTCTTTTTTTTTTCTTAAAGGGCCTTTTTTTGTGACTGGCTTGGGGGGCGGCGCCCGTGTGCCCCCTATGGATGGGCCGCCACTGAGGCCTGCCCCCTGTCAGCCCAGATTGGGGATTGGTTAGGGCTCCTCAGAACACCCCAGGCAGCTCCACCTCCCCTCTGCACCTCTCTTTCCAGAAAACACCAAAAGATTCTGGAAAGAAGTGGGAGGTCCTGGTGATGCTACAAGTGAGTCACCCAGCACTACCCTGAGCCACTCCCAGCCTAGATCAAAATACACCCAGGCTTTAAATATATTTTTTATGTAATTTTGAAATATATTAAAACATTTTTTTGCTAATACCTAGCATGGCAGACCTGGCATCTTGCCGGTCCTCCTTGCATTTTGCTTGATGTTCCAGTCTGACTCACATTGCGATGTGTCAGTGCATTGCCCGTGCCCCAGACTACGTCATTATTTGACTAAACGTGCGTCGGGAGGAGCTGACGTTCTAACGTCATTGCGTACAGGTGTCTAAGCAGACAAGCGTTCTGCACAGCCGGTCGGCTATTTTGCTGTCTTTTAACTACAACATTGTAAGTGTAATTTTTAATACCGGATTAAATGGTTATCATCGAAATTATGCTATGGTGAGCCCTTTTTTATTCTGGGTATCATCTGACTACCGTGGTGATAATCTTTCCAATCAGGGGTTTCGTACTGTTTTGCTGGCCATACCCCACGGATCACTTGGAGGTTCCGGTTTCCATCCTTGGATAAAGGCCCTGACCGGGTACTTGGTCGCAAGTTTATTTAGCTTGCCATTTGGTGAGGGCACATTTCTTGTGGTGATCACACTTTGGTTGTGGTGAAGGAACTGTCACTGATTTCAAATTATTATGTAAATTTTTTTCACAGATTTTTGGTTGTGACCGGATTCCTAGTGGAAGAAGTTCTACCTTATATCACCCACAGACTTTTATTTATTTATGTATATTATATTTTTTTCTTGAGTTCACTATTAATCTAGAGTGTATTTTTTTTTTCAATATTTATTGGCTTATGTCCATCATATTGTTTGTTTATTCGACTAGTTTTGCTCACTTATTAGCGCTGCTACATTTTTTCCTACTAACTATATGTGTGTATCTCACTTCTAGTGGCTGCTTAGTTATTGATTTTATTTATTTTTGGTGGTTTGTTTTAGGTGTTACCAGCAAGGTATTTTTCTTTTATTCTAAAGCCTGGAAATTTGCCTACTCTCACAAACATGTACTATTTTTCTAGCACACTAGAGGGTGCTACATTTATAAAACATGTAAACGTAAATAAAACTGCGTGATGAAGTAAAAATCATTTTAGGATTAAACGCACCTACAGTTTCTCACAAAAGTGAGTGCACCCCTCACATTTTTGTAAATATTTTATTCTATCTTTTCGTGTGACAACACTGAAGAAATTACACTTTGCTACAATGTAAAGTAGTGAGTGTACAGTGTAAGGATTAAGGGGTGTCAAAACAAAATGGTTGACAATATGTCTTTCTAAATACATGTATTTTTCTATCCTTCTCTGTAAAATAAGGACTCGTCATCTATTGTCACGTACGCATAAGGAGAGGCCGCATCAGCCCTAAAAAGCAGTCTACGCCCAGAAGATTGTCTTATCAGCTGATAACACCCGGAGAATTGTCTTTTCTTTGAAAATGTTGTTTTTTTTACATTTGCTGATGTTTGCTCTTTTCTGTCTATAAAAGATGTAATAAAGAAGCCTCAGAGCCAGAGTCAGTCAGAGAAAGTCAGAGTTAACGACGGACTTCTGAGCAGAAATACTGAATACCTCTGTGTCTCTTTGCTTGGATAAGAACTCTAACTAACAATTGGGAAACGGTAACATAACCTGACAAATAGGTGACTTGTTGAGGTCACACCTAACATTTCTGGCGCCGCGAATAGGGACTCGCTGAAGAAACTACAAGAGGCGAACGAACATAAGGACGGAACGAAATGGTCGGGCACATCAAGAACCACAGACAAATCCTGCGCAGGTAAGAAAAGCTTTATTTTCTTATAAACTCTGTGCTTCTTAGTTTTGTGCCCACCTGATCTGTCTGAATTGTTCTTCAGGTAAACACCAACCTCTGTAGTAAGCGGGTCTTGAATTTAATATTTTGGCTTATGTTACCGTTGTTTCTTGTCTGTCTACTTGTCATCTGTCTGTTGTGACTGAGATAAGCCCTGTTTGTATGGTGTGAATTGAAACATATATCATCCCAATGGGTAACGGAATGCGCCCTTAACTCGTAAGAGTACTTTGGGGGTCCGACACTTAAGTTTGATATACGCTTTTTGATTCATGAGCCTAAAAACGGGTTGAAAGTATAAGTCCTGACTGCCTCGATAAAGCAGGAATAAGAAACTAATGCTGAGAGATTCCATGGTAATGGGACGGAAATAAGGTCTCCACAAAGTCCCGGAGACCTAGTCATATGTGTTTGGCCACCAAAAGGGAATGCTTGTATATGTTGTAGCCGTCAGTCTGGTCATAATATTTGTCAGTTGGCTAGCATATAAGGTAATTCGATTTCAGAAATCTCATATAGGAGAGGGTTTTTAGTATTTTGGCACCCTAGGAGGAGAAGGCAACGAGACACTTAGTAAGTGATCCAAACGCCACCTAGGCAGGACTGTCAAAATGGGCCAGACACATGGTAAACCCCAGGAGGAATCTCAGAAATGTTATGCTGTTAAAGACATAATTACAATGTTGTATGGGAAGGATAAGGCACAGGGCACAAATAGGATTCTCAAGAAATTGGGGATGGATGGAGAAAATGGATTAAGTGTAGAAGGTTGGGAAGAAATAAAGAGAGACAGACAGGGAGAGATATTGAAGAACAGATGGGTATCACAAATACAATGTTTAATTAAGGTTTCCAACAGGGCTGAAGAGGAGGGATGGGAGTATTGTCAGGAAAAGGGTGGATGGGATATGAAGGTCCGACACAAAAGTCTTCCTTCTGCTCCCGGCGATAGGGTAAATACGGGAGATACTCCACCTCCTTATAACACCACCACACCAGGTAATGAAAGACCAAAACTTTATCCTTCCTTAAGAGGAAGAGGATGGGTATGCCGAGTATGCGGTACCCAGAACCCAGACTGGGCACAGGAATGTGTGCATTGCGGCGCTCAAAGACCAGAGCCCGTAGCTCCAGTCCATAATCGGACTAGGGTAATACAAGTAAATAATCCAAATGCGGGTCAAGCAGGACAGCCACCTACAGTGACCCGACAAGTCGTTCTGAGGACATGGACACCTTGGTCGGCTGACACTCTTATGGCATTAATACAGAATGCTCCTGATCCCGTAGCAAAACCTGCCGCATTCTGTAGATTCGTGACACAATTACTAGACACACATGAAGCAACTTGGCAAGATGGGGAAGATTTGTGTAGACATAAAATGACACTAACGATGTTTAATCAATTTATGAATGAAATTGCTCCACATAGACCACAAGGGGATCCAGCGGCAGATCCACCAGGAGTACATCCTCGTCATATAGACTCTAGACCCCTGTTTATTGCTCAGTTACGAGAATTTTGCCAAGGGAAACAGCAGGAAAGGGGTTCGACAGCGCCCATAAAACAGGCCCCAGGTCAGACTGTTACAGAATTTTACCTCAACATGGAAAGCATGATGGCTGACGAAGGTCTAGATTTAGCCTTACCCGTCACCATTAGGGCTTTCAATCGACAGTTTATGGAAGAACTAGTACCCCAAATAGGTGACAAACTGAAGGCATGTACTCCCGAATGGAGAGCCATACGGGACAGAGGAACATTGTTGCAGAAAGCACAAGGCATAGAGGCTGATTTAGCAGAAACTAAACCCAGAAGGACACCGGGAGTTAACACTGTTGCCCGGGTCAATGAAGGAGGGAATTCCTCCCGTAAACCTCTTACCTGTTATTACTGCAACAAGGTGGGACATATAAAAAGAGACTGTAGGAAAAGGATAAAAGACGAACAGGAAGGAAACACGGACAGAGACACGAGGGACTACAGACAGAGGCGTACCAATGATAGGGACGATCCGACCGCATGACTTGCCCCAGTCCTAGCTGAATCAGAGAACAAAATGCTCCACATGTTGATGAAGGTGGAAGGTAAACATATTCCTTGTTTGGTTGACACAGGAGCGTCACGCAGTCTGTTGTCTGATTCAGTAGTCCCTCCACACATGACGTCCCGTGACACCATACCCATAAGTGGTTATGACGGTCTTTTGTCCGATGCCCCACTGACTAAACCTTAAAAGGTAAAAATAGGGAGAATGGCTACCGCCTGACACTTGTGTATTGTTGCAATATGTAGATGACCTATTGTTATGTTGTCCGGATAACGATACTTGTTTAAAAGCCACTCTATCACTGTTACAATTCCTGGCTGAAAAAGGGTGCAAGGTGAATAGAACTAAGTTACAGGTATGTCAGAAAAAGGTTGTCTTTTTGGGCCACTGTATATCCCAGGGTACTCGACACCTCACTGAAGACCGAGTCCAGGCCATAAGACAAATGAATATCCCACGCAACTTTAAGCAACTTCGTATGTTTCTGGGAATGGTGTCATATTGTAGACAATGGATACCACATGCCAGTTCTCTGATGCAGCCATTATATGATTGCTTGAAAATAGTACCCTATGTACTCACAGAAGCAGGTCATGAATCTTTTAGCACCTTAAAAAGGTTACTAATTTCGGCACCTGCGATCGGGATCCCTGATTATACCAAAACATTTCATTTGTACATTGCTGAAATCACGGGACACGCAACAGGGGTGTTGACACAACAACACATCAAACAAAGGCCGGTAGCATACTTCTCGGCGGCTCTCGATCCTGTCTCTAGAGGATCACCGTCCTGTGTACGAGCAGTTGCAGCAGTGTCAATTATCATTGACAAATCCTCAGAAATTGTCTTAGACAATCCTGTAGTGGTACATACCACACATGACATACACGCCATCTTGTCACAGGTCCAGCCAAAACACATATCAATGGCAAGGCAGCTGCGTCTACAATGCACCTTGCTCCTACCCCCCAATGTTACCTTTCAGCGATGCACTTCTTTTAACTTAGCACAGCTTTTACCATTACAGACAGATTTGACAGGGGGGAGTAATGATGATAATGGTGTAGATACAGCACAAGATACTCAGGATTCTGACACACTTTCATTTCATGACATAACATCTGATGAACACGATTGTTTTCAACTTATGGAACAAGAAACCACGGGGTTCCCACATGTCACAGACATACCCATTGCAAATGCAGAACACACACTGTACATAGATGGTAGTAGATTTGCCGATGATAAAAGGTAAATATCACACAGGTTATGCTGTGGTAACGGACACACAGGTAATTGAGGCAAAGTCACTACCAGCACACATGTCGGCACAAGAAGCGGAACTAACCGCTCTAGAGAAAGCCCTAGAACACTTAGAGGGACAAGAAGGGAACATTTACACTGATTCCGCATACGCCTACGGTGTGGCACATGATTATGGCCACATATGGAAAGCTAGAGGTTACCTTACAGCAGCAGGCACACCTGTTAAACATGGTGAAGGAATCAAAAGAGTCCTGAACAATCTTCAAAAGGTTATAAGAGTAGCCATCATGAAGATAGCGGCACACACGAGCGCAAAAACAATTGAGGCAAAAGGAAACGCATTTGCAGATTTAACTGCAAAGAAGGCAGCTCTAGGGGAAGTAAGCCCTGAGACCTTAGCCACGGTACAGGTGAGTATGCCCGAAACCACATGGCAGCAGCTAATCGAACTACAGGAACAAGCAGGGGCTATTGAGAAGGACCGTTGGGTTAAGGAGGGAGCTGCACCAGGCCTTGACAATGTATGGAGAGAAGGAGACAAAATATGTCTACCCGCTTCTCTATACCCCGCAATGGCAGCGGCTGTCCACTTACCCACTCATGTCAGCTCCAATTCTATGTATAGGATTGTAAGCCAAGGATGGCTAGCCCCTGGATTCAGTAGTACTGCAAGGAACTACTGTGCTGCATGCCAAATCTGTCTGATTAATAACCCAGGACAGAGAGTGAAAACCCCACGTAAACATCAGGTCCGGGCCCAATATCCCTTTCAGAGACTGCAGATTGACTACATACAAATGCCTAAGAGCGGCCCCTTTGAATTTGTTCTCGTGTGCATCTGCCTATTTTCAGGCTGGCCCGAAAGTTATCCTGTGAAATCAGCTACGGCAAAAGCCACCGCCAAGAAACTGATTACTGAGCTGATACCTAGGTTTGGTCTCCCAGAAACAATAGAATCAGATAGGGGGACACATTTCACGGGAGAAATAATGCAAAATGTGATGGCAATGTTAGGGGTTCAACAAAGTTTTCATACTCCTTACCACCCACAGAGTTCAGGATCAGTAGAAAGAGTAAATGGTACAATCAAGCTGAAAATACAAAAAGCTATGCAGGAGTTGAACAAACCATGGCCTGAGTGCCTACCCTTAGCTTTGTTCTCTATTAGGTACACCCCAACAGGAAAAACAGGGTTATCCCCATATGAAATACTGTTTGGAAGTGCACCTAGATTAGGTTTATATTTTCCTCAAAGTATGCAATTACAATGTGATAGTTTAACTACGTATGTAATACAGTTGCAACAGCGTCTGACTAAAATCCACAAGAGTGTGTATTCTTCTCTTCCAGACCCTAATTCTGTCACAGGTACTCACGATCTACAACCAGGAGACTATGTGTATGTAAAGAAACATACCAGAAAGACACTGGAACCAAGGTTTGAAGGTCCTTTCCAGGTGCTATTGATTACAGCAACCTCAGTGAAATTGGAAGGGAAACCTACCTGGATCCACGCTTCTCATTGTAAAAAGGAGCCAGTTGGCAAATGACAACATGTATCTTTTTATTGTTTCAGTAATTCTGGCTAATAGTTTGGTTACCTCACAGAATAAAATACACAAGGATGAAGGATTTTTTAAAAAAATGTTATTACTGAAGTTTAAATATGCTTATGCCCAGAAGTCAGGATATGAGAAATGTTGGATTTGTAGCAAATTACACCCCAGCACAGCAAGTATACCACTGATGGCAGTTCCTATAAACTATACTGATCTTGCTAACAGTAGCATTAACATAATTAGAACAAATACCAGCGAGACAGTAATGTTTAAGTCAAATGGCCTCGCCTTTTCCCCTGATTGGTGTTTCAACCTAGGGAACACAACGGGAGGAAATGGAGAATGCCAAGACAGCAAATTTAACTTGTCCATTTTCATACCAAAAGCTACTCCTGGGAAAAACACGGTCTTCTACCCTAGTATAACCCACACACACCAATCGTTAGCTGAGTTCCTCGGTAATATTTCAGACAACAACACCAGGTGGTTAGTGAGTAACTTATCCCTCTATGGATACACCTCTCGTTATAGAAATGATATCAGTTCAAGATCAGTAGCTCTAGGAAACAATATATACATCTGTTGTGAGGATAAATGTTATACTTGGATACCTAGAAGAGCTCAGGGATGGTGCTACCTCGCAAGTTTAGTACCAGTAATGGGAGTAGTAGGTGATGAACGAGGTGATCACCTATTAGAAGCTAGCATGCACCCTAGATATCCCCTCAGGTATCGTAGTAAAAGAGAAATATTCCTGAAGAAGGACATGGCATGGGCTTGGTTCCCGTCCTGGACAGGATGGGGTATAGACTTAATGAAAAGACTAAATAACTATACAGGAATTATTAATGATGTTTTGGAGAAAAACTCTGATGATATTACTAAGTTAAATCTGGAGACCAGAGCCATCAGACAACAATTAGAATTACATGAATTAGCAATTGAAAGTATGAGTGCAGCACTGACAGGACTCTGTGAAACTACTGAGGACTATGAGTGCTGTACTTGGATACATAACACCAGCATTGAGGTACCTGACTATTATGACATCATTGCACAACACCGTACGGAAGTAAAGAATTTACAAGAGAAGGCCCGAAATATTGGTCGCGACTGGGATCCGTTTGGTGGAACTTTTAGTTTCTCAGGGTTATTCTCTTGGGTTAAGAAGGCAGCAATGACGATTATAGTGGTGCTCTTATTCGTATTTTTCTTTTATGCATGCTTTAAGTTGTTTATGTGCTTTTGCAAGAAAGCCAAGGTAAATGATGCGGAAAAGATGGAACTTTTGTGAAGATAGGTGGATTTAGTTTCTTGACATCACCCATCTGTCAGAAAAGCCACTCTTCCTGAATTTTAGATGTTGGTACTGTCCAGGGGGATGGGTGTATACCCCTCTGACAACTCGCGGTCAGGGAGAGTACTCTGGATATAGGCCGACTAGAACTTGTTCAGGTGGACCCAGGGCAAGAGGGAGGGGTGATGTCAAAGGGGGAAATGTAAGGATTAAGGGGTGTCAAAACAAAATGGTTGACAATATGTCTTTCTAAATACATGTATTTTTCTATCCTTCTCTGTAAAATAAGGACTCGTCATCTATTGTCACGTACGCATAAGGAGAGGCCGCATCAGCCCTAAAAAGCAGTCTACGCCCAGAAGATTGTCTTATCAGCTGATAACACCCGGAGAATTGTCTTTTCTTTGAAAATGTTGTTTTTTTTACATTTGCTGATGTTTGCTCTTTTCTGTCTATAAAAGATGTAATAAAGAAGCCTCAGAGCCAGAGTCAGTCAGAGAAAGTCAGAGTTAACGACGGACTTCTGAGCAGAAATACTGAATACCTCTGTGTCTCTTTGCTTGGATAAGAACTCTAACTAACAATTGGGAAACGGTAACATAACCTGACAAATAGGTGACTTGTTGAGGTCACACCTAACAACAGCTTGTATAACAGTGTAAATTAGCTGTCCCCTCAAAATAACACAGCCATTAAAGTGGTTGTTAACCCTTTCACTACCAGGTCCGTACACCGTACGGACGTACAGAAGTGCCCTAGTAACCCCTAATGTGACCGCCCCCCCCCCCAACCCCACCCATGCTGCTGCTTCCCTGTCCCCTGCCTCTCCACCTCCGCTGCTAAATGTCACTTGAAACTCCCCCCCCCCCCCCACTCTTTATATCCCCTTTACCCCTCTTCAACCCCCCCAGCACTGAGTACCCCCCTTTCACCTGATCCGATCCCCCAAATTCGATCCCCCGTAGCCACCATCATAAGCTGGCATTCCTCCTCTGCTGCTCCCACCAGCTTCAGGTGCTGCTGGGGCTTGGGGGGATCCAGATGTGTCTCCCCCATCACTCAGATAGCCCCCGCACCCCCGATCCATCCTTGCTCTGCGGCATCCCTCCTTCTCCTCTCACAGCCTGCAGCTTCTGATCGGCAATGTGACAGGTTGGGGATCACGGCGGGGGAGGAGGATCATTGCGGGTGATGTTTGGGCTTGGTAAACATGTGTTACCACCCCCCTAAGTGTGGCACCCTGGGCGCATGCAGTGATCACTATGATCGCTCCTATATGCCCACTAATATATGATAATAGTAACCATGAGTGTTACTATGTATGAAACTGTCAATTTGTGAATGCATTCATTCAAGTAGAGTGAAACAGAGAAAAGGACTATCTTCAGTCCCTCCTTTGTCTCAAAAAAAAGAAATATTGGGTCTGTTTAAACCTCTGATATCACACCACAGACCCCCCCCCCCCCCAAAAAAAAAAACATAAAATGACTGTTAAAAAAAAAGTAAAAAAGCCAGAAGACGATAGCGAATATTAATTTGCTACTGTCACAAGTGGGTGGGTTTGGGGTGCAATGCTCTGTGCTCCGAGCCCAACCTTTTTCAATTCGAGCCTCAGGATCTAATCATGTGGTTTGAAAAAAAACCTCATACAGAAATATGAGTCCGGTTCCCTGCAGGGGAGTGGCGCCCCAGCTCCCCTAATGGACCGGCGGCTCCTGGTAAGACTCCATTCACATGGAGGAGACTCTGTCAAGAAGATCCGCCTGCTCAGCATGGGATCTGTCTGCTGATCCCCGCTGAGCAGAAGGGTGACAGGTCGGTGTTTCCTCCACTGATGCAAAGCGGACACAGTCAGCTGGAAATGGATCATCTGTCCATTTCAATCGGACACAATCCGATCCGATCTGCTAGAGCTAGATGGATGGTGAATGGAATCCCCATCCGTCTGTTTTTAGCGGACTGGATCAGATGTAGGTGGGTGTAAACGGACACATGTCCATTTACATTAGTCTCTCCCTAGAGAACAATGAGTGGTCCGATTGGGCCCGCCTGAAAAACAGACAGGCAGACCCAATTGTTGTGCTTGTGTGAAAGGGGCCTAAACCCTTGTTCACAGGGAGCGTACACAGCGTACCTTTACAGGGATGCACAGACGTTCCATGCTTCTCTGTGCAGGCAGTCCCATTGATGTCAATTGGGATGTAGCAACTGCACCAACAGAGCCATTGCTCCCAATTTTACACCCATGCATGTCCCTGAGCTCACACTGTCTGTGTTCAGGGTCAAGTACCCACATCAATGTCCGAGTGGGAAAAGCAGCTATACCTGTGCAGCCATTGCATCTTATTTGACATAAATGGGACTGCCTGTACAGGGATGCATGGAACACCTGTGCATTCCTGTGCTGGTAAACATGACCCCCATGGGCGTACACTTTAGTATGCCACATGTGAGCGATGCTTTATTACTAATTTAGCAGGAATTTTGTAAGTTACGTTGTGTTTATGTGCAATATTAATTCTTTTTGTGTATTTTTTTTTTTTTTTTTTTTTTTTTTTATGTAATTGGTATTTATTGTTATTTTCAAAAGTTAACAAAGAGAAGGAAAATCAACACAAAAAATCAACATACATTGGGAAAATAAGGGAGAAAGAGGGGTGAGGGAATACATACAACCTAGTCAAGTTACATGTAAGCATACATGGCGGCGGAGAGTCACTTCCATTCAACAAACCCAGGGCAGCACCCCTCCCGCTCCAGACATTCGATCCCATGAGCAGGTCCCTCTCCCATACTAGAAGAGGGTGGGGTGCCCCCTTAACACTGTTAAAGCCTTACAAGTGGCTCCTACCGCATAGTAAAAGAGAAGAATACACTAAATCAATCAAAACCAAATTTCTTCCCTGAGAATATGCATAAAGATAAAAGGGGAAACAGAAAGAGAAGAGAGTTGGGATGGGGGTGGGAAAGAAAGTGTGAACCTCAAGCCTCACCGGATTATGTGTTCAGCTCACCGGCAGAAGATGCATGCGGAGGAGGAAGGTTCGCCTGGACAAGTCTCCCAAATTCAGGGTCTGCTAAGGCAAGAAGCGCGACATCTAGACTGGATGGAACCACAGTTGCGGTCTGGACATGGGCCTTCCATGGCGCCCATGTGTGCTCAAATTTCTCCCTGGTGTTCCTACAAGTGGCCATCCAGCTCTCTGCTTCCATTATCTCCCCCACCTTCCTCAACCATTCCTGCTCGCTTGGAATTTGCGAGCTCTTCCAATATAGTGGCACCAAGCGTTTGGCTGCGTTGAGGAGGTGGGGGAGTACACTCTTTTTATAACGTGATGGAGGCATAGTGGGTATGTGGAGCAAGAAGTGCTTAGCCAGGGCCGGGATATCAGTACCCAGGCTGTCTGACACGTGTTTGCGAACCATAGTCCAAAACGGCACGAGCACAGGGCACTCCCACCAAATGTGGAGGAAGGTGCCTTTCATTCCACACCCCCTCCAGCATACATCCGAAGTGTTTGGGAAAATTCTAGCCAGGGTGACGGGAACCCTGTACCACCTGGATAGAATTTTATAGCTATTTTCTTGGGTCTTAGAGTCTATCGAGCTGGTATGTGTTAGTCGGTATAGACAATGTAACTGGTCACCCGTAAAGTCATGTTGGAGGTCCTTTTCCCAGTCCGTAATATAGTGTGGTTTGGGAGCAGGCGTGGCGGACTCTAACAGCCAATACATCTCCGAGATCATGTGTGTCAGAGGCTCCGCGGCAGCCCACATGTTCTCGAAAGTTGTCAGGGTGGCCCGAAGTGGGGTCTGTTTACTGTGCTTGGTTATAAAGGCCTCCAGTTGGCGATGCCTCCAGAAATCAAAGGGGAAGCTACCATATCGCTCCCTTAAAGTAGAAAGTGGCACCGCCTCCCCTCCCTCCACGAATCTGCCCAGGCTAGCCGTCCCATCCCGTACCCACGCACCGAACGCGGCCATCTGTTCCCCCGGGGGGAACCACGGATACCCACTCACCGGTGTTAGAGGGGATAGCTGCGGTGCTAGTGCCAAGCGTGCGTTAACCCTATCCCACGTTTCCAGGGAGTGGACTGTAAATGGGGATACCCATGCTGAGAGCCCCCTGTCCCCAGCCGGGACCCAGGGAGCGTAGGCTAGGTCTCTTCCCGCCATAGTCTTTTCCAGAGGGACCCATAGCTTATGTCGCGTATGAAACTTCCAATTTAAAATGCGTTGTAATGCGATCGCTTGGTAATATTGAAGTATGTTAGGTATGCCTAGACCGCCGTTCAGCTTAGACCGTTGGAGCGTCGCCATGGCCAAACGCGGCTTCTTCCCGCCCCACACAAATTTAACAAAAAGGCTACGTATGCTCAAGAAAAACCCCCGCGGCAGGTGTATCGGTATCATTTGTAGGAGAAACAAAATGCGAGGTAGAATCGTCATTTTCAAAATATTCGTTCGACCCACCCATGTAAAAAGTGATTTGTCCCAAGTGGACAAATCCGTTGAAATTTTCTGCAGTAGGGGCAAATAGTTATGTGCGTACAGTGAGTCAGTACTATCTGTGAGCTGGACACCTAGATATCTCAAGGAGGGGGTAGCCCATGTAAACGGAAATGAGCCCTTCAAAGCGTCCCCCAGAGCCGGGGGAACGGTGATCGGCAGTATCTCTGATTTTGAATAATTTATCCGAAAATTGGATACTTCGCCGTACGCCTGTAGCTCTCCCATCAGATTCGGCAACGAGACCAGAGGGTCCACCACATGAAACAAAATGTCGTCTGCATAAGCAGAAAGTTTGTGTTCTAGGGAGCCCGCCATCACCCCCCTGACACTGGGGTTGTCTCTGACCCTCTGTAGTAACGGTTCCAAAACCAGTGCAAATAGAAGGGGCGAGAGCGGGCAGCCCTGTCTCGTGCCGTTACGGATAGGGAACGACGAGGAAAGGCCACCATTCACCTTAACCCGGGCCGTAGGAGACACATAAAGAGCCGAGATCCACCGCAGCATGCGTGGGCCCAGCCCCGTACCCCCAAGCACCGCGTTCAGAAACTCCCAGTCCACGCGATCGAATGCCTTCTCCGCATCCGTAGACAACACCAGGTATGGAGGCATCCGACCGCGTGTACGTGCCCAGTGGACAAGCTGGACCGCTCTATTGGAGTTGTCTCTAGCTTCTCGCCCCGTTATAAAACCCGTCTGGTCAGCGTGGATCAACTCCGGTAACAACGGTTTCAGGCGGTTGGCAATAATTTTGGAAAAGATTTTAAGATCCGTGTTTAGGAGGGAGATTGGGCGATAACTTTGCGGTTGGGATGGGTCTTTCCCGTCCTTCGGGAGCACGGTAATATGCGCTAGCGAGGTCTCTTGTGGTAAAACCCCGCCCGAGGCGAGGGAGTTGAAAAGGGCACGCAAAGGGGATTGCAGCTGGTCAAAAAACTTCACA
Organism: Lithobates pipiens; assembly: GCF_037356315.1. NCBI lineage: Eukaryota > Metazoa > Chordata > Amphibia > Anura > Ranidae > Lithobates > Lithobates pipiens. The sequence continues at coordinate 469,320,165 of NW_027507903.1, read as the reverse complement.
TAGTAGGCCCTGGTAAAACCATCAGGGCCGGGGCTCTTACCCGCAGGCATAGACTTAATCGTAGCTAAGATTTCTTCCCCTGTAATTGGGCATTCTAAGTCAGTTGCCTGATCCGCAGTGAGGGTGGGGAGACCTACAGAGGAGAGGTATGACTGTATACGCGTCTTCTTAAGGGCTATGTCGGCCGGGGAGGAGGCCTGGTCTAGGTGGTAAAGATTTGCGTAATAATCGCGAAACATAGAGGCAATCTTGGATGTGTGCTGTGTACAGTCCCCTGTAGGGGAGCACAATTTATGCACATGAGCCAGGAGTCTCTTCTTGCGAAGCGCCCTGGCCAGTAGCCTGCCGCACTTGTTGCCATGTTCGTAGTAAGTGTGGGCCAGATAGCGCAGTTTTCGGTTAATTTTCCGGTCCAGCAGTTTAGAAAACATTTGTCTGAGTTCTGTCAAACGCCCGAGCTCCGTAGAGCCCGACGTCCTTTTATGTGCAAGCTCGGCTCGTCTCAGCTCCTGCAACACCCTCAGGAAACTCGCCCGCCTCTCCTTGTTAAGTTTGGCTCCCAGTGCAATAAAGGTGCCCCGAACCACGGCCTTATGCCCCTCCCAGAGAATGCCCTTGCTCACCTCCCCATTATCATTCTCCGCAAAATAGTGCGTCAGAGTCTCCTGCACCCCCGTCACCACCGCCAGGTCGTCTAACAAATTCTCGTTCAGTCTCCACGTCCTTGCTTTAGTCGAGGCCTGGGCTAGTGAAAGCGTAAGCGTCACCGGGGCATGATCCGAAATGGTTATGAGGTCTATGGTGGCTCCCAGTATAAAATCCAAGGTGTCCTGGTCCACTAGCAGCAAATCAATTCTAGTGTACACCTTGTGTACTCCAGAGAAGTAGCTATAGTCCCTTTCAGATGCATGTATTGCTCTCCAGCAGTCCACCAGGGCGTAGTCCTGGAGGGATCTGCGGAAATGTCTCAGGAAGGCATGGGAATGTGATGATCTACCTGCGGAGGTGTCCAGGGTGGGGTCAGGGCTAACATTAAAGTCCCCTCCCAGAATTAACCTACCTTCCCTAAAATCCGCCAATGCAGAGAGGGTTCGATCTATAAATGTAAGTTGTTGGGTGTTAGGGGCATAGAGTGTAGCTAAGGTGTATGTCTGTCCGAGGAGGGTACCTTTCAGAAACACGTAGCGTCCCTGAGGGTCTACCTTATGTTCCTGGGGTTGGAATGGGCAATTTTTGTGAATGGCTATAGCCGTGCCCCCGGATTTGGGCCTAGGCGAATTACTCAGGAACCATTGCGAGAATAGGTGTGAGGGCAATTTAGGGAGAGAGGTATCGGTAAAGTGGGTCTCCTGCAAGAACACCACTTGCGCCTCCAGGCGTTTCAGTTCTAACCATAGCCTATTTCGCTTGTTAGGGGAGCACATACCCCTCACGTTGTAGGACACTACCTTAAGCGTAGCCATGTTGTGTCTGAGGGTTCCGTCCAGGCGACCTTCCTAGTTCTGCGGTGTCCGGCGAGACAAGATTCCGGTAGCTTCAACCTATCAGGGGGCAAGAAGGGAGGCTGGGATGAAGGGAAGCAAGGAGGGGGGGCAGAAAGGGGGATGGGGACAAAAAACAATAGACAGAAAAACAAAAAAAGGGAAAAGGAGGGGGAGAAAAAGGAAAGCATTAACACAGTGCATAAAACAGATAACATCCTAAAGACTGGGCCCACCTGCGCCACAATAATGCGGCACAGGAGTACCCAAAACTGTTTGCCTGCCGCCCGCCGCCCCCCCGTTACAAGGGGGCAGCCGGCGCCCGGCAATGCGCCCAATCCTGGGCTATTACCCAAAACGGGTAGTCCTACGTGGGGAACGTAACTGGACATGGACAACCCGGAAAACCCCGCCCCTCACCACCAAAAAACGTTGTAAGAGTCCGGGAGATAAAAAAAAAAAAAAAAAAAAAAAACCATTAAAGTCCCAGACATGTCATAAAACTAGTAGTGAACAATAAACAACTTGCAATCTCTCACGGCAGTTCCTTCGGCCTCGTGCTGTCGGCTCCCTCCCCCCCCCCCCCCAAAAAAAAAAAAAGAGGGGGGGGGGGAGAGGGAAAAAAAATAAAAATAAAATAAAAATAAAAATATAAGACCGAAAATAATACTGACAACTAGAGGAGCCGCAGACCAAGCAAATAAGGCACACCGCGCCACTGCGCATCCTGTTGGTAACTCTGTCGTGAGCTGCGGGCTCTTGATCAAAAGTCAGCCAAGGGTCAACGTGTAGAAGAAGTCGGCGAGTGGAGCGCCACTAATTCCCAGCCATGGGCTCCTGTCGCGTTGCCGCCGAGGACGAGCGTTTGCGATGCCGCGGAGGTCGATTGGGTCGGGCCTGCTGCCACGGCGGAGGAGCTTGCACTGTCTGTATATTCGTGGAAAGCCTCCAATCAGGAAAGTCCACAGGGTCCAGGTTCAGTTGCAGCAAGAAACGCTGAAGGTCATCCTTTGAACGCAGAGTGGCCGACTTCCCGTCTCGTTCAGCATGGAGGCTAAAGGGGAACCCCCATCTATAAGTAATGCCTGCTGTGCGGAGGGAGTCCAAGAGAGGGTGTAGTGCCCTACGCTGCATCAATGTGCGCCTGGACAGATCTTGATAAAAGAACAGGCGTGCACCATCAAAGTCAAAGAAGGGGCGTTTGCGCATGAGTTGCATTATTTGGTCTTTCACCGTGTACTTATGCAATTTGCAAATGATATCCCGCGGGTTATCGGCATCCTGCGACGGGGGACGAAGGGCCCTATGCGCCCTGTCAATTTCCACGGTTGCTGTAGGGGGGAGGCCCAAGAGCTCTTTAAAGATGCCTTGCAAGGTGGGTACAATGTCCTTAGCTCCTGTTGCCTCTGGCAACCCCCGTATGCGGATGTTGGACCTACGGCTGCGATTCTCATAATCATCCAGTTGTGAAATCAGTGCCTCTATCTGCTGATCCTGCGCTGCGCACTTGTCCCTTAACTGTGTGATCACTGGCAAAGCTTCCTCCACAGTCTGTTCAAGGGTTTCTAGCCTATTCCCCAACTGAGTTGTATCTTCCTTCAATTGCTCTATGTCCTGTTTAAAGGCCTTCTCCACTCTAGTTGCAAAGCGGTCTAGGTCCTCTCTTGTGGGGAGAGACCAGATATGTTGCTTCAAGTCTCTATCCCCCATCAAAGCTGAGGCCTCAGAGCCCTGATCAAGAGAGGCTGAAGAGCCAGGGGAGTCAGGGGGAGCGGTGTCGCTTACCAGCTGCGGCGTCCGTATAGGAGATCTGGCCGTCTGTTGCTGCACACATGCCTCCGCCATAGCGTCCGCTCCGCGTCCCTTCACGGCCGCCATCTTGGGAGACACGTGCTGCCCGCCCTTGCTGCCGAAATATGCCCCTATGGAGCCGCTTCCAGGCTGCGAGGTACCCCGATGTCTGGAGGATGCCCTCCGCCGCTGGGACATGCCGGTAAGGATGGGTTTCAGGCAGTATCTGCGCCGGAACAAGCTGATGTAGCTGCGGTGTGTGAGGAGCTCTGGGATCCTGCTTCCTCACTCGGCCATGCCCAAGCCACGCCCCCTTTTTGTGTATTTTTAATGAAAATAGCGATATGATGAACATTTGCACAATTATTGCGGGGCCCAACAAATCAGTAGCACTTTTGTTTATTCTACAGGTCCTGTGCTTGTAGCAAATGTCTAGTTTGAGGCTCGGTTCACACAGGACGCGGCACGACTTGCAGCGCCGCGACCTGCCGCGACCTGCCGCGACCTCAGCGGCGACTTGCAAAACGACTTCTGTATAGAAGTCAATGCAAGTCGCCCGAAGTCGCAGCAAAAGTAGTACAGGAACCTTTTTTCTAAGTCGGAGCGACTCGAGTCGCTCCTATTAGAACGGTTTCGTAGTACAGAACGGGGGCGACTTGTCAGGTGGCGAAGTCGCCTGGACAAGTCACCCCTGTGTGAACCGAGCCTGAGGGTTCTTTTCAAATTCTGAAAGCTGTAAGTGAAAACTGAAAACCTCCAGATTTTTAGAGAAATTTCTGGGTACATTCAATTTTCACCATTTTGCAAAAAGGCGCACATTTACAAATATTTGTTATTTATTAACTCAATACAGTGTAATATTTGGGGGTTATTTTAGCTTCAAGGTAGAGCTTACCAGTGAGCTGGATCCACACCAGATGTCGTTTAAGGGCTCGTAGGCCCACTTTTAATAAAGAAAGAAAAGTCAGATAACAAAATAGTTGCCCACACAGGGGTTTCAGCTTTCCACAGCAGTAATGTATGTAGAACCAAAAATACCAAGCCACCTGGCTCTCTTTAGCAGCACTGCTGCTCAGACTTCTGCTGCAGCCCTCTTGGCTCTTTAACAGAGTTCCTGTACACCCAGTACCTCAGCACTCTTTAACAGCTTCTCTTTCAGCCCACAAGCTTGGACCCTCTGTCTGCTCTGACAGACCGACCTGTGCAGACATGCACACTTCTTCTCCCTTACACGCCTGGACTCCTCGGGAGGGTGGAGCCCAGAACCATGGTGTTGGCTTTGTTTTAAGCCCAAGACCCACCTGTGCAATCATCCAGCCAGACTGCTGGCTGTTCCCAAAACCCGGTCCCAGGATTGGAGATTCCGAACTACCACATATCCCCCCCCCTTTGTTTCGACCCAGAGGGCGGAACACCCAAGTTACTTTTGGCACCTCTGTGCCAGATACCATTTACAGAAGTACCCTCCTGTCCAACCTCGCTTCTCCTAATGGGGAACTCCACCCAATGCCTCCTTTGGTGTCTCCCTCCAAGCCTTACTCTCACTCTGCTATGAGCTTTGATGCGACCTTCCCAACTTTTCTTCCGAGTGAATTTCCATAAGCACTTCCTCTCCTGAAATCTTAATGGGTTCCCGTTGGTCTTCCTACCAACCCTTCTGCCTCCACGCTTCAGGTTCCCAGGTCTCCCCAAAACTTTCTCAGCAGTACTGTTCTGAGACTGTAGGGGGCCTATTTCTATAGTGTTTAGAATGGAAACCCACCTCTTATTTCTGGTACCTGACTCAGCAGTCACTAATTGATTACCAGGTTTACCTGTACCTTTGGGCACCACATCATCATGTACCATTAACACATTATTTGGTTCATCATTGACAGACATATTCAAACCAACATTAGACCTCTCAATGTTGCACATGTCACCAATGCCTTTTTTTTTCAAAATTTGCTAGGGCAGAGTCTGCAGAGGGCACACATACTAGAGGGCCGCCATCACCCACAGGAACCTCACAGGATGCTACCTCCCCTGGGTTCACCCATTCTGCAGGCAGCTGTCCTACCACTTGACCCGTTCTGATGCCACCTGTATTTTTACCCACCGGAACAGGCAAGCTCTCGTCTGATCCACATACAATTTTTACCACGCTCCTTGCCCATTCCCCTGTCCCGGGGACCTTATTAGGTTTGTCACCTAAACCAAGCACTGGACTGGGGACCCCAGTCTCTTTAACCACCTTTGTTTGAGCCCTGGTCAGGATCTCTGCTGCTTTCAGGTCCACACATGGCCCTTCCACCTCATGTGGTTTTTCTACTGGTGCAGTATACGCGCCCTTCACCAACTGACCAGCACCACACTGGACCATAGCAGCAGAAATGCTTCCCATCTGGCTGTTAGGAGGTGTAACCGCAGGCAATTTAGGCTTATTTTCAACTTCTCCAATGTCTGTCTCAAATATTTCTTCTCGATCTAATCTAGCAGCATACGTAGCGGCAACTTTTAACAAAAGTAGCAAATTTAGGAATAAACCATTCCTGTCCTGTTTTGCTTTGCTCTGTACAGCCTGCCATACAGTGCTCCACCTAGTGGTACTGCGCAGTACCAGCCCATCAGACTGTGGAGGAGACACACTAGTATAGATTGGCTGTACATCCCAAAGTTCAAGCATCTCTTTTAATGCTTCAGTTATAAACCAGGCCCTTGACTCCAGACCTAAGTCCTTCCTGGGGATTTTCATGACACTGGGGATGCAGAGAGACCCACTTGCTGAGACTTGAAAAGTTGCGAAGGTTAACGGAACCTCCTCCCGTCTGGAGGTAAACCCAGCCTGGTGCTCCACCAGAGCGCTGCCAGGTGCTGGACTTATACACAACTTCTCAGGCTCAGCATCAGTGAACTGCTCCAGAACATTACCAGTGACATCACGTTGACACTCCATGCCAACCTCAGTTTTGTGGGTCACGGACAATGTCTCTGCTGTGCCCTTATTTGCTTCATCCTGCTCACCAGGGTTAACCCCTGCAGCAGCCACCGCGCCCTCAGGTACAGGCTGTTCTGCAGCCCCTCTTGCTGGCCCAGCAGAAACCGTGTCCACCTTATCTTTGTGCATAAAAGCCTTATCTATCAGGGAGATAAGATTTTTGCTCCAACCATCCCAATCTGTTGTATGTGCGCTCCCTTCTGCGGTATTCCTCAGCACCGATCCATCTGCCCAAGGAGACACATAAGAACAGACTGGCTTAGTTGCAGACTCATTACACCAGTCATTGTAAATCACGTCAGACTGTGGTAGCACAGGTTGCAATACACCATATTCATCACCTTTCTCTGCTTGCATTTCATAAGCCTCACACACCTTTGCATTTTTCACAGGTTGCGTTAATCCACCATTTACCTGCACATTTTTAGTACTAGCAGTTTGCACTAACACATTACTATTACACAGTACAGTTCCATTCTGTCCCACCAGAGTGAAATCGCAGTTGTCCAAGGCAACCTCTGACTCCAATACATGAAGTTCCCTGGAGATTCCTGTGGACAACTGTGCTGTCTTACCACCAATTGCTACAGGCAACGGCCCATTTTTGATAACCCCAGGTTCTTTCAGAGCAAAAGTTTTCCCAACAGCAGCAAACTTTTCATTAACAGTATCACTTATAGCATTTTTCACATTTGTAGGCTGTCCTAGCCCATGGTCAACTTGAGCCTGATAGTCATTAGACACAACACTTTTAGACATCAACACAGGTTCTATTTGGATTTTAACCCTTGCATTCCCACTATATAGGGAAAAGTCATTCTCAAGTGCACATTCAGTGGCCCCACTAACTGGGGTCACTCTCACATCATCATGGACAGTCTCGTAACCAGTCCTTTTATACATGAAATCAGCAGTTCCAGCCATCACTTCATTAAAGACAGTCTTACCCACCGCAGTAGTTGGGGTCACCATCTTCATTTGAGTACGTCGTCTTATGCACCAGTCCTCTGCTGCACTTTTACTGGCCAACTCCTCCTGGGGGCCATGGGATGAAACTACAGCAGGCATCTCCCACCGTTTAGCACCCCCTGCAGGCACAACAGGAAACTTCTTGTTGCTAGGGGTGACTGCAAACATATTTTCACCGGAATCTGGGCCTACAGACAAAACTTTTTTCTCAGTAACATTATCTCCAGCCGTATTCCACAACCTAGGGCAAGAAAACCTGCCATGCCTCAGCTGGCCACATTCCAGGCATGGTACTGGACGATTTTTTCCAAAAGCGATTCTCTCCTGGCGATTCCCAGCTGGCCGGAATGCACAGGCCTCTTTGTGGGGACGCTGAACCAAACCTCTACTGCAGCTCCTTTCAGGCATAAATTTCACTCCGGTTGCCATGGGAGACCGCACTCTCCCAGCAGAACTTTTCTGGCTCTCTCCAACATGATAAATTGGCTTCTCCTTAAGCCACTTTCCACGATCCTTTTTAGACATATTAGCCCATGGTACAGAGACAGCCCGACTGGCTTCCTCTGCGTTGCTATGGGCAACCACTCTCCTTGCATATCGCATGGGCTTCTCTCTGCTGGATCCCGTCTCATGCTGTGACACATTCACATCTTTCACAATAGCGGTTTTAACTGCATCAGCTTTGCCAGGGGCAACAGCAGCCCTCTTCCAGTTATGAACATCCAGCGGCTTTCCCCTTGCACTGAGGGTTGGCTTCCTTTCCTCTGTAGCTTGGTCCAGTGCTGCTAAATGCCGCTTGCACCAATCCACTGCAGATTCAAATGCTGGTGGACTCTCCATAACAGCAGTCACCTGTGCACTCATTGCACCAGGGTTGCTAGGGACAACCCCAGCCCTTTTTCTCCTTGATAAACTCTGATCAGGTATGTATGGGGCTCGTTTGGGTGGTAACAACCCCTCCAACCACAGAGCTCTGTCTCTCATTTCAGCAAACCTTGCCTCTTTTAGTGTCTGTTAAAGCAAGTTGCTTTTCTCTTAATGCAAGCTTTCCTCACCTGCACATTGCACACACTGATTGTGCTGTCTCAGGCACACAAACACAGTTCATAGCAAGGAAAAAAAAAAAAAAAAAAAAAAATTTTGACTTTTCATTCACAGGTACACCACCTGCAACACGCAATGCCTTTTGCCTGGCTGCACTTCCACACACAGCCAATAGTTCCTGACTTGAACTTACTGTAGAGCAAGGACCCGGATTCCACCGTCTTCTGCCCGCATTCGAACACCACTTGTAATATTTGGGGGTTATTTTAGCTTCAAGGTAGAGCTTACCAGTGAGCTGGATCCACACCAGATGTCGTTTAAGGGCTCGTAGGCCCACTTTTATTAAAGAAAGAAAAGTCAGATAACAAAATAGTTGCCCACACAGGGGTTTCAGCTTTCCACAGCAGTAATGTATGTAGAACCAAAAATACCAAGCCACCTGGCTCTCTTTAGCAGCACTGCTGCTCAGACTTCTGCTGCAGCCCTCTTGGCTCTTTAACAGAGTTCCTGTACACCCAGTACCTCAGCACTCTTTAACAGCTTCTCTTTCAGCCCACAAGCTTGGACCCTCTGTCTGCTCTGACAGACCGACCTGTGCAGACATGCACACTTCTTCTCCCTTACACGCCTGGACTCCTCGGGAGGGTGGAGCCCAGAACCATGGTGTTGGCTTTGTTTTAAGCCCAAGACCCACCTGTGCAATCATCCAGCCAGACTGCTGGCTGTTCCCAAAACCCGGTCCCAGGATTGGAGATTCCGAACTACCACAACAGGTTAAGCTTTTATATTTAGTAGGGATTTAGCAGGAATTTTGTAAAATTAGCTGTATTTTTATCTGCTAATAATGGTTTTAGTGTATTTTTTGCCAATATATTGATTTGATAAACATTTGCGCAAATACCGTGGGGTCTAAAATCAGTAGCACCTTCATTTTATTCTAGAGGTCATATGCTTTCAGAAAATATATGGTTTTGGGGGTCTTTCACAAACTCTGAAAGCTGTAAGTGAAAACTGAAGACCTCCAGATTTTTAGAAAAATTTCTGAGTACGTTCGATTTTCACCAATTTGCAAAAAGGCGCAATTTAAAATTGACAAATATTTGTTATTTATTTACTCCATACAGGTTAAGCTTTTATATTTAGTAGGGATTTAGCAGGAATTTTGTAGTTTTTATCTGCTAATAACAGTTTTAGTGTATTTTTTGCCAATTTATTGGTTTGATAAAAATTTTTTTTTTTTCAAAAACATTTTATTGAAGATGCAAATCACAATACAGAAAGTACAAACAGTGTACAATCAAAAAAAAAAATGAATCAATGGCATTTGTTACAACTTATAGGCGAACACAGGCGCCTTGAATGAAAGACAAGATATAATAGTAGACAACAATATGCTATGCGTGACTATAAAGGGGTGCACTAGCAAATGAGAATATATCGTGTGACATTTATAAGGTATCTAACTTGCTACCTGTGGATCATAGGTGTTTAATCGAGTCTCTGAAGATGTTTTGTTTGATTTGGGCATCCCTTTCAAGGCACATTAATCGTTAAGAGTATAGACAGAGGAATAAAGCGATTTTTGTGAATAACTATTGGAAAGTGTGTGTATAATCTATCAACATGAGTATTTAGCAAAATATATAAGGGGTTTTGTAGACTTCTGAATCCTGGGAGTCTAAGAGGTTATATGCTGTGATACAATAAATGAGTTCATTTCAAGGGGTTAAATTCCTATGAAAGAGGTCCATGCCTCATCCCTGGCTCTCAGGTCTGCATAAGACTTTTGTACTTATCAGAGGTCTGAAAATGAATCCAACAGGCCCATGTAGTTGTGAACTTTGCAGGGGTATCATTGGCCTGGTGTATTAGGTCCTCCATAGTCATTACATTGTTAATGCATTGAAGCCAATCCTTGAGTAGGGGGGTGTCATGGGAGCGCCACTTCCGTGGAATGCAAGCTCTGGCAGCATTGACCATGTGCATGGCTAGAGACTTAAGGTAGGAACCATGTGAGTGGTCTGAGTGATGTAGCAGGAATTGGGCCGGAGTGTACTCTAAATGGTAAGTCGTGACTTCTTCTATTGTTTTATGTATTTCCGACCAATATGTTTGTATGGCCGGGCATGACCACCAAATATGCAAAAAAGTTCCAGTATCCGTGTTGCATCTCCAACACTTCTGGGAGATGGAGGGGTTGATTATGTGAAGTTTGTGTGGCGTAAGGTACCACCTGGAAGCTATTTTAAAGGCAGTCTCTTGCGTGTTGGCATTAACCGAACCCTTATGGACACATCTATATATACGGTCCCAATCACTTTCAGAAACTTCCATTTGAAGGTCAGTAGACCATTTTTGCTGTATATGGAGATTGTGCTTAGCGCTGTCCTGAAACAGCAGTGAATATGTGTGCGAGATTAAGTGGCGTTGGGGTTCTTCCTTATTGCATAATTCTTCAAAAGTAGTCAAAGCTCTGGACCATTGTGGTCTGATTGTATGATTAAGTAGAAAGTGGTGGATCTGTAGGTATGTCCATAATGGAAAGGTTTCTTGTTCTACGAGAGATGCCAAATCCTCCCTTGAGAGGATAACATTATCGCGGAAGAAATGTGTTGCTCTGACCGTCTTATATGGCCACCTTAGTGTAGGGAAGGATGGGAGGTTACCAGGTGGGAAATCTGGATTGCCGCGAAGGGGGGTCATTGGACCTTTTGTGGAAGAGATGTGGTGGTGAGTGTTCGCCCAATGGAAAGAGTGTAGTGTTGGAGCTATCAGAGGGTGGGACTTATATGTTCGCTTTTGATAGGTATGATCTAGCCACGGGAGAGAGGTTAATGGGTTAGGGGACATATCCTGTTCGAGACGAACCCAATCCTTGAACGGGGCATGTATATGCCAATCGATAATCCTGGTAAGGTGGCAAGCTACCTGGTATTTGTAGATATCTGGGAGGCCTGTACCCCCCTTCAATTTAGGTAAAGTAAGTTTGGAGAAATTTAGGCGTGAACGACGTTTGTTCCAGACAAATTGTGTACATATTTTGCGATATGTGGAGAAGAATGTAGGAGGAAGTTTTATAGGGATAGTCTGCAGTAGGTATAAAATTCGTGGGAGAATGTTCATTTTGATTATTGCTATTCTACCGAACCAAGAAAATTTTTCCGGGGACCACTTCTGAAGATCGGCCCCAATCTTTTGTATCAACGGGGCATAATTTAAGGAGTATAAGTTTGATAGAGAGGCTGGGAGTTGGATTCCCAAGTAAGTAATTGCAGTTTCTTTCCATTTGAATGAAAAGTTAGTACGGCATACCGAACACGGTTTGATAAAAATTTGCGCAAATACCACAGGGTCAAAAAAAAGTAGCACCCTATTTTTATTCTAGAGGTCATATGCTTTCAGAAAATATATGGTTTTGGGGGTGTTTCACAAATTATATAAGCTGTAAGGGAAAAATTAGAACTTTCAGACTTTTAGAGAAATTTGGATATTTACACTTTTGCGTCTGTTCAATTTCCACCATTTCGTAAAAAGGCGCAATTTAAAAGTTACAAATATTTGTTATTTATTAACTCAATACAGGTTAAGCTTTTATATTTAGTAGGAATTTTGTAAAGTTTGCTCTGTTTTTATCTGTGTATAATGGTTTTAGTGTATTTTTTTCAAATTGGTTTGATAAATATTTGCGCAAATACCGCAGGGTCTAAAAAATCAGTAGCACCCTATTTTTATTCTACTGACCATTTGCTTTCAGAAAATATATGGTTTAGGTGGTCTTTCACAAATTCTGAAAGCTATATGTGAAAAATAAAAAAACAAAGGAAAAATTGCAAAAATGGTCTGGCCACCTGAGTATAAAATGGAGCAGAGGGCCTGGCAGCAAAAGGGTTAAGCCAGAGTGGCCTGTATATACCATCAGCACTGGCTTCTATTGTGGTATCCCCCTCTGTGTGTGATTTATAAAAATAAATGCTGCAAATACCTAATTTTGCTGCCAAGATTGCGATCACATGGCTGGCCAGCTTTCTCCTTCTCTCCTCTGAGAGATGCAATGGGCGGCGCTGAGAATCCCCTGCAGATGTCAGTCTGGAGGGGAGGAGGTAAGGAGGAGAGGAGAGAAGAGCTGGCTGGTTTGTGATCGCAATCTTGGCTCTTAAATTAGGTATTTACAGCATTTATATTTATAAATCATTCACAGAGGGGGACACTGCAAAAGGAGGCAGTGCTGATGGTGTATACAGGTTAGTGTTATGAGAGCAGCAGGAGGGGGGAAGGGCGGCTCACATACAGACAGAGAGGGGAGGGGGGAGGAGGACACAAGAGTAGAGGGGGGAGCAGATAGCAGGCTGCTGATCACAGAGGCACGTAAACTGACCACGGTGTCAGGGCTCAGCAGCTATGATACACTGTGGTCAGTTTACAGAGGCATGGGGGAAACTGGCAGGATCAGCCAGGTTTTTTAGGTGTTACAGGGGGCCAAATGACACAGGATAAGCACTGTGTTATGTAACATACTTTAAAGGAGCAGAATCCATTTTTTTATGTTAACAAATGCTATTATGTCTAAACCACTGGCAACAAAAGTGAGTACACCCCTAAGTTAAAATGTCCAAATTGGGCCCAAAGTATCAATATATTGTGTGGCCACCATATTTTCCAGCACTGCCTTAACCCTCTTGGCATGGAGTTCACCAGAGCTTCACAGGTTGCCACTGGTGTCCTCTTTCACTTCTCAGAGGGAGAGGGGTGGTGGTACAAAGGTAATAGCTGCGGGGAGAATGTCTGATGGGGATGGCTCTGATACAGTTCTTAGGTGGGTGTGGGATAGGCTTCCCGGAATAAATGAGTTTTCAGGGATCTTCTAAAGAAGGACAGAGTAGGGGCTGACCGGACATTACGGAGCAGGGAGTTCCAGAGGATGGGACAGGCTCTAGATAAGTCCTGGAGGCGAGCATGGGAGGCGGTATCAAGGGAGCTAGAGAGCAAGAGGTCATGGGAGGAGCGGAGAGGACGATTTGGGCGATATCTGCAGATGAAGTTGGTGATGTAGCTGGGGGTGATGTTGTGTATAGCCTGTTGTGGTTAGTATTTAGAATTTTATATGGTGGGGTAGTGGAAGCCAGTGAAGGGATTGGCAGAGAGGAGCAGCAGTCCCAAATGGAAAAGCCATGTGCTTGTGTAGCACCCTGGAGTTTAGGCAGGGTTTTCTTGTCACAAACAGAAGGAATAATTATCCTGGTTGATTGTTAGAGATCTATTAATTTCTCCCTAAGTTTGGCCTTGTTGCACTTTTCTCTTCTACCACTAGGTGGCTGGGTACTTGGTGGTACTAGATATGAGAAGGGCAATGCAAGGTCAGGTTATGGGTATATGGGGTGTCAGGTGGAGTCAGGTGATCTAGGTTCTGTGCCATATGGATGTGAGTTGTAGTGCCCGGGCTGCTAGGCCAGAGATGGAGCCTATCCCGAGCACATCTGGCTGCTAGGCTGTCTGAGGGCCTATCCAGAAGCAAGAGAGCAGTGCAGGGTTGGGACTGCGGCTTGCAGTCCAACAAAAAGTGATGGTTCTGCCGGTCAGAGAACCTGTTGTGGTTGGAGGTAGATGGGAAGCTGTTGCCAGTAAGGGACTATCCGCCTAATTACCAGGGACCACAGTGAGTAACTTAAGCAAGTACAGGAGCAGCATTCTCACCAACTGAGGACGGTGAAGGATCAAGAAGTTTCAGTGGGTATCAAGCCAGGGACCCAGCCAGAGGAGGTTATGCTTGCAGAGCAGCCTTGTGTGTCAAGTCAGGGACCGAGCAGGCCAGTGGGTTGAACCTTGAGAGGTATCTTGAGTGCCAAGCTAGGGACCCAGCAGAGAGACTTCAAGATGGTGACACTTGAGGAAGATACCACTCATGAAGATTGTAGCAGCTCAAGGGATTCAGTGGCAGTGAATCAGTGGATCTAGTGAGAGACCGGGAGCTCAGTGGGCTGAAGAACTACAAGGAGTGATTGTAGTGAAAGTGAAAGAACTGTTATGTTTGTGTTAGGAACTGTTAAAGAATGTTGCCATAGGAGACAGCATTCCTGCACATGCAGATGTGGCGTCTTGCTGGATGCCTTTCCCTGCATGGCTGTCCTCCTATTGAAGTCTCAGAGTCTGCCAATTAATCTTGCAACTACCTAAGGCTGTCCTGGCTCTAACCCTCTATTGGCACCCAATAACTTTAACTACTCTGCACCCACCATGCTTCAGAATCCACTTCATACAGAAGGATGTCATCTATCCCTGGCCCTGGAGGTTCTCATTAGATCAAAGGAGGCCTGGGACCTTGCTACACTTGTAAGTGTGAAGGGAGTCTGCAACAGCATAATTTTTATAACAACAAACAACAAAAGATTCCTCTAAATCCAGCGCTAAGGGGTGATAGCTACAAACCACTTGAGGCATACCTCAGAAAGGTCATAAAAAAGGTCTATGCTATGGTTTTGTGACTAAAAGATTTATTGCAAAATCAAAGTCAAAGAATTCCAAGAATGGAAAGGATTAAAATATGGCTGACAGACAATCCATATTAAACATAATGCTTGATTATGAACCTCGATCTCCCCCAAACCTCATCAGACTGACTGAGGCATATCAGGGCCTGTGCTAGGGCGGCCAAAAGATGTGTAGGCACCAGATGTTGCATGGACATCCACCCAATGGAAGGGATGACAGATCAGCTGGCACTCAATTCTACTTACCCCCGGGTCTTCCCTGACTACGAGGACATCTAGTGGCCCAAAAGGGAATTGGTGTGGGATAGGCTTCCCGGAATAAATGAGTTTTCAGGGATCTTCTAAAGAAGGACAGAGTAGGGGCTGACCGGACATTACGGAGCAGGGAGTTCCAGAGGATGGGACAGGCTCTAGATAAGTCCTGGAGGCGAGCATGGGAGGCGGTATCAAGGGAGCTAGAGAGCAAGAGGTCATGGGAGGAGCGGAGAGGACGATTTGGGCGATATCTGCAGATGAAGTTGGTGATGTAGCTGGGGGTGATGTTGTGTATAGCCTGTTGTGGTTAGTATTTAGAATTTTATATGGTGGGGTAGTGGAAGCCAGTGAAGGGATTGGCAGAGAGGAGCAGCAGTCCCAAATGGAAAAGCCATGTGCTTGTGTAGCACCCTGGAGTTTAGGCAGGGTTTTCTTGTCACAAACAGAAGGAATAATTATCCTGGTTGATTGTTAGAGATCTATTAATTTCTCCCTAAGTTTGGCCTTGTTGCACTTTTCTCTTCTACCACTAGGTGGCTGGGTACTTGGTGGTACTAGATATGAGAAGGGCAATGCAAGGTCAGGTTATGGGTATATGGGGTGTCAGGTGGAGTCAGGTGATCTAGGTTCTGTGCCATATGGATGTGAGTTGTAGTGCCCGGGCTGCTAGGCCAGAGATGGAGCCTATCCCGAGCACATCTGGCTGCTAGGCTGTCTGAGGGCCTATCCAGAAGCAAGAGAGCAGTGCAGGGTTGGGACTGCGGCTTGCAGTCCAACAAAAAGTGATGGTTCTGCCGGTCAGAGAACCTGTTGTGGTTGGAGGTAGATGGGAAGCTGTTGCCAGTAAGGGACTATCCGCCTAATTACCAGGGACCACAGTGAGTAACTTAAGCAAGTACAGGAGCAGCATTCTCACCAACTGAGGACGGTGAAGGATCAAGAAGTTTCAGTGGGTATCAAGCCAGGGACCCAGCCAGAGGAGGTGATGCTTGCAGAGCAGCCTTGTGTGTCAAGTCAGGGACCGAGCAGGCCAGTGGGTTGAACCTTGAGAGGTATCTTGAGTGCCAAGCTAGGGACCCAGCAGAGAGACTTCAAGATGGTGACACTTGAGGAAGATACCACTCATGAAGATTGTAGCAGCTCAAGGGATTCAGTGGCAGTGAATCAGTGGATCTAGTGAGAGACCGGGAGCTCAGTGGGCTGAAGAACTACAAGGAGTGATTGTAGTGAAAGTGAAAGAACTGTTATGTTTGTGTTAGGAACTGTTAAAGAATGTTGCCATAGGAGACAGCATTCCTGCACATGCAGATGTGGCGTCTTGCTGGATGCCTTTCCCTGCATGGCTGTTCTCCTATTGAAGTCTCAGAGTCTGCCAATTAATCTTGCAACTACCTAAGGCTGTCCTGGCTCTAACCCTCTATTGGCACCCAATAACTTTAACTACTCTGCACCCACCATGCTTCAGAATCCACTTCATACAGAAGGATGTCATCTATCCCTGGCCCTGGAGGTTCTCATTAGATCAAAGGAGGCCTGGGACCTTGCTACATTTGTAAGTGTGAAGGGAGTCTGCAACAGCATAATTTTTATAACAACAAACAACAAAAGATTCCTCTAAATCCAGCGCTAAGGGGTGATAGCTACAAACCACTTGAGGCATACCTCAGAAAGGTCATAAAAAAGGTCTATGCTATGGTTTTGTGACTAAAAGATTTATTGCAAAATCAAAGTCAAAGAATTCCAAGAATGGAAAGGATTAAAATATGGCTGACAGACAATCCATATTAAACATAATGCTTGATTATGAACCTCGATCTCCCCCAAACCTCATCAGACTGACTGAGGCATATCAGGGCCTGTGCTAGGGCGGCCAAAAGATGTGTAGGCACCAGATGTTGCATGGACATCCACCCAATGGAAGGGATGACAGATCAGCTGGCACTCAATTCTACTTACCCCCGGGTCTTCCCTGACTACGAGGACATCTAGTGGCCCAAAAGGGAATTGCAACAGGCCACATGTGACCCCCCTACATTATAAAACCATACCCATTTTAAATAAAACTAAATTTTTTGCCTACCATGACTTGCTAAATGTACAGCGGAAAAAAAAAACCCTCAATGTTTTTTAGGGATTTTTTGCGGGGACATAATGTGCTGTGGTAAATTGTGGGTGTAGCCAAATTGCAGCAACAGTGGGCAGGGTTTAAAAGGGTACAATTAGGTTTGAGTAATGCACTGAGTTCAGTGGTCAGAATTATGTAAAGCAGATAGTCCAGAGGTTAGGATGGAGGAACACATAGAGTTCAAGGGTCAGGATTAAGTAATGCACATAGTTCAGGGATCAGTATTAAGTAACGCACAGAATTCAGGGTTTAGAAGTAAGCCTAATTTTTTTATTCCGTCTGTTACCAATTCATGGTTGGAGTGTGTGCACTACAAACTTTACTCTACCCAGTAGCTCTTGAGGACAAATCAAGGGGTGATCATTTACAAGGCACGGACCTCTTTGCTACGAGTACTGTCAACAGGAAAATGGGGACAAATGGTAATCATAGTTATATTGGAATTTTCAATGAGTGTGGCTCTTATTGAAAATGAGCATAATTTTTTTGTCATCTACATCACACATGGTAATCTTCATCCTTGTAGGGTGGAATAATTGCAGTGCCCATCTCTAGAACACAGGGCATTCCAACACTTGGCAACCAGTGGTCTCTCTGCACAGGGTCGTAGAACCTGTGGAGCAGCCCATGGGACGCAAACACTGTAGAGCAAGGTCTAAAATGTGGAGACTTTCTTGCAGAATTCTTGACACTTTGCAACTATGTTGTTAATGAATACTTGATTAATTAAATTCAACATTGTATAGCATGTGGGCGTATGACTATTCAACTCTTGCAATACCCCTTTTTGTCCAGTAGAGGTCACCTAATCACCTTCTTCTAGGGCTAGGCTTTGCCTCTACCTCCCACTCAATCAGAGAGGGAGAAGAGGGAAGGGTGAGAAGTGCAGACACATCCTCCTTCTGCAGTGGAGAGTGAACAGCTTCTCTGGGCTCTGCAGGTGTGTAAATTGTGCAGATTGTGTATGATGTGCAGATTGTGTATGATTTGTAGATTGTGTATGATGTGCAGATTGTGTATGATGTGCAGATTGTGTATGATGTGCAGATTTTGTATGATGTGTAGATTGTGTATGATGTGTATATTGTGAATGATGTTCAGATTGTGTATGATGTGTATATTGTGAATGATGTGTATGATGTATATGTTGGCATATTTGTAGCACTGCAGAATCATGTTTGTTTGCACATGGAGCATCAGGCTGCTCTCTACACACTTCTTTCTGCAGCTGTATTGTTGTGTTGCTGATGATGACGAATGCAGCAGTGAGTGACCACAGCAGTGCCAGTACATCAACACTGACTGTCCATACCTGCCTGTCTATGGATGTTGACTGTCAATGCATCGTTATATCCAGTGTACATACATGATCATTAATAACTGCTGGTACATAGATATTTATCACCTGCGTCTATACAGGACTATTTACTTTGTAGGTACATAATTATCACCAGGGTTCATCCAGAATTATCACATGTGTACTTAGATGAACATTACCTGAATCCAGATATTATTATCAATAACATAACTGCTGATACTTGAATATCACCTGTATCCGTCCATGAATATCACCAATATCTCTCCATGAATATCCCCTGTATCAGTCCATGACTATCACCCGTTTCTGTCCATGAATATCACCCGTATCTCACCGTGAATATTGTCCATAAATATCACCTGTATCTGTCCATAAATATCACCTGTATATGTCCATAAATATCACCTGTATCTGTCCATGAATATCACCTGTATCTGTCCATAAATATCTCCTGTATTTGTCCATGAATATCACCTGTGTCCATACATAAATATCACCTGTGTCCATACATAAATATCACCTGTATCTGTCCATGAATATCACCTGTATCTGTTCATAAATATCACCTGTATCTGTCCATAAATATCACCTGTATCTTTCCATAAATATCACCTGTATCTGTCCATGAATATCACCTGTATCTGTTCATAAATATCACCTGTATCTGTCCATAAATATCACCTGTATCTGTCCATGAATATCACCTGTATCTGTCCATGAATATCACCTGTATCTGTTCATAAATATCACCTGTATCTGTCCATGAATATCACCTGTATCTGTCCATAAATATCTCCTGTATTTGTCCATGAATATCACCTGTGTCCATACATAAATATCACCTGTGTCCATACATAAATATCACCTGTATCTGTCCATGAATATCACCTGTATCTGTTCATAAATATCACCTGTATCTGTCCATAAATATCACCTGTATCTTTCCATAAATATCACCTGTATCTGTCCATGAATATCACCTGTATCTGTTCATAAATATCACCTGTATCTGTTCATAAATATCACCTGTATCTGTTCATAAATATCACCTGTATCTGTCCATAAATATCACCTGTATCTGTCCATGAATATCACCTGTATCTGTTCATGAATATCACCTGTATCTGTCCATGAATATCACCTGTATCTGTCCATGAATATCACCTGTATCTGTTCATAAATATCACCTGTATCTGTCCATGAATATCACCTGTATCTGTCCATAAATATCCCCTGTATCTGTCCATGAATATCACCTGTGTCCATACATAAATATCACCTGTATCTGTCCATGAATATTGTCCATAAATATCACCTATATCTGTCCATGAATATCACTTGTATCTGCCCATGAATATTGTCCATAAATATCACCTGTAGCTGTCCATGAATATCACCAGTGTCCCTACATGAATATTACCTGTATCTGTCCATGAATATCACCTGTACAGTGTCCATAAATTACTATCACCAGTATCTGTCCCTGAATATCACCTGTGTCCATACATTACTATCACCTGTGTCTGTCCATGAATATCACTTGTATTTGTCCATGAACATCGCCTGTATCTGTCCATGAATATCACCTGTATCTGTCCATGAATATCACCTGTGTCTCTACATGAATATCACCTGTGTCCGTACATGCATATCACCAGTATCTGTCCATGGATATCACCTGTGTCCATAAATTACTATCACCAGTATCTGTCCCTGAATATCACCTGTGTCCATACATTACTATCACCTGTGTCTGTCCATGAATATCACTTGTATTTGTCCATGAACATCGCCTGTATCTGTCCATGAATATCACCTGTGTCTCTACATGAATATCACCTGTATCTGTCCATGAATATCAATTTTATCTGTCCATGAATATCACCTGTGTCTGTCCATGAATATCACCTGTGTCCATACATAAATATCACCTGTATCTGTCCATGAATATCACCTGTGCCTATACATGAGTATCACCCATATCTGTCCATGAATATCACCTGTGCTAATACATGAGTATCACCTGTGTCCATACATGAATATCACCCATATCTGTCCATGAATATCACCTGTATCTGTACATGGATATCACCTGTGTCCCTACATGAATATTACCTGTCCATGAATATCACCTGTGCCTATACATGAATATCATCTGTGTCTCTACATGAATATTACCTGTATCTGTCCATGAATATCATCTTTATCTGCTAATCAATATCACCAGTGTCCATACATGAATATAACCTGTGTCCATACATGAATATCACCTGTGTCTATACATGAATATCACATATGGCCATACACGAATATCATCTGTATTTGTCCATGAATATCACCTGTGTCCCTACATGAATATTAACTGTATCTGTCCATGAATATCAACTTTATCTGCTAATCAATATAACCTGTGTCCCTACATGAATATTACCTGTATCTGTCCATGCATATCACCTGTATCTGTCCATGAACATCACCTTTATCTGTCCATGAATATCACCTGTGCCTATACATATAGTTGCATAGTAACATAGTAGGTGAGGTTGAAAAAAGACACAAGTCCATCAATGGCAACCTATGTGTGCGATTACATGTCAGTATTACATTGTATATCCCTGTAT
Organism: Lithobates pipiens; assembly: GCF_037356315.1. Classification (NCBI taxonomy): domain Eukaryota; kingdom Metazoa; phylum Chordata; class Amphibia; order Anura; family Ranidae; genus Lithobates; species Lithobates pipiens. The sequence goes on along the minus strand of NW_027507903.1, from coordinate 469,299,099 downwards.
GTTGCGGTCGTTCAGGTGCTTATCTCCCCGCTGAGACCATCGCCTGTGGAAGGGAATTCCACATTCTTGACACTCTTACAGTAAAGAGCCCTCTACATAGTTTAAGATTAAACCTCTTTTCTTCCAATTTTAATGAGTGGCCACGTGTCTTGTTAAACTCCCTTCCGCGAAAAAGTTTTATCCTTATTGTGGGATCACACCAGTACGGTATTTATAAATTTAAAGTGGTTGTATACCCAAATTTTTAACTTTTACCTACAGGAAAGCCTATAATAAGGCTTACCTGTAGGTAAAAAAAATATCTCCTAAACCGTACGGTTTAGGAGATATTCCCCTCGGTATGCGCCGCTGACTGCAGCGGCGCATGCGCACAAGGGGATTCTCTGCCTGAAAATCCGGCAGTGGCCGGCCGGCCGGGAATGAAATCTCCCGCGCGCATGCGCGGGAGTGACGATATCGTGGCTCCGGCCACTCACAGCGCCGGAGCCGCGATACCCGGAAGAAACGCAGAGGGAGCATGTGAGCTCCCTTGGCGTGGATCGGGCCAGATGTCGGGGCCTCGTTCTAAGGTAAGTATTTCATAATGAGCTAGTATGCGGTGCATACTAGCTCATTATGCATTTTGCTTTGCAGGTTTAAAAATAAATAAAAATAAAAATTGCGGGTTTACTACCGCTTTAATTCGTGTCCCCTCTCAAGCGTCTCTTCTCCAGAGAGAATAAATTCAGTGCTTGCAACATTTCCTCATAACTAATATCCTCCAGAACCTTCATTAGCTTTGTTGCTCTTCTTTATACTCGCTCCATTTCCAGTACATCCTTCCTGAGGACCGGTGCCCAGAACTGGACAGCAAACTCTAGATGCGGCCGGACCAGAGTCTTGTAGAGTGGCATAATTATAATTTTATCTCTGGAGTTGATTCCGTTTTTAATGCATGCTACTAGGACCCTCAGGTCCTTTTCCATCCTAGATTCCACCCAGAGGTTCTCCCCCCAGTGTATAGATTGCATTTATATTTTCATTCATTATTTACATTTTTCCTACATTAAACCTCATTTACCATATAGTTGCCCACCCCATTCATTTGTTCAGATCTTTTTGCAAGGTTTTCACATCCTATGGAGAAGTTATTGCCCTGCTTAGCTTAGTATTGTCTGCAAACACAGAGATTGAACTGTTTACCCCATCCTCCAGGTCGTTTATGAACAAATTAATTAGAATTGGTCCCAGCACAGAACCCTGGGGGACCCCACTACCCACTCTTGACCATTCCAAGTACTCCCCATTTATCACCACCCTCTGAACTCACCCTTGTAGCTTTCAATCCATGTACTCACCCTATGGTCCATGCCAACGGACCTTATTTTGTACAGTAAACATTTATGGGGAGCTGTGTCAGTTGCTTTTGCAAAATACAGATACACCATGCCTACGGGCCTTCCTTTATCTAGATGGCAACACACCTCCTCATAGAATTTTAATAGATTGGTTTAGCAAGAACAATTCTTCATGAACCCATGCTGATTACTGCTAATGATACCGTTCTCATTACTAAAATCTTGTATATAGTCCCTTATCATCTCCTCCAAGAGCTTGCATACTATTGATGTTAGGCTAACTGGTCTGTAATTCCCAGGGATGTATTTTGGGCCCTTTTTAAATATTGGTGCTACATTGGCTTTTCTCCAATCACCTGGTACAATTCCAGTCAGTAGACTGTCAGTAAAAATTAGGAACAATGGTCTGGCAATTACTTGACTGAGTTCCCCAAGTACCCTCGGATTGAAAACCATCTGGTCCCGGTGATTTATTAATGTTTAGTTTCCAAAGTCTAATTTTAATTCTGTCCTCTGTTAACCATGGAGGTGCTTCCTGTGATGTGTCATGAGTGAGTATAAACACTGCAGTTTTGGTTACTGAAGCCCCCCGATTCCCTCACGAAAACTGAGGAAAAGAATAAATTCAATACCTTCACCATATCCCCATCCTTTGTAACCAGATGTCCCTGCTAGTTCTTTATGGGGCCATTATGGACTGTCCTCCCTTTTTTACATACTTAAAGAATTTCTTGGGATTTATTTTTGCTCTCCTCCGCTATGTGTCTTTCGTGTTCTATCTTAGCCGCCCTAATTGCACCCTTACATTTCTTGCTGCATTCTTTATAAAGTCTGAATGCTGATGATGATCCCTCAACCTTGTATTTTTTGAAGGCCTTCTCCTTTGCTTTTATATGCATTTTTACTTTTGGAGTTAAGCCATCCAGGACTTTTTTCTTTTAAATTTATTACCCAATGGGATACATTGGCTAATGCCCTTAGCTAATATGCTCTTAAAGCAAACCCATCTCTCTTCCGTGTTCTTTGTTCCTAAGATTTTATCCCAATTCATGCCTTATAGCAAGGTTCGTAGTTTATGGAAGTTGGCTCTTTTGGAATTCAGTGTCTTTGTATTACCCTTATGTTTCCTATTTGTGTGACTTATACTGAAGCCAATTGACCTGTGATCGATGTTTCCTAAATTGCCCCGTATTTCCACATCCGTGATCAGGTCTGTATTGTTGGCAAGCAGTAGATCCAGTAACGCTTTATTTCTAGTTCGTGTGTCTACCATCTGAACCATGAACTTGTCCTGCAAGAAATTTAAGAACTGGCGAGCCTTAAGGCCCGTACACATGGTCGGACTTTTTGACAACAAACATACAAATTAGCTGTTTTGGAGCAACATCCGACTGTGTGTACGCTCCATCGGACAAACTTTTTCTGTTTTCATCTGACTTTTGTTGGCTGTGCGAACGGACAAACTTTCTGGCAACAAAAGTCCGATGGAGCAAAGTCCAACCGTGTGTACGCAAAAGCATCAGACTTTTGTACAAAGTACAAACATGCATGCTCAGAACCAATGCAAAAGATCAGACTACAATACAGAAGTTGACCAAAGGTGGCGCTGGAGTCATTGAACGTCCTCTTTTGAAGTGGCGTCAGTACGTTGTGACGTCACTACGTTCGTGTTTGTTGTCAAAAAGTCCGACCGTGTGTATGCAATACAAACTTGTGGACCATGCCCTTTGTACAAAAGTCCACAGGAAAGTTTGTACAAAGTCCGATCGTGTGTATGAGGCTTTTGACGAATGTGTGGTTCCCTCCACCCAGTCTATGTCTGGATAATTAAAATCCCCCATTATGATAACACTTCCCATCCTTGCTGCTAATCCAACTTGTGGTTTGAGAGATTTGTCTCCCCTTCCTCCCTCAGGTTAGGGGGCCTATAGCATACTCCTAGTTTTATTTTTCCCTTAGCTTCATCCCTCTGGAGCTCTACCCGTAAGGATTCCACCTCCTCCCTAACTCCCTTAGTGTGATGTCATCACTCACATTCAATTGTACATTATTCTTGATATATAGGCATACCCCTCCCCCTTTTTTATCCTCTCTATCCCTGCGATAAAGGGTATACCCTTGATTAGTTGCCAGCCAATCATGAGAGCTGTTGAACCAGGTCTCTGAAATTCCCACAAAATCCAAATCCTCCTCGTACAACAGTATCTCTAGTTCACCCATCTTGTCCGTCAGGCTCCTGGCATTAGTAAACATGCCACATAGTTTAGACCGGTCGCATACTATCCTTTTATTGGGTGTTTCAAGATTGCAACTAGGAGTTGTTACTATACTTACCTTTGGGTTTATGTGCTTTGGTCAACCTACCACTAATGCCCCCAATACTACCCTCTGGGATATGTTTCACGCTGACTAGCTCTACCTCTGCCCCCCCCCCCCCCCCATCGCCTAGTTAAAAAAAAAAACGTAAACTTTTAGGCCATCTTCACTCCCAACAGATCTGCACCCTCCTCATTTAGGTGCGGTCTGTCCCTTCTATAGTCCATAAATATCCCCTGTATCTGTCCATGAATATCACCAGTGTCCCTACATGAATATTACCTGTATCTGTCCATGAATATCACCTGTACAGTGCCTTGAAAAAGTATTCATACCCCTTGAATTTTTCCACATTTTTTTCATGTGACAGCCAAAAACATAAATGTATTTCATTAGGATTTTATATGATAGAGTTAGACCAACACAAAGTGGCATATAATTGTGAAGTGGAAGGAAAATGATGAATGTTTTTCACATTTTTTTTTACAAATAAATACCTGAAAAGTGTGGCGTGCATTTGTATTCAGCCCTGATACCCCTAACTAAAATCTAGTTGAACCAATTGTCTTCATAATTCACCTAAATCATAAATAGAGTCCAAATTTAATCTGTATAAATACAGCTGTTCCGTAAAGCCCTCAGAGGTTTGTTAGAGAACCTTAGTGAACAAACAGCATCATGAAGGCCAAGGAACACACCAGACAGGTCAGCGATAAAGTTGTGGAGAGGTTTAAAGCAGGGTTAGGTTATAAAAAAATATCCCAAGCTTTAAACATCTCACGGTGCACTGTTCAATCCATCATCCAAAAATGGAAAGAGTATGGCACAACTTCAAACCTACCAAGACATGACTGTCCACCTAAAATTACAGGACGGGCAAGGAGAGCATTATTAATGAGAGATGCAACCAAGAGGACCATGGTAGCTAGGCATGTGCACTGCCAAAAAATGTGTTCATTTTTGTTTAATTTGTTTTTTTTGAAAATTCGCAATTCGGAAATACGACAATCTGAATTTTCAGATTTTTTAATTTCCAGATTTTTTAATTTCCAGATTTTTTAATTTCCATATTTTTGGATTTTTGAATTCCGAATTTTCGGATTTCCAAATTCTCAAATTTCCGAATTTTTGCAAATTTGAAAATTAGGAAATCCAAAAATTCAAAAATCGGAAAATTTGGAAATTCAGAATTTGAAAATCCGAAAATAAGAAAGAAAGTCCATAAAATTTAAAAAAAAAAAAAATTCTAAAGAATAACTAACTAATAATAAAACTAATAATAACTAACATCAAAATTATAGATATTGCAATTTCCTTTTAAATTTGTCTGTTAATGAACGTAACAGTTACAAACTTATCTGAAGTTATGAATTATGTAAAATAACGAATGCCGCCTCTAAACAAATAGAATAGAACAAATTAATAATAAATAATAATAATAATAAAACATTTGTATTACTATTATTATTATTTATTATTATTAATTTGTTACATTCCATTCGTTTAGATACGGCATTCGTTATTTCGGATAATTTGTATTCGTTGCGTTCACTAATGCTGTGTACACACGACCGGACTTTTTGACAGCAAAGATCCGACGGAACGAATCTGGCGGACAATTCGATCGTGTGTGGGCTCCATCGACCTTTGCTGTCCAAAAATCTGATGGACTTTAGAAATAGAACATGTTTCAAATTTTTTCGCCGGGAACTCCGCCGGACCCAGTTCCTATTGAGAAATCCGCTCGTGTGTATGCTAGTCCGACAGACAAAAACCAACGCTAGGGCAGCTATTGGCTACTGGCTATGAACTTCCTTATTCTAGTCCAGTCGTACGTCATCATGTTAGAATCCGTCAGACTTTGGTGTGATTGTGTGGTCCGTTCATTCGGAAAGTCCGTTGGAAAGACCGTCGGACCTAGTCTGTCGAAAAGTCCGCTCGTGTGTACGCAGCATTACAGTCAAATTTGAAAGGAAATTCCAATACCTATAATTTAATAGTTAGTAATAGCTACGTTATTATTAGTTGTTATTTCAGATTTTCTGGTTTTCGAATTTTCGTTCTCTTGAATTTTCAGATTTTCATTCTGTAGCGCTACCCCCAAAGGAGCCGCTGGGTGAATTTGGATTTTCTGATCTCTGCCTCAACTCCAAGAATGACCTTAGCCCCTCTGACACACCTGGTTAAATAAAATTATTGCAAACACATTTAAGGACATGTGGTAAATACCATTATCCTGGCTGTGGATTATCACCAAAAATAGACACACACCTGGTAGTGATAAACAAGTTGAATATATTAGCACGGTTTAAAGCATTTGGAAACTTACAACACTGGTAAACCTTGCTACATATAAATAATACTAGAGCTGCACGATTCTGGCCAAAATGAGAATTACGATTTTTTTTTGCTTAGAATAGAAAGATCACGATTCTCACAATGTAAAATCTTTCACATTATACAAAAATGGTCTAACTTTACTGGTTATTTTATTTATTTTTTAATTCATTAAAGTAATTTAAAAAAAATTGCATTTGAAAGACCACTACGCAAATACAATATGACATAAAATATTGCAATACCCACCATTTTATTCTCTAGGGTTCTTAGTAATTTTCTAGCAAAAAAAAAAAAATGATTTTAACTTGAAACCAACAAATGTCAGAAAAAGGTTTAGTGTTTAAGTTGTTAATCTTTTTTCACTTACACACAGTCTATTCCATTGACAAATTGTTACAATGTTTATACTTAAGTTCAACTGATAAAGAATGTTTTGATTCTTGGGAGACTGCCCAGTTTTTCTCTTCCTTTCTTTTGATGGATGTGGCTTCAGAAGAGCAGAGAGAATTCTTTGCATAGAAAGAATTGTGAAACACTTTAGTCAAGATCACAATAACGATTCTTGACAATTAATCGTGCAGCTCTAATACATTAGAAAAGACAACCTTCAATATTTAGCAACTGCCGGTATAAAAAGGGCAGTAATCTATTTGTCCTTAACACAGGCGCTGAGAGGGAGGAGAGAAGACTTGTCAACTTCTCAGCTCCTTCTGGGCTGCAAACACCTTTGAGAGGCAAACACACAACGAAAAGAAAAAATGTTGCAGGTCCTGAGGTGAAGAATCCTGAGGTATATTCTGCTAGAAAACGGTGGGGCCCTTGTTTTAAGAGTAGGTTTAAACACGCTTGCATGGAGCAGTAATCCTCTAGAATGTTCCGTTGGGTAGAGATTTAAAAGGGCAAACTACTGGAGATGGCAGCTCCAAACAAGCATCCTGTGACACTAAAAAGGGAAATTGGTGTCTGTATGCAGTGTCAGGATGGTGTCAAGAAGGATGTTTGGTTTACACCCGCACACCAGTCCTCTGTGCGATGACACAGCGATAGTCCCTGGTGCTGGTCCTGATGCTCCTATGAATGTTGTAAGGCACTGAGTCTCTTGCCGATGGCCAATTGAGATGACTGGTAGTGAAACTAGCATGGTGAACAGGCAGGAGCAGACCCGATACCCTCATGGGTATCTCTATCATTGAAAGGCGTGGGTCGTATCTGCTGAGATGAGTGGTGCTGGGATGTTTAGTAGGGTCCCTGGACTAAATAGTAATGGACCACATGGCCATCTCTGCTCCTGGCTCCCCTCAGGCGTCCTCACTCCTCCGTCTCCAGGCAACACTCTCCTGGCAGTCTCTGGAAAAGCTTGGCTTTCTCATGCTTATAGAGTCTCTCTCTCTCAGTTTCACCACACACACTCTCTCTCTCTCTCTCCTCAGACCGCTCTCCTTATTCTCCTCACAGACTCTTTTTCCCGGGCTTCAGGATATGCCTCCTCCTCTGTTTGGGGCTGGTGTCAGCGTGTGTCTCTTTCCTCACTCTGGCACCTCAGTTCCTTCCCTCACACACTCCTCCTCTCCTCACTGTTAAGTGTCACTGTGTCCCAGCAAAAGACTTTTTAAGCCTTGGTATCTCCCTCTCTTTTAAGCAATCTCCTCTCTTCACTGTGTCTTGTCAGCATTCTCCCTTTTACCTTAGTACTTCCCTCTCTTCCATCCCCTCAGCACTTCCTGAAACTCCCCATTGTTCCGAGTATGCTCTGTGTCTCTGGAAGGACCAGTCAGTCACCAGTCAGAATCTCTCTGTCTCCATCTTGTGTCCAAAAGAAGAAATTGCATTACAACATTCCTGCTACATTCTTATTTTTGGATTTTCGAATTTCTGAAATTCAGAATTTCTGAAATTTAGAATTTCAGAAATTCTGAATTGACAAATTTTGAATTTACAAAGTTCAGAATTTTTCGAAAATTCGAAATTTCGGAAATCCCCAAAAATTCAGAAATTTGAAAATTTCGTAATTAACTAATTTGTAAAAATTTGTTAAAAAACAAATTCGGAACTAAACAAATTGCACATGTCTAATGGTAACTCTAAGACTTGCAGCTGTAATTGCAGTGAAAGGTGGTTCTACAAAGTATTGACTCAGGGGGTCTGACTACAAATGCACGAAACACTCTTCACATATTTATTTGTAAAAAGTTTTGAAAACCATTTATCATTTTCCTTCCACTTCACAATTATGTGCCACTTTGTGTTGGTCTAGCACATAAAATCCCAATAAAAAAATAAATAAGTTTTTGGTTGTAACATGACAAAATGTAGAAAATTTCAAGGAGTATGAATACTTTTTTAAGGCACTGTATCTGTCCATGAATACCACCTGTGTTCATTTATAAATATCATCTTTTTGAACATATGACACCTTTGTTCAATCATTTAGTAAATATACACGCAGATACACAGAGCGAAACCCAGTAGTTCCCAAGCACTCACTACATTCCTACTGAAGTTTGTTATGAGTCCTCTCACATTAAAGTGGTTTTAAACCCTAAAAGCCCCATACACACGATCAGATTTTCTGCAGATTTTTGTCTTCAGGTTTAACAAAACCATGTAGTGCAAGGGCCTGCCTGATTGCATACAAATTGAAACTCCTGAGGTTTGACCTCATATTATATGGTTTTGGTAAATCTGAAGGAAAAAATCTGCAGAAAATCTGATAGTGTGTATGGGGATTTACATATACCCAGTAAATGGACTGGCCTCAGGTGATACACAGAGATGAAACAAATCCTCCTGCAAAAGTTGTACCTGTTCATTTGCAGTCCTCTCTTCTGTACAGCCATTCAAAGTCCAGAATTTATACAGATTGCCTGAGATGTGAGAAAAAGGAGGCAGAGAGCTGAAGTCACACTCTGCGGTGCTCAGTGAGGAGAGCTCTGACAGCTGATTGGAGGGAAGCCCCCCCTCTCTTGGTGTCAGGAAAATTTGTCAGAAGTGAATCATGCTGATAGCAGGGGAATGAAACAGCAGACAGAAATGACACTTAGTGCTCCGGATTGAGACATGTACACACTTTAAAGGGATATGCTTTGTTCATATTTCATATCTGAGGTTTACAAGCTCTTTAATGTGCATTAAAAAAAAAAAAGAACTAATAAGGAATTACTCACAAAAGAGACTTAAAAAAAAAAAAATATGTAGAGACAATTGTGTGTTAATTTTACTGAAATGATATGTCACATGATTTTTTATTACTATTATTTTTTATGTGGCCAACAATGTGAGTAACTGCAGACAAAAGTGTGTACAAGCTGCTCAGATAGAAAAGAACAGTTCATTTGATTTTGCTGCAGTATAATTTTAGCATTATTTTGCAGAAAATTTGTACACAATAGACCATTAATAAATGTTAACTTTAGTGAAGTAAGATTAAGGGGTTGATTTACTAAAGGAAAATAGACTGCGCACTTTTGCAAGTGTCATTGCACTCCGCAAGTGCAGTTGCTCCAAATTCTAGTAAGGCCGGGTTCCCATATGTGCGAAATGGATGCGGTTTTAACTGAAATGCATCTTTTTATCACTGATCACTGTATTAGTGTCACTGGTTCCCACAAAGTGTCAGTTAGTGTCAGACTGTCCACCACAATATTGCAGTCCTGCTATAAGTCACTGATCACCACCATTACTAGTATAAAAAAAAATAAAAAATTCCAGTATATATCCCATAGTTTGTAGACGCTATAACTTTTGTGCAAACTATTCAATATATGCTTATTGGGATTTACTTTACCAAAACTATGTAGCAGAATTAATATTGGCCTAAGTTTATGGTGAAATTAGATTTTTTTACTTTTTTTTTTTATTGGATATGTTCTATTGCAGAAAGTAAAAATTTTTTAAAAAAAATTAAATTGTCAGTCTTTTTTATTTATAAATGCAAAAAAAAACCTACAGGTGATCAACTACCCTTAAAGCAGAGCTATATTTTTGGGAAAAAGGGACACAAATTTCATTTGGGTACAGCGTTGCATGACTGCACAATTGTCAGTTAAAGTAATGCAGTGCCAAATAGCAAAAAATTGCCTGGTCATAAAGAGGGGTATATCTTCTGGATGTCAAGTGGTAAACTACGCATTGAACCTGTTACACATTATAACAACTGTCACCATATGCCTTACTGGGAAACTCAAACTGTCTACAAAGCCTTTACAGTAGTTATATTCCCTTTGTCGCTTGTTTGCTTTACCTTGTAATGATGGTCTCACATATTGCTACTGCAGTTTGTAGTGCCACGGCTGATAAATTCTCTTGTTAATGTATTCATTTAGCTAGCTTGTCCCTGTTCGCTTAAGAGACAGACTACTTTTTGTTCTGGCACATGCGGTGTCTAATCCATGTCTCTCCATTCTCTATGAGTATCTGTTTTACAAATGCAGGAATTCTAATATGATAAAGCACATCTCTTACATTCATTGCCCTGTCTGCTTCAAGTCTCATTGCTATGCAGCTTTCACCTGCAGAACATTAGACTGAGAGACCCAGGGATTGTGGGGTATGTAGTTTCTTCACAGGAAGTTCAGTTTTCACACAACAGACAAATGACACACATTTGTCACAGGAAAACACACGATCAGTGAACAACTTATGCAGGTGAAAAACACAAGATGCAGCTAGGAAAGTTTATACAGTAATGCCTTTAACAACGTTTTGGGCCATTTGGGTTCCAGCAATCTTCAGCCAATGGGCGTAAGATGGATCAGTGTTGGCACCACATCAAAAAAATTGGCTGATGTTCTTTGTTTCATAGAAAGACACTCTTTTTCTGGTCCTTGAGGGTGCTGACAGAAATGATCTTACCAATCAAAGGGTCTAAGAAATGGCTGAGGGGATGTCAAAAATGTTTATGATCAAGCAGATGCCACTCCCTCAGATACCGTTTTCTATATGTAATAATACAGTGGTGTGAAAAAGTGTTTGCCCCCTTCCTCATTTCCTGTTCCTTTGCATGTTTGTCACACTTAAGTGTTTCGGAACATCAAACCAATTTAAACAATAGTCAAGGACAACACAAGTAAACACAAAATGCAATTTGTAAATGAAGGTGTTTATTATTAAAGGTGAAAAAAAATCCAAACCATCATGGCCCTGTGTGAAAAAGTGATTGCCCCCTAAACCTAATAACTGGTTGGGCCACCCTTAGCAGCAACAACTGCAACCAAGCGTTTGCGATAACGTGCAATGAGGCTTTTACAGCGTCCTGGAGGAATTTTGGCCCACTCATCTTTGCAGAATTGTCCTAATTCAGTTACATTAGAGGGTTTTTCGAGCATGAACAGCCTTTTTAAGGTCATACCACAACATCTCAATAGGATTCAGGTCAGGACTTTGGCTAGGCCACTCCAAAGTCTTCAGTTTGTTTTTCTTCAGCCATTCGGTGGTGGACTTGCTGGTGTGTTTAGGATCATTGTCCTGCTGCAGAACCCAAGTTCGTTTCAGCTTGAGTACACGAACAGATGGTCGGACATTCTCCTTCAGGATCTCTTGGTAGACAGCAGAATTCATAGTTCCTTTTATCACGGCAACTCTTCCAGGTCCTGAAGCAGCAAAACAGCCCCAGACCATCACACTACCACCACCATATTTTACTGTTGGTATAATGTTCTTTTTATGAAATGCAGTGTTCCTTCTACGCCAGATATACTTGGACACACACCTTCCAAAGAGTTCCACTTTTGTCTCATCGGTCCACAGAATGTTGTCCCAAAAGTCTTGGGGATCATCAAGATGTGTTGTGGAGAAATTGAGACGAGCTTTGATGTTCTTTTTGCTCAGCAGTGGTTTTCTCCTTGGAACTCTGCCATGCAGGCCATTTTTGCCCAGTCTTTTCCTGATGGTGGAGGCATGAACGCTGACCTTAACTGAGGCAAGTGAGGCCTGCAGTTCCTTGGACGTTGTTGTGGGGTCTTTTGTGACCTCTTGGATGAGTCGTCGCTGCGCTCTTGGGGTAATTTTGGGCGGCCGGCCACTCCTGGGAAGGTTCACCACTGTTCCATGTCTTCGCCATTTGTGGATAATGGCTCTCACTGTGGTTCGCTGGATTCCCAAAGCTTTGGAAATGGCTTTATAACCCTTTCCAGACTGATAGATCTCAATTACTTTCTTTCTCAATTGTTCCTGAATTTCTTTGGGTCTCGGCATGATGTGTAGCTTTTAAGGATCTTCTGGTGGACCTTACTGTGTCAAGCAGCTCCTATTTAAGTAATGCCTTGATTGTGAACAGGTGTGGCAATAATCGGGCCTGGGTGTGGCTAGAGAAATTGAACTCAGGTGTGGACAACCACAGTTATAGTATGTTTTAACAAGGGGGGCAATCACTTTTTCACACAGGGCCATGATGGTTTGGATTTTTTTTCACCTTTAATAATAAACACCTTCATTTACAAATTGCATTTTGTGTTTACTTGTGTTGTCCTTGACTATTGTTTAAATTGGTTTGATGTTCCGAAACACTTAAGTGTGACAAACATGCAAAGGAACAGGAAATGAGGAAGGGGGCAAACACTTTTTCACACCACTGTATGTTGCGGATGTCTACAGGTTACATTCTGGAAAACAATATATTGTTATCCAGAATTGTATTACCATTTGAATGAATACAGATATGATACTTATCAGATGTCTGTATAAAATTGGAGATGGAATGTGCCTAACCCAACTCCGGTACTTCATAATATACAGCGGGGAAGATAATTATTTGACCCCCTGCAGATTTTTTAAGTTTGCCCACTATAATATGTAATAATGTTTATCATAGGTGCATTTTAAATGATAGGCTATCAACCAAAAATCCAGAAAAGAAAACACATAAAACAAATGCTGTAAATTAAGTTGCAGTTCAGTGAGTAAAATAAATATTTGATCCCCAACCAAAACATGACTTAGTACTTGGTGGAGAAACCCTTGTTGGCAAGCACAGAGGTAAGACGTTTCTTGTAGTTAGTGACCAGGTTTGCACACATCTCAGGAGGGATTTAGGTCCACTCTTTTTTACAGACCTTCTCTAAATCCTTGAGGTTTCTTGAAGTTTAAACTCCCTCCATAAATTCTCTGTAGGATTAGGGTCTGCCAACTGCCTAGACCACTCCACGACCTTAATGTGCCTCTGCTTGAGCCACTCCTTTGTTGCCTTGGTGTTATGTTTTGAGTCATTGTCATGCTGAAAGATCCATCCATGAGCCATTTCCAGTGTTCTGGCTGAGGGAAGAAGGTTCTCAACGAAGATTTTACAATACATGGCCCCATCCATTGGTCCCTCAATGCAGCAAAGTCAGTCTGTACCTTTAGCAGAGAAACAGCCCCAAAGCATAATGTTTCCACCTCCGTGCTTGACTGTAGAGATGGTGTTCTTAGGATCATAGTCAGCATTTTTCTTCATTCAAACACCGCAAATCCCCCTCCTCAAAAAGGCACATGTACAGTCATGCCAATGAACATCTACAGTCAATGATTCAGAGAAGGATTGGGAGAAAATGCTGTGGTCAGATGAGACCAAAATGGAGCTCTTTGGCATTAACTCGACTAGCTGTTTGGAGGAAGAAAATGCTGACTATGACCCTAAGAACACAATCCCTACAGTCAAGCACAAAGATGGAAACATGATACTTTGGGGATGTTTCTCTGCTAAAGGTACAGGCCAACTTTGCCACATTGAGGGGCCAATAGATGAGGCCATGTATTGTAAAATCTTGGATGAGAACCTTCTTCCCTTAGCTAGAACTCTGAATATGGGCAGTGGGTGGCTCTTTCAGCATGACAATGACCCAAAACATACTGCCAAGGCAACAAAGGGTGGCTCAAGTAGTAGCACATTAAGGTCATGGAGTGCCTACTAAGTAGGAACAACGATCTCTCTCCTCTTCTAGTCAGCCACATCCCCCCCACACACAGTGAGGGAACACAGTTAACCCCTTGATCGCCCCCTAGTGTTATCCCCTTCCCTGCCAGTGACATTTATACAGTAATCAGTGGCTATTTTTAGCTGTGATCACTGGTCCCAAAAAAGTGTCAAAAGTGTCTGTCGCAATGTTGCAGTCCCGATAAAAATCACAGATCACCGCCATTACTAGTAAAAAAATAATAATAAAAATGCCATAAATCTATCCACTATTTTGTAGGCGCTATAACTTTTGCGCAAACCAATCAATATATGCTTTTTACTAAAAATATGTAGAATAATACATATCGGCCTAAACTGATGAAGAAATCATTTTTTTGGGATATTTATTATAGCAAAAAGTACAAAATATTGTGTTTTTTTCAAAATTGCCACAATTTTTTCTATTTATAGCGCGAAAAATAAAAACTGCAGAGGTGATCAAATACCACCAAAAGAAAGCTGTATTTGTGGGAAATAAAAGACATAAATTTTGTTTGGGTTCAACATTGCACGACCATGCAATTGTCAGTTAAAATGACATAGTGCCATATCACAAACATTGGCCTGTTCAGGAAGGGGGCAAATCCGTACGGGGCTGCAGTGGTTAAAGTAAACCTACAATAAAAATTATAGACCCTTCATTTCTTTCGTAAGTGGGCAAACTTACAAAATATGCAGGGGAGCAAATAATCAATTTCCTACTGAAAGAGGGATTCCACCAAAAAAAAAAATATTAAAAGCCAGCAGCTATAAATACTACAGCTGCTGACTTTTAATAAATGGACACTCACCTGTCCCGGGTTCCAGCGATGCCGAGGCCGATCGATCGCTCGGCTCTCGGCTGCTGTCGCCACCATTCTAGGTGAGGGAATCAGGAAGTGAAGCGAATCGGCTTCACTTCCCGGTTCCCTACTGCGCATGCGCGAGCCGCGCCGCGCAATAGGAAATCTCCGCGCTGTCACTGGGACCCGTGTGTGTCCCAGCAGACAGCGCGGCAGGGCAGGAAATGGCGTAGACTCCCACGGGAGTCTATGCCCGGAAGTGGGTGAAAATACCTTGTTTGACAGGTATCTCCACCCCCCTCCCCCCTGAAAGGTGTCAATTGTGACACCGAAGGGGGAGAGGGTTCCGATCAGCGGAGGTTCCACTTTAGGGTGGAATCCCGCTTGAAGGTGTGTTTTTTTTGTATTATTATTATTTTTATTGATGTTTACCTAAGCATTACAAACAGAGACTGCCTGTATACACAGTAAACGACAGGCAGTCTAAAAAACAAAGAAATAAACACAAAATAAATTGGTACAAAAAAACTAAGAAAAACAGCTTTGCCTGCAGCTAGTACAGCACACTCTGTAAGTAAGGAGTATACAGGATAGGAGGGCCTCCCTGCATCTCTCATAATTAAATTTAAAGGCCTAAACCCTTTAAATCTAGGTTAAGGCAGTGAAATAGTATATCACAACAGATCAATTGGAGACAGTGTGAGGTGATTCAACCACCATCACACCTTGTCAAACTTATGCGGCACTCCCCTACTGTTGTAAGTCGCTTTATAAAGTGGAAGAGCCCTATTGACTAGTGCCTTCCAAGACTCAATAGTGGGGGCAGCTATTTTCTTCCACAAGAGTATTCTTAGTTTTCTTGCATAATAGAGTAAAAGGGCGAGCAAAGTAAGTATGACTCTTGTGGGGGTTATCCCTCCACGAATCCCAGTAGATAGGTCCCTACAGAGGGGCTAAAGGTAATTTATGTAACTGATTGAATATACTGAGGGACCTGAGTCCAATAACCTCAAATAGCGGAGCAATCCCAGAAAATATGCATTAAATCTGCCCCAGGTGGCAGGGCATCCAACAGGAAGATGGGACAGTACCAAAAATCTTCCCTAGTTTAGCAAGTGTCAGATAAATACAATAGTTACATAGTTAGTAAGGTTGAATAAAGACACCAGTCCACCCACCAGAAGACAATTAACATACCAGCATGTCTTTGGAGTGTGGGAGGAAACCAAAGTACATGGAAGAAACCCATGCAGGCACAGGGAGAACATTCAAACTCCAGGCAGGTGGTGTTGTGGTCAGGATTTAAACCAGCGACCCTATTGCTGCTAGGTGAGAGTGCTAACCACTACACCCCTGTGCTGCCCTAATGCAAAAATGTACAATTTATGAGCTGGTCCCTGGTCAAGATGAGCCTAGTGAATGGAGCCTCCCACACATCCTCCCCGTTGACATGTGTACCAATATTTATCTAGTAATCATGACACCATGCCATTTCCTGAAGAAGCCATCTGGCGAAACATGTTGAAATAAAGGCGTGGAAACAGTAATGTTACACTAAAAATATTGTCCCTTGTGCTTTGGACATCAACGTTTTGTATATAATGCTTTTAACCCCGTCGTATCGACTATGTCCTCGTTCCTCAGTAAAATCTCTAGACTTTAAAAAGTGACTGATACAGGAGCACATCCTGGTAGGCATGCCGCAGCTGTATAAGTCTAAGAATCTGGGCATTTGGAAGTTGAAATAAGGATTTTTAACTCATAATATAGTATGTTTGATCCTAAAATGCTGGTAATTAGTTGATACATGTGAGCAGCTTAATGTAATCTTGATGTAATGTTAACTCCTTGGCTGAAACACACTTACATTTTTACTCTGCAAGGAGAGATATTCAGCCAGGAATGCCTTTTCTGCAGGCTAAACTATTCTACGATAGGGTAATAAGCCTAGCCTAATGTTAACCTGGATGGATGTGTACTTCCTAATTACTTAAGCCTTTAAACTGGAATGCTTTATGATAGCTATTAAACACCAGACTTGGATGCTTATTATGGAATCCATTATGTGATGCCTTACAGACGGCATTATATTTGAATCTAACTTGTGTTGCAACCTTTTACCATAATAAGGGTTTCTGAGTTTTGGGGTTGCCCAGACCTTATTTTCATCACCAAAACCACCTGATCTTATGTCTATGGGTCAGGTTAGTCCCTGCCAACTAACTAACTTGGCTGGGAACTATCTGGCAGGTAGGTTAAAAAATATGCTCTACATCCCCCCAGCCTCCAGCTTAACCTTGTTGGCAGCATCTGGCCACTCCTATCTTGCAGACAGACCACCAGGGCTGTCTTTAAGGCAGTGCAAAAGGGGCAGCTGCCCTGGGCCCTGTCATTGTTGTGGGGCCCAAAGCAGCTTCCTCATACTTGCCAACTATCCCAGTTTAAATTCCCTTGTCCCTTGAAGTTTTAGTCCTGTGCTGTGTGCCGATATTTCAGAGTGAAGTGCTGGTACTGATGCTGCCCAGCTCTGCCCTATTGTGTACAGATGACTCACCTGCAGACCCTGTGTTTACATGTAAATAACCGGAATTCATATGTTAATAACTGCAGCTGGCAGCATTGATATGTAAATAAAGGCAGCATTCATATGTATATCATGCTCCCCTGCAGTGAGAAGATGATGTGCTGTAACCTCTAGCAACTAATCAGTGAGCCATAATGTGTGCTGTAACCTCTAGCAACCAGTCATTAAGCAGTAATGATATGATTTAACTGCTGGCAACCAATCACAATTTCTGCCTGATCTGATGCAGTAAACTGATTTTAAGTCTAGCTGCTATTTATTGTATGTCTCAGAGCAGGTGGAGAGTGAAATTGTATGGGGGGGGCGAAGAACATTTTTGCCCAGGGTCCAATCAATATTAAAGATGGCCCTGCATACCACTACAAAACACAAATGGGTTCAGTGCTCCACTTGCTAAAGGACTCCATGACAGTCTCCACCCTGCAGCCTGCGTTTTATGAATGGGATGTAAAATGGAGGGCCCATTGTGTAGAATAATTTTGTGGTGTCCATTGGAGAGCAAATATCGTTATCTGCTCTGCACTATATTTAGGGACCTGCGTATTTATTTTTATGATGAAGCTGCCTAAGAGCAGTGCTTGAGGAAGGTGAAAATGCCTCTTGGGGGTGTAAATCTGTGGGCACAGTTAGATTAACGCTCCCAAGCAACTAGTTTCTTATTATTTTATTCAATGAACAATAAAATCTCTGTAACCAAGGTAACAAAAAATCTTCATCTATATAAAACATGGCCTCTAAGGTTCTCCTATATCTGATGACTATTAGTAATCATAATTAACACTTTCTTTTTTCGGAAGGCAGTCTCTTTTTTTTTGGTTTGCCTACAATATGAGTCCTGTTTCTGTAGCTTAGGCTATTTTTAGAATGATGCATAAGTTATTCATAGTATTTCTTTCATAATACATAGCTCAGCACCCTCCCCGCTTTCCTTTTATATTCAACTGGTTGCTTCATTCTGTTCTTCCTACGCCAATGTTTCAGCCCACGTTCTCGCTCGCTCGCTCGCTCTGTATGTGTTTATCAACTCATCAAACACAAAGTTTATTAACTGTCCTTTACACAAATGCATTGTTTGTTGGAATCTTCCTTTAGAGCAGGGATATGCAATTAGCGGACCTCCAGCTGTTGCAGAACTACAAGTCCCATAAGGCATAGCAAGACTCTGACAGCCACAACAATGACACCCAGAGGCAGAGGCATGATGGGACTTGTAGTTTTGCAACAGCTGGCGGTCCGCTAATTGCATATCCCTGCTTTAGAGCCTTCCTGCTTTCTGATCCTCTAGCATTTGTAACTCCATGAATCTCAAAACCTTGAAGAAGGTAGTTTTTCCGGGGGCAGTATAGGTATTTTTTATTATAATGACCGCCTGTTGGTGACTGGGCACATGTGAAATACTGCAAATAGCATTAAAGTAGCATCCAGTGGAGAGAAATTATTATAGATGCCAACATTCGCTGCAGAGAGCAATTGTCTCCGTGTTTGCATAGCATACAAGCTCTTGAATATAAGAACACTGAACAAGGGAAGGCTCAGATGTGGGCAAGCACACAGAGAAGGATTAGAGCTTTGCTTCATTGCTAGGTACACTCATTCGGAAACATTTAAGTGGTTGAAAAACTCAGACGTGAAATATGGACAAAGCATATTCCTCTATAGTGTGTACTTGTCTCATTTAAAGTGATATTAAATGTTTAATTATTCTTTTTTTTTTTTTTTTTTTTAAATAACAAACATCTTATACTTACCAGTTCTGTGCAATGGTTTTGCACAGAGCAGCCCTAAACCTCCTCTTTGCTGGTCTCCTCTTGTTAAATTGTGGTTCCCTGGCAGCTCCTCTTCTCCAAGTGCTGCCATAGCAAGCAGCTTGCTATGGAGGCACTCATGCGTGCTCACTCACAAGCCCTGATCTCTGTGTCCATAATGTCTCTCCTCATTGGCTCACTGGCTGTGATTGACAACAGCTGGAGCCAATAGCTCCTGCTGCTGTGTCTCAGCCAATGAGGAGGCGGCGAGCAGTCATACTCGTGCACATCTCTGGATCGAGATCGGGCTCAGGTATGTATTAGGGGTGGCTACAGGGAGGAAAGTGCATACTGAATGTTTTTTTTTTGTCTTCGTGCATAGGATGCATGAAGGTAAAGAAATAAAAACTTCAACTGTTACAAACCACTTTAAGAGCACTAAGTGCCATTTCTGAGTGCTGCTTTGTTCCTCTGCTATCAGCATAAGTCACTTCTGACAAGTTTTCCTGACGCCAAGAGAAAAAAAGGTAACGGGAGGGACCTCCAGCAGATTGGCAGTCTCAACTCTGTTCCTATGTGCTGTGTGATGGGGGAGATTGTCCCTTCCCTCCAATCAGCTCTAAAAGCTCTCCTCACTGAGCTCTGCACAGTGCAACTTCAGCTCTTGGGCCCATTTTTTGTGACTGCTCAGACAAGCTTTATACATTTTGCACTTTGAATGGATGTAGAGAAGAGAAGACTTCAGGTAAACAACTTTTGTGGGAGGATTTGTTTCATCTCTGTGTATCACCTGAGGATAGTCACTTCACTTGGTATATGGAGGGGTTTACAAACACTTTGCTTTCAGGGGAATTATTGCTGAGAATTGCATACAAAGGAGGTAGGCACGCTGAAGGGAGTGCTCCAGTTAGAGGTGGAACTGCGACTATAGGGTAGACCACCAATTCAATGCAAATGTGTTTACTTAAATATACACTGTATTACCAAAAGTATTGGGACACCTGCCTTTACACGCACATGAACTTTTGGCATCCCAGTCTTAGTCCGTAGGGTTTAATATTGAGTTTGCCCACCCTTTGCAGCTATAAGTGCTTCAACTCTTATGGGAAGGCTGTCCACAAGGTTTAGAAGTGTGTTTATGGGAATGTTTGACCATTCTTCCAGAAGTAAATTTGTGAGGTCAGACACTGATGCCTGGCTTCCAGTCTTCGCTGTAATTTATCCCAGAGGTGTTCTATCGGATTGAGGTCAGGACTCTGTGCAGGGTGTTCCTCCACCCCAAACTCGCTCATCCATGTCTTTATGGACTCTGCTTTGTGCACTGATCCAAATCATTTGGTGGAGGGGGATTATGATGTGAGGATGTCTTTCAGGGGTTGGGCTTGGCCCTTTAGTTCCAGTGAAGGGAACTCCTAAGGCGTCAGCATACCAAGACATTTTGGACAATTTCATCCTCCCAACTTTGTGAGAACAGTTTGGGGATGGCTCCTTCCTGTTCCAACATAACTGTGCACAAAGCAAGGTTCATAAAGACATGGATGAGCGAGTTTGGGGTGGAGAAACAAGCCTTCATAGAGTCCCAACCTCAACCCGAAAGAACACCTTTGTGGTGAATAAGAGCAGGGC
Source organism: Lithobates pipiens (assembly GCF_037356315.1). Lineage (NCBI taxonomy): Eukaryota > Metazoa > Chordata > Amphibia > Anura > Ranidae > Lithobates > Lithobates pipiens. The sequence continues at coordinate 469,278,439 of NW_027507903.1, read as the reverse complement.
TGCGAGCCAGGCATCTCGTCCACATCAGTGCCTGACCTCACAAATGCGCTTCTGGAAGAATGACTCAAGTCCTGCGGGAACGCATGGGAACGGAGTTCCTGTACTTTTTCCACAACAGGAACTCAGTTCCTGTTAGCAGCCGTGTCCTGCAAGAATTTGAAGTATGTGAGCTGTGTGGCAGGTGCTACACCAGCAGCTGCTGACACAGCCCGCAATAGTAAGCGCCGCACACCTGACCATTCAGGCATTGCCAGTAGGGGGCCCCATGACAGCTTCCACTTTGATCTACCTGTCAATCACAGCTAGCTGACGGGTAGATCAGGTCTAAGTCTAGCTGATGGGTAGATCAGCTATTCTGCTCACAGGACATGCAGGGAAAGAGGTGAGCTGAGGGAGGAACATCAGTTTGGGGTGGTAAGCTGAGCACAATACCTGGCAAAGTTTAATGCCAGGAGGGAAGTTTATGTGGAAATAGCTTAGGTTGGAATAGCAGCGAGTGTGTGTTGGAGCCCTGCAGAGTTTGCAGCCCCCCAAGCTAACATACATCTCCTAAGCAGGAACACATCACTATCTCCCCAAGCATTCTGTCCAGATAATGTGCAGTTCATTTATGAAATTTCCGTATAACCCTGTGTTATCCAAACTCTGTTCAATGAAAAGTCGTAAACTCACCACATAAACACTCTATATACAAAATAAAATTCCCCAATAAAGATCAGAACACGATGTTCACATTTGCATTGAATGAATGCTGATTATTCAGAGAATTACCGTATCCATGTTTATTGAAGATTGTTTTTTTTTATGTACTAACAGTTAAGCTTCATACACACAATACGAAAATTGGATGAAAATAAAATTTTTGAAGTGTTCGTGCATATAAGAGCGTATCATATTTTTTTTTTTTTTGGTGGGGGAGTGGATCTTGGGTGGGAGTTCCCACACTTTTTTCCCCAGGACTTGACCCCTGTGCAAAGGGTGGGTAAACGCAATACCCTACGGACTAAGACTGGGATGCCATTAAAGTTCATGTGTATGTAAAGGTAGGTGTTCCAATACTTTTGGTAATATAGTGTATATAATACAAAAGCTTATTCTGGGGAGAACTTCCATTTGAAGCACAGGGATATTCTGCCACTGTTTTAATTCAACTCCATCCATTCCAATCTGACTTTCTCACTGTTGCACTTACAAATGAACTAAACCCAAAACAGTTACATTGAAGTGAAGGCATGCTGTGAATGTCAACTGTCACAAGTGCTTGTGCTCTCAACCAAACCGTCATGCCATCAAATGGCTGGTGTCATAACTGATCACAAGTGCAGCAACATCGCAGCTGCAGATCAAACAAAGGCTTCCTCCCCATTCACTGTAATCATCCTCTGGTCCTTGGATTCACCTTTCTCTCTGGAGATGTTTTAAACTCCTGAAAGAAAACAATGAGCCCCAGACTTCATTGACTGGAGTCAGGTTGCTGAGCTGGAGGAAATCAATTACCTCCAGTTCAGTGATCTTCTCTGCAAACATTTAACCTGCAAATGACTGCTTCTGTATTAGTCTACTACTGACTACTTAGCATTAGTGTGTCAATGGTCTGAGCTGCAGTTTGGCTACTGTTTTTTCCTGATTTGTATCTGATGGATACAGAGAAGGCACCCATGATGTCTCCATGGGGAGGACCTTTTACCCTACAAGTATGTTGTCACATACAGTATAGTTCAGCATTTACTAAGATTATTTGTGTCTTTATAGGTTGTAGATTTAACCTGTTCAAGGAGAACAAACATGGTACAGTCAGCTTAAAATTTAAAATCCAACTGTTGCATCAACGATTAAAGAAGATCAATAATTTTACCGTGATAATGGCAAAGAGTACAGAAGTGAAGATTGCAGTGTTTGGCAGAGCTGGAGTTGGTAAATCTGGTAAGTTCTTGGTTATATTATGATCATTTTATAAAAAAGCACATATTTCTGCAAGTTGTTTTAAATTATTCTTTGTGCAATTATCATTTGTGCACATTGAATATTTCCTTTTTTAGACTAAGTTATTAAGTGGTCAGAATCTGCTTAATTGATCAAGCTGTCACTTATGGCATGCTAAAAATGGGGTTGAATTACTAAGGGCATATTGACTGGGCACTTTGTATGTGAAGTTGTGCTCTACAAGGACATTTGCTCCAGAGAGAAGTAAATGAGGGGAAGCTCTGCTGACTTCCATCATCCAATAGGAATAGAAGATATTTCTCTGCAACAAGATGCACATCCTTAGATAGAGCAGGAGAAATTGCAATACTCTCAGGGTTTTACTGTTATTTTCCTATAAGGGAACTTTCCCTCAACTTAGAGTGCAAGTAATGATGGATTCAACTTTTCCTATGTGGAAGCACAGTGAGAGATCACAAAGTCAGAACATATGGCTATAACAAAAACACAACAGCAACAAGTAAAAGACAAATGCGAGAGCCAGGATAGGATCAGCCCTGACCCCGGATCAGTCAAATAGTGAGCATCTATAAGCCCAAGGAGGTTGTGGTAAACATAAAGTACACACCAGAGATAAGTAATTCTAACAGTCAATGAAGCTAAAAGCCGAAGAAAAGATTAGGTCATCAAAGGACCGATGTGAAAGAAGGGAGACAAACTCAGATTGGTTCCAAGTGGCCAAAAGTTTGTTAAATTGTGTTAAAGGGCCGCCAGTTACAGCTTTGAAATATTCCATTCTCCTAATATCCGCAATGATATTCAGCAGCTGAGATTGAGATGGTGGGTCTATGTATAGCCAGTACATAGGAATGGCTCTCTTATCAGTAGTTAAAATATGCAAGATTAGTGCTTTGTGAAACCAGGGAAAGGTAAACCTAGTAAATGGTAGACAGGGCCCAATGGGAAGAGCATATGAAAAACTGAACAATGGCAATTGAAGAAGCCCAGGAAAAGCTTGCAGACATAAAAAGAAATTGCAAAATGTATGTCAATGTCATCTCTTAAAATTCAAACGGTCTATTTACCAATTAATGCAGCATTGCAGCTGTAGATGACAAAGTCATGGATTGTAGCCTCCAGTTCCTCCATGGTCAAATACTGATGTTTGAAACATCTAATGTAATGATACCATATGTGGACAGGACCTGTGTTTACTAGATAGATGTTCATAGCCATCATTAGAACACAAATTAGTTTATAACAGGGTGCAAACTCTGGAAGTTCCAGGTCTTCACCAGACTATTGGTATAGTGCCTAAAACACAAGTGGTGACTACTCCCTGGTAGCAACAAGCAATTTAAAGTGGCAAGTTGCCGATTGTTAGGCAAATTTGTGACCAGTCTAGAGCAGGGTAAGAAATACATTTTCCCAAGGAACCACATGAGAAACTGGTACGGTTGTTGAGGGTCAAACCAAAGTTTGGTTTATAGTAAAAAAATTTGATCAAACCAGCAGCCTTAGGTGAACAACACTGGACTGGGAAGGTCCACAAGTATGTGAACATACAGACAACTATCTGGCGCTAGTAATAATAGGCACAACTGCACATGAAATAGTGTGCACACTCATTCTTATTAGAAGCAGTATCGAAGAAATGTCCTCTGCTGGTCACAATGCTGGTGTGGGATAGGCTGGTAAAAGGAGTAAGGGAGCTGACAGGCCCAGGGGTTAATTCATCGATTTCCTATTCTTATTGCTAATGTGTGATTGACAGGTTCAGGAAGATAACTGGCAGAGCTGTAAGCACTAGAAGGAGAGAATCTGAGGTTGTTACAGTGAGGATTTCCGCAGATACTGAACTTGGCTGGGTATCAGAATGGCGAGAGTGTGTCAGGACATCTAGGCAACACTCTCCCATCAGAACTGAGCCTCCCCACTGTACCAATCGGCTCCTCAAGTTCTTGCAGCTTTCCACATGGACATCTGTCAGCATGCCTCTTTGAGCCTTTCAACTTGTTCAGTGAGGAAACTGACAGGCTCAGAGAAGCATGCTAACAGAGGAGGCATCAAGGGCCAGACAGGAATAGCCAAAGGGCCAGATGTGGTCTTGGGGCCGCAATTTTCCCAGGTCTGGTCTAGAGCTAAGGGTACTATCCAGCCATGTGGAGACAGTAACAGAAAGTTATGTCGAAGGGTCAGTTCACATCAGTAGATCTTCAAAGTTGTGTGACTTTGAAGCCAGCATCCCTGTGTGACTTCATCTCAGCTTGCACATGACTTCTTTAACAGAAGTCAAGGCAAGTCCTAATGAAGTCCCCCCAAACTAGTGCAGGAACCCTTTTCTAAGCCAAAGCAACTTGAATATCACCAATTAGAACAGTTCCATTGGCATTAACTGGGTGCGACTTTATCGCATAACAAGTCACAGCAGTGTGAACCGGCCCTAAGTGTAATTGGGTAATATATCTAGAGGTTGTTTTCAGAGGTAGCAACCCGCTTCTGTGAAATGGTCAGAGCTCGCAGCCATTAGTTGAACAGAAAAAAAACTATAAATGTATACCCTGCTTAAGGAGGTTAATACAATGGTGGTGGGTATCAGTGATAGGAAACTATCTATGACCTCCTAGATACTGTCAAATAAGGATCACCTGACCCTGACGTGGTCTGTATCTGTTTGCTACTCAATAACCAATAAGCACAGTGCTGACATGTCAAAAAAAATTCTTGTCCTTCTAAATTGCACATTAATTTTAAGAACTGTCTGTATTAAGTATTTTGTCTTTACAGCTCTTGTTGTGAGGTTCTTAACCAAGAGGTTCATCTGGGAGTATGATCCCACTTTAGGTAAGTTCCTGACTTTCTGTAGATGGGCAAGTATGAACTGTAAACTACTACAAAATCTTCAATGCCACTTCAATGTGTATTATCAATTTTGTGCACATTTAAGTTAACCTAGCTGACAAAGTCATCACCAGTGTTCACTGTGCAGCAGAGAAGCCACTCGGCCTTGGACCTGGAAGATAGTGGTGGTCACTGTAGTAGTAATGAATACTACAATGATGAGCTGCTTCCAGAAGGATCTCACAGACACAGAATATGCATACTTACACAGGTCCAAGCTGGACCAATGTAACGGGATGTAAGGGAGAAGCCAGGACCTGCAGGCTAAAACAAGGTGAACAGGCTTGTCTCTCCAGATGAGGTAAACACACTCTTTAAGGGCTCATACAAACTGGGCTTAAAGTGATTGTAAAGGCTCGTTTATTTTTTATTTTTTTTAAATAACAAACATGTTATACTTACCTCCTCTGTGCAGTTGGTTTTGCACAGAGCAGCCTGGATCCTCCTCTTCTTGGGTCCCTTTTTGCTGCTTCTAGCCCTTCCCTCCTTTGAGTGCCCCCCTCAGCCAGTAGCTTGCTACAGGGAGCACACAAGCCAAGTCAGAGCTCTGTGTATCCATTCCGACACAGAGCCCTGACCTGGCCCCACCCCCCTCTCCCCTGATTGGCTGACTGGCTTTGATTGACAGCCGCAGAAGCCAATGGCACTGCTCTGTCTCAGCCAATCAGGAGGAGAGGCCTGGATGGCTGAGTGGACATCGCTGGAGAGAGAAGGGGCTCAAGTAGGTAATTAGGGGGTGCTGGGGCGGCTGCTACACATAGAATGCATTAAGATAAAAAATCTTCTGCCTTTACAACTCCTTTAAACATTACTTGTACAGGCATTTGACTTTTGTGCCTGTAAACACACTTCTATGTTAGCCTATGTGTCCATGCACACATAGGCTATTTAGAAGCATATTAATAAAGGAAAATTTACAAGCTTGAAAAAAACAAAACATTTTAGCCAAAATGTTAGTTTATTTTTGGACAAAACTGGTAAGGTTCTGAAACTTTGTCTAGCGTTTCTGTGACCTGATTGGGGAGAAAACCCCACATTTCTTGACCTATTACAGGCAGAGTAAGTAATGGGAGATCTCTGTAACAGGGACTTAACAGCAAAAAAAAATACTTCCATAGAAGGCCAGAACCTTTTTTTTTCAGTTTTTTTATGAGAGAAAATCTCCCCAAGGAGGAAAAAAAAAACCTGACAGATGTTCTAAACCTTTCCTACTTATCAAAAGTTAAAACAAAATGGAAAGAAGAGTTATGGCTGGAGCTCTACTTTAAATGTAGGTAGTAAATCTTTCTGATTCAAGAAGAGTAACGCTGCTCCAGGTGATAGGAATAAAGTTGGATTGATCTCTCTACTAATGAACATTCTTTTTAACTCAGTGGATCTGGGTCTACAACGTGGCTGACCCCTCATTGGATCCAGCTGTACAACATGGCTGACCTCTGAGTGGATCCAGCCCTACAATGTGTCTGACTCCTCAGTGAATCTAGCTCTTCAGTGTTATTGACTCCTCAGTCGATCCAGCTCTACAATGTTGCTGACCCCTTAGAGGATCCCAATCTGCAATGTTGCCCACTCCTTAGTAGATCAAGATTTGAAATATTGCTGACTCCTCATTAAATCTGGCTCTACGATGTTGCTGACTCTTTAATGTAGTTGACTCCTCAGTTAATCCAGTTCTACAATGTTGCTGACTCTTCAGCAACAGGATGGATGACTCCTCAGTGGATCCAGCTGCACAACGTGGCTGATTCCTCAGTGGATCCATCTCTACAATGTGGCTGACACCTCAATGAATCCAGATCTACAATGTGACTGACTTTTCATTTGATCCAGCTCTATCTTATTGCTAACTCCTCTATGAATTGCTGAATCAATTTGCCAATTGACATTGGGAGAAAAAGTGAGGGAATCTATTTTGGGTAAATATCGGAACAAGAATAATAATAGCTTGATACTTGTTCTTTTGGCAGCTATCTGACAGGGGTTTTTTTTTTTCGCTATGGCAGATTTCCTCTCACTTCCTGTTGTGCGTACTGGCCAGGAAATGAAGGAAAATGTCCCCAATGGTACAAAAATGACAAAAAAACTAACAGGGGTTTTAACCATTTAACCGTGTTTCAGCTTTAGATATTCTTTAATGTACAGATGTCTTTTGCCAGCATTCTCTCGGTTTATATTACCTTCATTAAAGGTGAACAAAGCTCTCCTATCTTTTACAGCCAAATACGCTGCTATTTTAACTCCAATATGATCTGCACTTGCCATGGTGCTGCACATGTAGTCAGCTATCACACCAGCCATTTGATGGCTTCACAACCTACATAAGCACACTAGTAACAGTAACATTTATCATTCAAGGCATTCCTTGAATTTAACTGTTTTGGGAAACAGCTAAAGCGGAACTAAAACCCACAATACTTACCTCTCCTTCAATGGTTCAAGGTCCCTCAAGAGTGCAGGGATCTTCTGCCTGGCTTCTTCCGGATGCCAGGCTGCGACTTCATTGGCCCACACGGGATGGCATTACTTCTCATGCACAGGAGCTGAGTCATCCCGACACAGGATTTGTTCTGGAATATAAACTGAGCAGCACATGCGTGGTTTGGAGTACATTCTAAGGACCTGTGAGCAAGCAAGTAGGTTTATTTCATTGCAGAAGAGACATTGCAAGTTTCTTCTGCAATAAAGACTCTGCCTGTTTGCAGTTTTTTTTGTAATGGAGTCTTTAGTTTCGCTTTAAATTGGTAGGTTTAGTTCCGCCTTAAGTCACAAAAAAAAGTAATTAAACCGTCAAGTGAGATAATCAATATCATGCAGCATAGTCATAGATGGCCTTTGTCTCTTCTCTCTCCCATGTCTTAAGAATCAACGTATCGGCATCAGACAACAATGGAGGATGAAATTGTTACTATGGAAATACTTGATACTGCGGGTCAGGTAAACATTATTTATTGAGTTAAAGCTGTGCTCGAGGCAGATGTATAAGACAAAAATGAATGCAGCTCTATAGTTATTAATACATTATCAAATGTATTTTTTAAATGCAATCAGTATAGGTACCATATGACCTGGTATCCTCCTTTTGTAGTTTTCTCTACAGTAGAACACAGACTGGGTAAGGAAAAAGCAGCACAAGCTACCAGACAGAAAGATGAGCTCATCAGTCTGTTCTTTCTTTTACTGGACAGTCATTGTAGCAGATAAAAATATGATCTCCTGATCTGTCAGACAGGACTGTGCTGTGTGTCAGAGCTGAGTAAATCTCAGAACTGGAATGCACTAAAATACAAATCTTTTGGCAGATAAAAAAAACTCCTTTATTGATACCTCCCAACTTTCTGAGATGGGAATGAGGGACACCTATCAGCAAAAGTATGCAGGCATAGGACATACTCCTTGCCACACCCCCTTAAAGGAGAATTGTACAAAAAATAAGATTGGTTAAACTCACAAGTGCTTTTTTACCACTACTATTCCTTTATATTAGAAATAGGGGGAAAAAACACTGCGCTATAGTCAAATATATACAGAAAAACAGCCACAACAGCCAAAACAGCAGCCAACACCAAAAACAAACAAAGTTCAACAAGCAAAAGGTAAAAATAGTGTAGCGCTTCTATGGTGATAAGTGTAATCAACATAAATTAAAAGGATAATCATATAACAGAGATCATATGAATAATATGGATGGGTGAAGAAAAAGTCCAAAAATGGGCACAAATTTCCACAATGCAGCTGGCACGAGGATGGCCTAACCGCCTCAAAGCAGGAGGGAGATCCCACTAAACGAATGTGTCCATGTGAATCAGCTTGTCTGTAAACATCAAGGAAGGTAGATAAATACTTCTTACCAACTCTGTTGGACTCACACAGTCGTATGACAGTTGAGTCTGAAAGGCTTGAGGTCACAATCTGGGACCAAGGAGTGGATCGAGGGAGGTCCGTCGAACTGGTGAGGAAACTCCAAACGGCTGTATGCCCGATGATGTATTTCACAGATGGAACATCAGGATAGTTTATAATCCAGCTCAGACGTGGCCCATTACACACCGATACTCCAATCTCCCCAAGATGGAGAGGAAGATGTTTGGGGGTTTAGACCAAAAAGAAGAAAGGGGAAAAGAAAAAAGGGCTCCACATGGTGCGGGTCAGACGGTATAAAATAGTAATTTATTAAAGTCAAAAAATTATTAATGACTTAGTGATCACAAAAAATGGAATAAAGTGAAACTAAAAGCAATGTAGGGTGCCAACAGCTAGCCCTATTTGCTTTTAGTTTCATTTTATTCCATTTTTTGTGATCACTAAGTCATTAATAATTTTTTGACTTTAATAAATTACTATTTTATACCGTCTGACCCGCACCATGTGGAGCCCTTTTTTCTTTTCCCCTTTCTTCTTTTTGGTCTAAACCCCCAAACATCTTCCTCCCCATCTTGGGGAGATTGGAGTATCGGTGTGTAATGGGCCACGTCTGAGCTGGATTATAAACTATCCTCATGTTCCATCTGTGAAATACATCATCGGGCATACAGCCGTTTGGAGTTTCCTCACCAGTTCGACGGACCTCCCTCGATCCACTCCTTGGTCCCAGATTGTGACCTCAAGCCTTTCAGACTCAACTGTCATACGACTGTGTGAGTCCAACAGAGTTGGTAAGAAGTATTTATCTACCTTCCTTGATGTTTACAGACAAGCTGATTCACATGGACACATTCGTTTAGTGGGATCTCCCTCCTGCTTTGAGGCGGTTCGGCCATCCTCGTGCCAGCTGCATTGTGGAAATTTGTGCCCATTTTTGGACTTTTTCTTCACCCATCCATATTATTCATATGATCTCTGTTATATGATTATCCTTTTAATTTATGTTGATTACACTTATCACCATAGAAGCGCTACACTATTTTTACCTTTTATTCCTTTATATTGGCTTTTGAAACTTACAAATGCATCAATTTAGAAATCAGATGAAAGGTTTAGCTCTGGATAATACATTTTGATAGATAAAAGTGCATTTTATATACATTGATATAGATCAGACCAAAATGAGGGACAAATGAGGAGGAATGAGGGACAGAGGGACATTATTCCAAATCAGGGACAGTCCCTCGAAATCATGAGTGTGCCACAGTCCCCTAATGGCCTTGACTGGCCGGCGGATGCAAAATCAACCTCCTGTAGGGTAGCACTTGTCCCTTCCCCTCTAGAAAGAAGTCCTCTGCATGGAGGCTTCTTAACATGCATGTGTTAATGTTGCACAGCTGATTGTTTATCAGGCCCCTAGTATTAACTTACAGCTATAACACACTGCATAGCTCCCAACTGTCCCTGATTTCGAGGGACTGTCCCTGATTTGGGATGATTTGTCACTCTCTCTTTCTCATTTGTCCCTCATTTTGATCTGATCTATATAGTTGTATATAAAATGCACTTTTTATCTTTTAAGAAGTGTTTCCCAGTGTTAAACCTTTCATCCAATTGCTGAATTTTAAATTTCAAAAGCCAATATAAAGGAATAGTAGTGGGTAAAAAAAAAACACTTGTGGGTTCAATAATCAGTTTTTTTTTTGCAATTCTGCTTTAAGGGGTGTGGCAGGGTGTGTGTCCTATGCCTACATACTTTTGCTAATAGGTGTCCCTTGTTCCCATATCAAAAAGTTGGGAGGTATGCATACTGTACATAGTCCAACTCTCCTAATGACTATGCGGTCGTTTTTGTTAATCCATCTCCCAGATATGATTTGCTTCAGGGATTTTGATTGCTTTGACCTGGGACCCTATTCACACCTTCGCATTCCAGGAACATGCACAGAAAAGTGCAGTTTTGCGCATATTTCCAAAAACGCATGCTAAATTACACCAGTTTTTAATGACACCCCAATCCAGTGGCGGCTGCTGGTTTTTTTTTGTTGGGGGGGGTGGCAAACAATCCACCCACTGCCACGGCAGCTTCTCTCCGGGCGACTGCTGTCTCCATTCCCCAGCATTTCCTCCTTCCTCCTCCTGGCGGCCAATCTGATCGGATCTCATTTTGGCCAATCGGAGGATGGGTCTCATGCTTTTTTTAAGCCTTTTAGAACCTCTGACTTTAACCACGTGCTTTAAAAAAAATGCCCCCCCCCCTTGGAGTCCATGCGTCCAGCCCTGTATATCAGGGGGACAGCGCCTGTCAGTCCCTAATGGATAGGCCGCCACTGCCCCATTTCACAGCTAGCAGAAAAACATGCCAATATGTGCATTACAAATATGCATGAGGCTCACTGCCCAAAAATTTTTAAAAAAAGATGCATTAGCTACTTTGGCACATTGTTACGTGTAGGACAGCTCATTTCAGTGAATGGGCTGTCTTATGCTGTCCCGACATGCCTAAATTAAGGAAAATTTGGGACTTCCTGTCAGTGAAATGCATGTTTCCCTTGTAACCAGAAAACATTTTGCAGTAATAATTTCTTGTTATAAGCAATGTCAGCCCTCCCACGCTCCATTCAGTGGTTTCTATTGAACGCTTTGTCAGGAACAGGTGTCCTTGGGAAGATTCAGTGAGATCTCTCAATGAAAGGGCACATATTATTTTACATCCTGCTTCTAATCAAAGCTCTTGTGTTAGCGGAGGCGTTTATCTGCTAATGTCAGTTAGGTGAAACTTGTCAGGATTCAAGGCTTTTTCTTTACAGGTAATTCCATATTGCGTCAAAAGCTCCACACTGCCTGGTGCGGTCCCATTGCGATTGTGCAAAGTGCAGCTAACTCACAGTTTTCGTGCAGGTTAACTGCACCACTCCAAAACCACAGGGCCTCTTAGAAATCTATGGGAGAGTGCAGCTAACTTGCACGAAAACCGCAGTATGAAACCACCCTTACATAGACTTGTATGACAATGTAAAACCCATCTAAATTGCCTGCCTGCTGGCACAGTCCTTTACAGCTTATGCCAAGACAAATTTATAAAACATACACTATATTACCAAAAGTATTGGGACACCTGCCTTAACATGCACATGAACTTTAATGGCATTCCAGTCTTAGTCCATAGGGTTCACTATTAAGTTGTCCCACACCTTTGCAGCTATAACAGCTTCAACTCTTCTGGGAAGGCTGTCCACAAGGTTTGGGAGTGTGTCAATGGAAATGTTTAAACTTGAGTTCCAGGCGCTGTTGACTGTGAAAACCACCTTATGCTGGATTTGTGTACATTCAGCTCAACTGTGCTGCTGTCATATAGCATGGGATTGAATGCTGGAGAGAATGTTAACAACAAGAGCTGACAGCGATCAGGGGCTAGAGGGATCGATATTGACCAGTGATGGCAGTGACTCACAAATTACACCTAATATGCTAGTTGACGGTTTATTCAAAAATATTTTGAACAGTATATATGCCATTGAGCACTGGTTGTAACGGTACCGCGCTGACTGGAGGCTGGCTGGGGCACTGATGGATCACCCATGAGCACTGTCAGCTCTTGTTAAAGCGGTAGTAAACCCGCATTTTTTTTTTTTTTTTTTTTAAACCTGCAAAGCAAAAGGCATAATGAGCTAGTATGCACCGCATACTAGCTCATTATGAAATACTTACCTTAGAACGAGGCCCCGACATCTCGCCCGATCCACGCCGAGGAAGCCGACATGCTCCCTCGGCGTCTCTTCCGGGTATCGCGGCTCCGGCGCTGTGAGTGGCCGGAGCCGCGATATCGTCACTCCCGCGCATGCGCGCGGGAGATTTAAATCCGGCCGGACGAGCGCTGCCGGATTTTCGCGGAGAGAACCCCCTTGTGCGCATGCGCCGCTGCAGTCAGCGGCGCATACCGAGGGGAATATCTCCTAAACCGTACAGGTTTAGGAGATATTTTTTTTACCTACAGGTAAGCCTTATTATAGGCTTTCCTGTAGGTAAAAGTTAAAAAAGTGGGTTTACTTCCACTTTAACTATGGGAATGTTTGACCATTCTCCCAGAAGCACATTTGTGAGGTCAGGGACTACTGTGGATGAGAAGGCCTGGCTCCCAGTCTCTGCTCTAATTCATCCCAAAGGTGTTCTATCAGGTTGAGGTCAAGACTGTGCAGGCCAGTCAAGTTCCTCCATCTCAAACTCACTCATCTTTTATAAAGCAGTTCATTGACAAAAATAAATTACCATTCCATTTCGGACTGTACGCGTGTGACGGATCACTGATACTGCCCAAACTCAATGATACTGTTTTAATTTTGGCTACATGCCCTGCTCTCACCTTGATCAATGCAGAGCACCTAGTGGAGGTGAATAAAGGAAAGGTGAGTGCCCTGGTGGGGAGGAAAGAGGTTAAAGTCAACCAATAGTATTGCCCTCCTTTTCTTGGAGTACATGGGACACAGGGCCATAGTAGTTACTGTGTGGGTTATAGACCACCTTCAGGTGATGGACACTGACACACCCTAAGACAGGAAGTCCACTCCCTATATAAGCCCTCCCACTACTGGGAGTACCTCAGTTTTTGTAGCAAAGCAATATACATGTATTAGAAGAGGGGAGGGACCCCTGTGTCCCACGATGTACTCCAAGAAAAGGATTTTACAGGTAAGCTGTTATAAAAATCCTATTTTCTTTATCGTAAATCACGGGACGCAGAGCCATAGTAGTTACTATGTGGGATGTCCCAGAGCAATGCCAACTGAAGGAAGGGAGACAACAGAAGGGACAACAAATGTAGGGCACCATGAGACTAGAGGACTTATACTGCTGCCTGCAGCACACTACACCCATGCCTTTTTACATCCACCTGATAGAATCCGGTAAATGTATGGACTGAAGACCAAGTTGCAGCCTTACAGATTTGAATCATGGAAGCTTGGTGATGCACTGCCCACGAAGCACTAACAGCCCTAGTGGAGTGTGCTTTGATTTGAGAGGGTGTAATCCTCCTTTTGAAACCATAAGCTTGAACAATTACTTGCCGAATCCATTTAAAAATAGTAGATTTCGATGCTGCCTGTCCTTTTCTAGGACCTTCAGGCAACACAAATGACAAATGAAGGTAGAACAATATCCTGGTTTAGACATAGTTACATAATTAGTAAGGTTTAATAAAGACACCAGTCCACCCAGTTCAACCTTTGTGCATGTCTACAATTGTCCCTATCCCTGTACATTGCACACTTGGTCCCTACCCTCAAGGAGCCCACAATCCAAGGTCCCCATTCATATACTAGGGCCAATTTTGGACAGAAGCCAATTAGCATACCTGCATGTCTTTGGAGTGTGGGAGGAAACCCATGCAGGCACAGGGAGAACATGCAAACTCCAGGCAGGTAGTGTCGTGGTTGGGATTTGAACCAGCAGCCCTTTTTGCTGCTAGGCGAGAGTGCTAACCACTACACCACTGTGCCACCCCACACTAATTTTGGTAGAAAGTTAGGATGAGGACGTAATGCCATACCACCTTATCCTTGTGAATAATTAAATATGGCTCTTTACAAGAAAGAGCAGCCAATTCTGATACCCTTCTTGCAGGATTAAGCCGCGTTACCCCCCAAATAAATCTATGAGCCAAAGAATGTGAAGCAAGTGGTCATTGGAATAATACTGATAAGGCCGAGACCTGGCCTTTGATAGTACACAAGTCCAGCTTCATTTCTAACCCCATCTGCAGAAAGTCAAGGCTTCTACCTATGACATACTTCCTGGGGTGCCAACACCTAGATTCACACCAGGAGACATATGCTTTCCAGACTCTATAATATATGATTCTGGAGGCTGACTTCCTTGCATTAATCAAGGTAGATACCACTGAACCTGATAGCCCACGTTTCTTCAGAATATGGGTCTCAATAGCCAAACCGTTAAATTTAACGTTTGTAAGGTAGGATGGTATACCAGACCCTGCGAGAGAAGGTCTGGACGTAGTGGTAGGGCCCATGGGTCCCCAACCGCCATCCTTATGATCTCTGTATACCAGGATCTTCTGTGCCATGCTGGGGCCACAAGGATCAACGCAGAGGAGGGAGTAGGGTAATATGGCGCTCTCTGGGAATTAAAAAAAAAATATATATATATATATAATACAATGAATTAAAATATTAAGATATTAGATGAACAATGAATCGTGTCTATATAAAAAACGTATATAGATTTATTTGTGTGGGTTATAAATATATCCACACACCAGTGTCCACAATAAGGGGTTCATGGTCTATGTAGATCATCAAGGTGGTCCATGAGGAGGGTCCATAGTACAAGCTGTACCCTAGTGGGCTGCCAGTCTTAAAGCAAGAAGTAGCTCTAGGAAACAATAAATAGAGAAAGACGACGCCCTCTAAGTGCAGCAATAAAGTTACTCAAATTTATTAAAAACGGTTTAAAAACACTCACATTAGATTAGTGGTGTAAAGGCATATCTTATATACAATGTTTCATCCGTATGTCCATAGGCACGACTCATGGGGCTGTAGTACAGGGTTCACAGCATCTAACTTTTTGGCCGATGGTTAGTGGCTTAGTCCATTCCATGAAGTTCTTCAGGATGGTCAGGATGGTCGAGGTAGTGCTGGTCGCTGTAGTGCCCTTGGTCAGATCTTCAGGGAGTCTGTGTCATCAGGAGATAGGCTGGGATAGGTGGCGCTCCGGAGCATGCATGCTCCTTCATCAGGCTTTGATCAAAGCTTCGGAGCATGCATGCTCCGAAGCGCCGCCTATCCCAGCCCGCTGCACAAATGCAGAGGTACTGCCAGAAGAAATTGCATCTACTGCTTGAGCAAATAATCCAGCAACTGCCGCTGCTATTAGTGCTCAGCCTGCTTTAGTAAAACACCCCGCCAGGAAACTTTATGGCTGAAAAAAACCAAAGCATTGGATCCCGGGGTCTAGCTCTCTAAAAAGAGAAGCGTTACGGGCTAATCCTTGTTTCTTCCACCCCGAGGCCTGGGTAGCATTCAATTCGGCCTGAAAAGACACTTTGGATGGATCCAGTTGCATAGTCTGCCCCAGCAAGGAGTATTCCAGTGGAGCTCAGCATAGCACATCTTTACTCGTGACCAACACCTAGGCACTGGCGAAAAAACTGAGGTACTCCTAGTAGTGGGAGGGGTTATATAGGGAGTGGACTTCCTGTCTTAGGGTGTGCCAGTGTCCATCACCTGAAGGTGGCCTATAACCCACATAGTAACTACTATGGCTCTGTGTCCTGTGATGTATGATAAAGAAAATCTATTAAACAATGTGGGTGCAGGAAGGTTATCTGATCAGTGCTGTAATTTAGTGAACTATAAAATCTATATTCAATTAAAAATGAAAGAAGATAAAATATATAAGGTAATGAAAACTTGCTTTTTTGATTTAGGCATACGTAAACATTCTTCAAATTCTGAAAACATTATGCCATGCAGGATGGGACTTTAGAGGTGCTGGAAACCCCCTCTAAAGGTCAAAACATAACTGAAGGTAAAAAAGTATTACAAAAATAGTAAAAAAAGTCATGAGAAAAACTAGGAGTCTATACCCTTAAAAATATGAATAATTGTTCCTATACATAATATCAAAACCATAACAAACACCCCTGAAGGTAGAGTTTTCTAGTATTAAACTATTCTAATATAAGTTACAGCAGGGAATAACTTGTCCCGTGCTGAGTTTTGCCTGCATTGGCTTCGTCAAAGGGTTCAGGGGATATGTGTGGTTTGGAACAACTGAAAAAACAAGATCATATATGTAGCACCCTCTACCTTAGGTAGGTAGGTTGCTAGTGTTTTTTGTGTACTGCCAGTGCAGGTAAATGTAGGCAGGCCTAGCTGTGAGCTAGGCCTGTTTGTTTTTGATATGGGGTAGGGGAGTGGTTTAGTGTAGCAACAGGTGACTGAGATGTACTTAATCTCTCTGGCGCCTCCTCTGTTTCCAGAAGGTTCTGGGAAGGAGGCAGGGCAGAGGGCTGGAGTGACATGGGGTGCATCTGGGAGCCCTGACCAATCCCCAACTAGGATTGGCAGGGGGCAGGTCTCCTATATATACCCATGGTCAGCCTGTTGTGGGAGGAGTTGTCTGGTGGAAGAACTGAATGATGGAGTGTTAGACTGTCGTTGCCTTTGAGGGAACCCCCTTTTTGGGGGGGAGGACTCAGGCCTGGAGCTGGGGAGCTGGGAGGGAGCCTCTCTCTACAAGGTCATTGAGAGGTGTTCTGGAACAGGAGCAGGAGGAGGACAGTGGGGAGCACTGCTGGGCAGATCATTCAGGAGGGATCCATGCCGGGGTCGCTGAGTGAGAATCACAGTGAGAATCTCTGGGAGAGACATGCCAGGATTTTTTATGTGAAGCCAGAGGGAGAGACTGTGGTGTTGTGAAGTCAAGTCACTGCAGCCAGGAGAGTTGGCAGGATTTGCACCAGACTTTCTGGGATCAGTAGTCCACCAAGTATCAGTTAGCATAACTATTCTTTTCATCTAAAATGGTTTCTACAACTAAGGGGACTGCAGACCCCTGCCTGCAAATGGCTACTAGGAAAATGTTAGGACTTATTCAGAGTGAGGCCTAGCCATGTGCTAGCGGTGACAGGAATCTAGAATTGGACAGTAGAGGAAAGCAAGTGATCTCAAGTAGTGTGCTGGAGGTGATGTGAAGTAGGAGAGACTGCCAATTTAGATTCAACTACCTTTATTTCAACTAAGAAAGATTAATCATTTGGGCATCCCATGTCCCTTTTCCCCATCCAAGTTTAATCCCCTAATAAAAACAACAAAAACAAGCAAGACTGTTTATTGACTGGAGAAAGTGTGCCTGAAATGGATGTCTGACCAAGCAGGGTGATGTGTGGAGCTAGAACATGCAGCGACCCCATGGGGGCACCGCTACATATACATAATATACAATCCATAAACAATGAGCATTTATAATTTACTTTATTTTATTTTTATATGTTACCCATATAGATTTGCCCATAGAATACATAACAGTCTACTCACATGTATCTACAAAATGTGTCCGCAAAACACGGGTGCAACACCTCAGATAATAGATCAACCCACTAACTACATGAGAACTCCACCTTCAGGGGTGTTTGTTATGGTTTTGATATTATGTGTAGGAACAATTATTCATGTTTTAAGGGGATAGACCCCTATTATGTCTCGTGTCTTTTTTACTATTTATGTAAAAATACTTTTTTACCTTCAATTATGCATTGACCTTTATTCTGAGAGGGGGGGTTTCCAGCACTTCTAAAGTCCCATTCTGCATGGCATAATGTTTTTAGTTTACTAAGGCGGTGGTATTATCTTGGGGAGATGCAGACCAGAATACTGCAATCACTGAGCAGCAAATTATATCACCTGTGATGTATTTCAGTTATCTTGCAAACCTGGCCTGTTAGTGGGCCCTGAGGACAGGGTTGATGACCACTGTAGTGAGCCCTTGTACATATGGTCAGACATTCTGACAACCAAATCCGTTGGATTTTGTCCAACGGATTTTGTCCGAAAATGTTGCATACACACGGTCGGACAAAGTTGTCGGAAAATCCGATTGTACATAACGCGATGACGTTATTTCGTTACGACGGGACTACGTTCAGGCTAGTAGCCAATAGCTTTGGTCTAGGAATTTGATCTGAGCATGCGTGGCACTTTGTCTGTCGGAGTAGGCTACACATGAACGGAGTATGTCCGATCGGAGCATTTTGTCGGTAAATTTTACGGACAAGTTGGAAAACTCACACAGTCGGATTATCCGACAAACCGGTCCGATAGGACACATTCCGTCTGAATCTCCGACCGTGTGTACAAGGGCTAAGAGATGTAGTGCTGTCTTCTTCAGCCAAACTCAGATTTTTCTAGAACTTATATTCTACAAATTCTAGTTTGAATGAAATTGGTGAAATTATGTTTTCTCTCTGTTTTTTATTTCAAGTAATTTTGAATAAGTTATTTTATTTTATTTCATTTGCAGTGTGTATAATCTTCTGTTTCTCACTTTGTCTTGTCTCAGGAAGACCCTTTGCAAAGAGATGGCCACATACGCTGGGGCGAAGGTTTTGTTATTGTTTATGACATCACTGACAGAGGAAGTTTTGAAGATGCCATGTACTTTAAGAACTTGTTAGATGAAGTCAAAAAACCCAAAAATGTTACTTTTATTCTAGTAGGAAATAAAGCAGACCTGACACATTCACGGCAAGTAAGTACAGAAGAAGGAGAAAGACTGGCCGCAGAGCTGTCCTGCGCTTTTTACGAATGCTCTGCATGTACCGGTGAAGGAAACATCACTGATGCTTTTTATGAACTATGCCGAGAAATAAAACGTCGCAAAATGGTTCAAGGAAAGACTAGAAGAAGAAGTTCTACGACTCATGTCAAACAAGCTATTAACAAAATGCTAACTAAGATTAGTAGCTGAAGAGAGAGAATCGATGTGTATGAAGCTGATCTCTGTCTTCTTGCTTAAAAATAAAGATGTTAGCTAGTAGCTACTATTTTAAATTATTTTTAATATTTTGAAATTGTTATGTATTTTATTGTCATTGTAAATAACCATATTTATACACTGGTGTTATAGCTATATCCTTTATTATGTTCGAACACCTGCTTATATATGATATTGGCAATGTTGCAGGAATGATTAAACTATTTTACATGTAGCGTTATTGTTAAGTCTTTTTCTGGGAATAGTTTATTAAGCAGCAGTGGCGGCCGGGGGGGAATTTTTTTTTTTAGGGGGGCGGCAAACAGTACCGTATATACTCGAGTATAGGCCGACCCGAATATAAGCCGAGGCCCCCAATTTACCCCCAAAAAAACTGGCAAACTTATTGACTCGTGTATAAGCCGAGGGTGAGACATGCCTGTCCATCCCTGTGTGTGTGTCCGTCCATCCCTGTGTGTCCGTCCATCCCTGTGTGTCCGTCCATCCCTGTGTGTCCGTCCATCCATCCCTGTGTGTGTGTGTGTCCATCCATCCATCCATCCCTGTGTGTGTGTGTCTCCATCCATCCATCCATCCATCCATCCCTGTGTGTGTGTGTCTCCATCCATCCATCCCTGTGTGTGTCTCCATCCATCCACCCATCCCTGTGTGTGTCTCCATCCATCCACCCATCCCTGTGTGTGTGTGTATCCATGTGTGTGTGTGTGTGTGTGTGTGTGTGTGTGTGTGTGTGTGTGTGTGTGTGTCCAGCCTACCTTTGTCCCGAGCCTCCGTCCCGTGCCTTGCCTCCTTGCCTCCGTTCCGTCCCGTGCCGTGCCTTGCCGTCGTGTCGTGCCTTGCCTTGCCTTGCCTTGCCTCCGTCCCGTCCCGTCCCGTGCGGTGCCGTGCCTTGCCTTGCCTTGCCTTGCCTTGCCTCCGTCCCGTGCCCTCTTCGGCGGCCATTGTAAAATTCAAAAGCCGCGCCTCCTCCTTCGCCTGTGATAGGCGGAACACTGAATTTCCCAGCAGCCTGTGTTCCGCCTATCACGGACGTCGTATCATCCTCGTCCGTAGTACGAGGATGAGCGGATGCCCGTGATAGGCGGAACACAGGCTGCTGGGAAATTCAGTGTTCCGCCTATCACAGGCGAAGGCGGAGCCGGAGGCGCGGCTTTTGAATCAGAATGGCCGCTGTCTGTCTGCTCGACACGCTGATCGAGCGGGCAGACAGCGATGACTCGAGTATAAGCCGAGGGGGGCACTTTCAGCCTCAAAAAAGAGGCTGAAAATCTCGGCTTATACTCGAGTATATACGGTATATTCATTCACTGTTGTAACACACCTGGGTGGGATCGGAGCGCCTGAGCCCACCCTATTTTGTGGCCTATTAAAGCCTCTGGCTCTAATCAGGTGCTTAAAAAAAACAGCTGCTGTAATTCATGCACCCGGTGCCCTGAAAAAGGCTAGAGGCGTGATATATTTATTCTATGCATGAATCTATCCATTGCAAATAGGGGGGTAGAGTGGAGAGAGGGGTGGTGCTCGGGCGCCCTTAATGGATGGGCCACCATTGTTAAGCAGATTGGCAATGTCATTATTAGAAAAAGGTTCACTTTTATCAAGTCCCTGGGTTGAACAAAAAATCAAAAAAATTACATCTACACAGGCGATGTGGGATCTCCACTGTCACACTATTGTATTCTGACAGCGGGGACTCGCTCCTCATCAATATGCACAGATTAGAGCTGCAGCCATAGGCTTTCCAGCATGAACGCGTGAGAGACCACTTTCTTTTGAACAGAGAGGAGTACACACATACCAAAAGTTCCTGCTGAACCTGCCAAATTTCCGTATGTACAGTATGTACCCGGCTTAAATCCACCTATTGTTTTCTACAGTGGAGCCTGCAAAGCAATGAAAAAGTAATGAGTGGATTACAAGTACAATGCTTAAACTCCTGCAGACTATTCTTCTGCAATAATGTCACTGCACCTGTGCTCCATTGAGAACTACAGATCCTTCTGCCGCAGTGGCAAATAGTACTTGTTTTTTCAGATTCCTGTTAATGAATTATGTGGCTGTGCGGGCACAGTTTTGCCAAATTAAAAAATGTTATAAAAATTTCTAAATTTTCATTGACAGGAAAAAAAAGAAAGGAAGAAGTAAATGATATAAAAGATAAAAGGGGAGAATACAAAAATCCTTCAGTATTCATACTTCCTCTTCAATAAACATAACCATGTATAAAGTCTAGTCATATGTATTTCTACACATGCCTATGTATCTTTCCTCCCAGTCTTATATCAATACTAATATGAACATTATTTTTCCTAAAACTCTATTGGACTTCCTTAAAATTACACAAAAAAAAAATAATAAGGACAATAAGAGAGACCTTAATCAATTTCACAGACACAAAGCTATACATTAAGGTCCTAAAATTATCTGTTTTCATATTAATAATTCAGGGGGGCCCACCTTAAACGAAAGACCTCGTATCTATCATGTCGTTGTGCAAGTTTTACCTCCATCCTCATTAAACAATGGCATGATTTTTTATTGTGTTAAATCAAAGCCATAATGAAAACACAACGTACAAATATGTGACATCCCAAGCCAACATAGAAAGGCTCTCTAGTCAATTCAAGATGTTCATAACAGACTCGTTGAAAAACACTATACAATCCAGAGGATCTTTTATATTCCTAACATAAAGGTGTAGGAAACAGACGGTAAAGGTAGAGAAGAGGAGGGGGAAATAAATAGAAAAGAGAAGAGGGGGGGGAAGAGATAGGAGGAAGAAAACACATAGAAGGCATAGAGGGGCCATCACAATAGCAATAGGATGTTTGTTTTTACCAGAATAATCATAATTTTTTAGGTAATTCTGGATTTTTACTATAAAAATATTTGTATCAACAACCCTGATGGGGAGGTTTGGAGGTAGTAAGAGACTGGGGTATATATTGGGATATACATTATATGTTGCCATGGTGTTGATGAAAACTCTGCCCTTAAGGAAGTCCCACAGAAATAATGCTTTCATCCCCAGTGGACTGAGGTCGGTTGGCAGATTAAAAAACAGACAGTCGAAGCTTATGGACTTTAATGGTACCTAAGAAGGACTGAACCACATTAGATTCACATAAAAAATATTTTATTACAAAAAAATTACACATAAAGTTATATAGCAAATGCGCTTTAAAAATCATATGGTTATTGGATAGGCTGGTACATATATATACTCTACAAATTGTTTCTTTAAAGATGGCCAGGAGGTTGACACGTTTCACAAACAGCTTCCTCAGGACCTCAATTCCTTGACCACAAAGAAACTAGACCCATCCATGAAACAAAGTTCACAACAAATAATTACATAGTATGCAGAATATACATAATGCAGCACAGTATATAACAATTATGCCCTGTCTTCCCAAATAAAAAAGAAGGGCCTCTTACATGTATATCCTGAAGTATAGTAAGAGCCAGCAACACACCATGCAGCAAAATATGCCTCAAAACAACAGTTTGTTTGTAGGGGTACACTAGAGATGTATCTAGTATTCGAAGCGTAATCAATTATTGGAGGTATCCTGTTAGAGCTACATATTAAGTACACTGGAGAAAGGGGTGGCTATATATATGGAATATATTATATTTAAACCTACCAGTTTAAGATATTGTTTTCCTGAATAAAAGCAAGAGAGTAATGATCATGAAGATTAATATCCCCAAATTCGCTGGGATAAATATATCGGAGAACCTGTAACATCCAGCATGGCACAGTTAGTAAACCAATCACCATATCTCTACCTCTGGGGTCTCAAACTTGCGGCCCTCCAGCTGTTGTGAAACTACAAGTCCCATCATGCCTCTGCCTGTGGGAGTTATGCTTGTAACTGTGAGCCTTGCAATGTCTCATGGGACTTGTAGTTTCGCAACTGTTGGAGGGCCGCCAGTTTGAGACCCCTGCTCTACCTACTTTACAAATGCGCAAAACAGCTAACTAAGAAAGTTCCATTCCTCCTTACCTAATACATGATAGTATTCCACAAACACTGGGTCAGAAGAAATTATCAAGGTACTTCTTTAAGCCATATCACTCATGGAAGCAATTTGGTTTTAGCCTACGAAAATATGAGGCAAACCCCAATAAATCAATATTATCCTTATAGTAACATATCAAACTACACTGCTGATTTCCCATATGGGGAACTCTGATCCAATCATACTCAATAACCAAACACTTTGATGAACACTCACCTAAAATTATGTCCGCCTTTAAATAGCACCAGATATAAGTTATTTTCTGTGTGTTAAACCACCTTAGTATACCAAGCCATTTGTAACAATAAACATATTCCTAAACTGCTCACTCCATGTATCCATCTGTTTTACATGGCAAACACAAGGGTAGAAAAAGGGGGAGATTACATTGCTCATCTCTCCAGTGCACAGGCAAACTCAAACAGCCTCCAGCATTAGACCTCTTTCACATGACCAATCTGTTCAGGTCCGCCTGTCAGTTTTTCAGGCGGACCTGAATGGATGCTCCATAGACCTCTATGGAGCGTCGGATGTCAGCGGTGACATGTCTGCTGACATCCGACCCGCTCCGATCTGAAAAAGTGTGATGGAGGAAAAACCTACTTTTCCATTCTTCTGCAGATCAGATGACGGCGGTCCATCGTCATCCGATCTCCCATAGGGGAGAACGGCGCTCCGACAGGTCCGTCCCTGCGCAGTGTGCAGAGACGGACCTGTCATCTTCCTGCTCCCGCTCCGTCGATCCCCGCTGAGCAAGCAGATGTCCATGGGGCGGATCAGCACGGATCCGTCCCGCGTGAAAGAGCCCTTACTCCTCTCCCAACCTACATTGTTAAGGAATCTAATGTATATAAAGATAATCAGAAAATGTCTATTTGCTTATGTGTATACATGTTCCCATTCTCCTTACTTATTATGTAGTATACAGATTGACTCCGGAGGTAAGATGGTGTCTACCCCCTACATCCTCCGCGTTAGAAGAATTCATTTGAGATAAGGGAACCAGCTTCAACCAAACTTCAAGCATCAAGTTTCTTCATTTCTCTTGTATTGTAACCAATGAGATGTACCAATTAGACTGACATAGTAATGACGTATATTTCTGTATAAAATACTAACACCGCCCACGAATAAATCAGATTATTAGAAGTAGCCGAGCTGAACGAGTCTCAGAGAGTGTTTACTTCTAATGTGCATGCACATTTATACTTTTTAATTAGAAATAGCAGCAGATAACCAAGAACTAATTTGTAGTTCTTATCCATTTCAACATCACTTATAAATACCAAATGGTGCCTAATCACAGGCTTCTCCAATCTCCACACAATTGAGTTCATATGTACTCACTTGTGCTGTCTAATAGCACGTTATCTTATTCATATAGTAATGACAATAACTTCCCACTAGGGGGAGGCTTTTCCGCTGAGCATTCTGGGTGTAACATCTCCAAAGGCCACTAGGGGTTGCTCTTGCGCGCCAGAGCAGTGAGGCTGTTTGAGTTTAGCTGTGCACTAGAGAGGTGAGCAATGTAATCTCCCCCTTTTTCTACCCTTGTGTTTGCCTTGAAAAACATATGGATACCTGGAGTGAGCAGTTTAGCAATATGTTTATTGTTACAGATGGCTTAGTGGTTTAACACACGGAAAATAACTAATATCTGGTTCTATTTCAAGGCGGTCATCATTTTAGGTGAGTGTTCATCAAAGTGTTTGTTTGGCCATTGAGTATGATTGGATCAGAGTTCCCTATATGGGAAATCAGCAATGTAGTTTGATATGTTACTATAAGGATAATATGGACTTATTGGGGTTTTATTTGTCTTATATTTTTATAGGCTAAAACCCAATTGCTTTCATTAAGTGATATGGCTTAAAGAAGTCCTGGATAATTTATTCTGACTTAGTGTTTGTGGAATACTGCTATCTTGTATTAGGTAAGGAGGAGCGGAAATTTCTTAGGCTGCTTTCACACTGGGGCGGTATTCAGGCGTTACAGCGCTAAAAATAGCACCTGTGTAGCGCCTGAAAAAAACCGGCCCCTTTCACTCCAGTGTGAAAGCCGGAGGGCTTTCACACTGGAGCGGTGCGCTGGCAGGACAGTGAAAAAAGTCCTGCTAGCCGCATCTTTGGAGCGGTGAAGGAGCGGTGTATTCACCGCTCCTAACCATTGAAATCAGTGGGACAGCGCGCCAATACCGCCGGCATAGCGCCGCTGTAGCGGCGCTATGCGGGCGGTTTTAACCCTTTTTCGGCCGCTAGCGGGGGTTAAAACCACCCCGCTAGTGCCCGCAGACCGCCGCTAGAACGACGGTAAAGCGCCGCTAAAAATAGTGGCACTTTACCGCCGATGGCCGCACCGCCCCAGTGTGAAAGGGGCCTTAGCTGTTTGCCACATTTGTAAAGTGGGTAGAGATATGCTTATTGTTTTACTGTCTGTGCCTTGCTAGATGTTACAGGTTCTCCGATATATTTACCACACTGGAGGTACTTTCTTCTCCAAGTGTGTAAATATAATTTAGGATTGACCCACATGTCAGCTTGCTAAAATTTGAGGAATCCTGGAGCATAGGTCTTCTCAACAAACCATGACAACCGCACCATTATAATCATACCTACAGTCATGTGAAAAAGTAAGTACCTCCCATGAAAAATATTGTCTAACTCAACAATTTTAACAGGCAAACATTATATCTTGATTCAAATAGTGTCTATGGATAAATGTGAACAAATGATATACAATTGACTGGTTTGTTGTATGGAAAAAGTAAGTGCATCCCTACATTTAACACCACTTATAGTGATTGTAAAGGGAACATTTTTTAATTTTTAACCACTTCCCGACCAGTCACTGTAGATATACTGCATCAGGTTGGCTCCCCTGTACGAATCGACGTACCCGCCGATTCGTGGGTCCAAAGCGATGATTCGGACCCATGGCGTATGCACTATAGGTAAGCAGTAGCTTTTGTAGGCGTGTGCCCGCCATGTGCCACAGGAGCTCGCCTGCGGGTCCGGTGGACTTGATGTCCGTTGGCCACCCGCGAGCAGGAAAGAGAGCCAGATCGAGGATCTGTCAATGTAAACAAACAGATCCCCGTATTGACAGGGGAGCACAGAGTGATCAGGAACAGCGATCTCTCTTCTTACTTGGGACAACCTTTACACAGCCCAGTATATACACTCCTCTCGCAGTCCCGAGCGGAGCCGAGTGTGCTCAGCTCGGCTCACAGTCACAGACATCCCAACTAGAGATGAGCTCCAGCGTGTTTGCACACTCCACGTGCAGATCCCGCCAGGAAGTCGGCGCAGCGCTGCGCGAATCACAGGCAGTGAGACATTGCCCCGATGTGTGCTGCGCTGCGCTTACTTCTTGGCGGGCTCTGCACATAGAGTGTGTGAACACGCCGGAGCTCATCCCTAATCCCGAATTTCAGGGAGGTGACGCAACAAGACCCCCCACATCACACATTAATCTATGTGTGAACATTTTCTGTGTATGTGTGTATAATGTCACTCATATGCAGCCTATGTCACACATATACACTATGTAGGCTGTGTGTGTGAGTGATGTGAGTTGTATATGTGTAAGCCCTTGTACACACGGTCAGAGATTCTGACGGAATATGTCCGATGGGACCATATTGTCGGATAATCCGACTGTGCGTGGTCTCCATCGGACTGTTTCCGTCTGAATATCCGACGGACCAAGTTTTCCAACTTGTCTATAAAATTTTCCGACAACATGCTCCGATCGGACATACTCCGATCATGTGTAGCCTACTCCAATGGACAAAGTGCCACGCATGCTCAGATCAAATTCCTAGACAAAGCTATTGGTTACTAGTCTAAACGTAGTCTCGTCGTAACGAAATAACGTCATCACGTTATATACAATCGGATTTTCCGATAACTTTGTCCGACTGTGTATGCAACAGTTTCAGACAAAATCCGTCGGACTGCGGGGCACATGGGCTTGAGCCCAGTCAAGCCCAATAGTAAGTCCGGCCCTGGAGAGAAGATTGGTGATGTAGCTTGGGGCAGAATTGTGAATGGCTTTGTATGTTATTGTAAGTGTTTTGAATTTTATTTGTTTGGGCAATGGGAAGCCAGTGGAGGGATTGGCAGAGAGGAGTGGCGGGCACTGAAATGTCAGTAAGGTGGATGAATCTAGTAGCAGCATTCATGTTAGACAGAAGAGGGGATAGCTTGCAGAGAGGTAGACCAATGAGTAGGGAGTTACAATAGTCAAGGCAAGAAATAACAAGGGAGTGAATAAGTTGCTTAGGGGTTTCAACGGTTTGAAAAGGGCATATTTTGGAGATGTTTCGGGGGTGAAGTCTGGACGATTTGGATAATGATTGGATTTGGGCCTGAAAAGACAGGTCAGAGTCTAGATTACACCTAGTACCCTGGCATGAGGGGAGGGACTGATGGTTGTATTATTCATCTTGATGGAGAATTGAGGGGGAGGGGCACTGGCTGTAGGAAAAATTATGAGCTTGGTATTAGAAAGCTTGAGTTTGAGGAAGTGGTGTCCATATTGATATGTCAGTTAGTAAGTTAGTAATGCGAGAGGAGACTGAAGGAGTGAGGTGAAGAGTAGAGAGAGAGATTTGTGTGTCGTCAGCATAGAGGTGATACTGGAAGGCATGGGAGTTTATTAACAGATCAAGGGAGGAGGTGTAAATGGAGAAGAGAAGGGGTCTGAGGACAGAACCTTGAGGTACCCCTACAGAAAGAGGAAGTGGAGAGGAGGAAACAGAGTTATAGGGAACAATGAAGGAGCACTGTGATAGGTAGGAAGAGCGCCAGGAGAGAATATAGTCTTGAAGGCCAAGAGAGTGGAGTTTTTTTTAGGAGGTGGGGATGGTCAGCAGTATCAAAGGCTGCAATGAGATTGAGTAGTACAAGTGTAGAGTAGTGACCATTGGTTTTAGCAGTTAGTAGGTCATTAGTGAGTTTCAGTAGGGCAGTTTCAGTGGAGTGTAGCAAGCGGAAGGCAGACTGTAAGGGGTCAAGAAGGTTGTTGTCAGTGAGGTAGGCACTAAGACGGTTGTAGACTAAGCGTTCTAAAAGTTTTCACGCAAACAGGAGCAAGGAGATGCGTCTTAAGTTGTTAAGGCTGATCAGGGCATGTTTTAGAGGGGAGGGGGAAGGTGCCAGTAGAGAGGGAAAGATTGAAGATGTGAGTGAGGGAACATAAGATAGAAGAAGAGGGTGATCGCCAGTGATGTAAGTAACCGAGTTAAAGTAAACAGCGTTACTTAAGAGGTTAACGAGTAATCTACCTGCAAAGCCGTTCCCATTACTTGGGCGGCGTTACCGCAATTACATTGACCGCCACTAGGAAAGGCAGCAGCTTCGGCCTAGCTCCAGAGTGGCGGCCATCTTGGTGCACCCGTCGGCCGTTTACAATGTGATTGCTCCGTTCCTCTCTCCCCTCTGTGTACAGATCTGTACAGTGGAGGGGAGAAATTGGATGGCAGCAGCGCTGTGGGCTGGATCTGTAGTGCCCACAGCGCTGCTCTGTGACAACTGCAGTCACAGCCATCCCTCCATACCCTACCAATACTCTGCAATTCCCTGCAATACCCTGCCAATGCTCTGCAATACCCTGCCAATGCTGTGCAATATCCTGCCAACACTGCAATACCCTGCCATACTCAGCCAATACTCTGCCATACTCAGCCAATACTCTGCCATACCCAGCCATACTCTGCCATACCCAGCCATACTCTGCAATACTCGGTAATACCCAGCCATACTCTGCCATACCCAGCCATACTCGCCGATACCCAGCCATGCTCAGCCGTACCCAGCCATGCTCAGCCAATATTACAGTGGGGGAGATGACGTGGATATTACAGTGGGGACTATATGGTGGTGGAATTTTCATAAGTTTTTTCAAATTCAATTATTATTTGCTGATCCAAAAAATGATCCGATCCGTGACTCTGATCCGAGGAACGATCCAATCCATGAGTTTGGGGAGGACAGATGTACAGAGGGGAACAGATATATGTTTGTGGGGGGGGGGGGGGGGGGTGACAGATGTGTAGTGGGGTACAGAGGGGGAATAGACGTGCAGGGGGGAACCCGCCCCTTGCTTACAGTAATACTAGACCCGCCCCTTAGAATATTAAAAAAAAAAAAGTCACAGTTACTTTGCTGAGTAACTAATTACTTTTCCAATGTAGTAACTGAGTTACTAACGCAATTACTTTTTGGGAGAAGTAATTTGTAACTAATTACTTTTTTAAAGTAAGATGACCAACACTGGTGATCGCAGTAGATGTAAGGGAACAGGATCCCGGGGAGGGGTGGTAAGACGGGCTTCTGAGAAAACTTTAGAGACCTCTTTGGTAGTAGCAAGGTCAAGAGAGGAGAGTGTTGAGAGCGGATTTGTACAGGGTATGCTAAGTGGGTTGGATGTCTGTGCAGTGATGTCCCCACAAATTGCATCAATCTTGCACATCCCTTTCTCTCTAATCTAATGGATAATGTCCATTCACAGGACCGCAGCCTGAAAGTGATCCTCCTCGCGTGCCCCCATAACAAGAGACTTGCTATTGGGGGCACTCGGCAGGGGGAAGGGGCCAAAAAGAAGAGAATCGGGGCTGCTCTGTGCAAAACATTGCACAAAGTAGGTAAGTATAACATGATTTTTTATTTAAAAAAAAAAAAATGATACTTTTAGGATCACTTTAAAAGCACACTGGATGTATGGTAGGATCACCAGGTATTTTGATTTATTCACAGCATTTTTAAAGAGGCAAAATATGGGGAAAGGTGTACAGTGTGTATTGCAGAGATGTACTGAATGTGATTTTTTTTCTTTAGTGCTTACATTCCACAAACACAGGACAGAAAGAATAAAAATGTTAAAGATGTGAATGAGGCACAAAGAACCCTTAACTTTTATGCCGCGTATACACGACCAGACATTCCGGCAGACTAGGTCTAACGGAATCAGTGTGTGGGCTAATCCAATTGTTTTTTATAAAAAAAAAAAAATCAGACGGACCTAGAAATAGAACATGTTTCAAATCTGTCCGACTGACTCAATTCCTATCGGGAAAACCATTCGTCTGTATGCTGTTCCGACGGACCAGATATGACGCAAGGGAAGCTATTGGCTACTGGCTATTGAACTTTCTTTTTTAGTCCCGTCTTACGTCATCACGTTCAAAACTAACGGACTTTCGAACTGACAGTCTGTTCGCGTGTCACCAAGTCCGTTCATTCAGAAGTCCGTCTGAACTCCGCCGAAAGTCCGTCGGACCTTTTCTGGTGGAAAGTCTGGTCGTGTGTAAGCGGCAAACCCAAAAGAGACTACAGAATCTATGTAACATAGACTTTGGTAATAATAAGTCATATTTTATTTGTAAAAAGAATGGTCTTTATTTCACAGTGCAAACAGAATTCTTAATACCAATACATTCTGAACCTTAAAAAAAAAATGTAATATATGTTATATTGGTTTCCAATATAACTCGATGACACTCAATTACAGCACTCAAACTACCTAAACACTGAAGAAGTAAATCTTCATATAATAAATTAAAATATAATTAAAGGTATTCTTTTCAATTTGGTCATAATTAAATACAAAAAAAATAAAAAATAAAAAACCAAACAAACAGCATGGGTTTTGTAAACGTTCCAGGCTGATTAGACAGTAGTGCATCCTCCAGCCAATTTGGGGGGCTTTATGGGGTTATGTGCACACAGTATATCAGTTTGCACTTGCCGACAAGAACTAACTTGAAAGTATATTTCCATCCATGAGTAAGCACCTACTGAAATACTTTGTGCACATAAAAGTTTTTACAAGAGGAGCATTTGTCTGGATCAGTGAGGAAGCTGCATATCGATTCAATTTATTTTGAAATAACGATATCCCCTGGATAGTGCATTGAGGATTGTATTTCTTGTCCTTCTTTGATGGTTACATTGATAATCACGATTGCAGATCTCAGAAAATGACTCTCCCAAGCTCAAACAGGACCTATAGGACATAATAAAGAAACAATAAAACCGTCAAAGTGAACTATAACTGAACATTTAAAGCTGATCTCTAGGTTTCCTTTAAAGTGAAAGTAAACTCTAATTCAATAGTTTTCCCCATGTAAAGCTGCCTAGAGTAATTTACATGTGAATCTCTATCATATTGCTCCAATGTGCGCCCTTTAAAAGAAATTACTGATGTTTACTTCAATGATGTCACTGATGCATGCGCATTTTTGCCTCCGTTTATGGCATGCTTTGTGGGCTGTCAGTCTATTCCTCCTGTGCTGTGCCTGAATCATCAGCAGGTAATCACTCAGCATCAACAGAGCGAGCAGGTCCACTGCAATGCGTGAGACGCAGAGGAAGGGCAGAAGTATGCTGAGGGCAGGAAGCAGTCAGGAGCTAAAATGGTGAAGGCTTCAGCTGGGATACATAGAAACAAAACTACACTGGAAAAGACACAATGGGCATGGTAGGTGGATAAATCGGATTGCAGTGTGTTTTAAAAAAATTTAATTGGTGGCCTTGATGATTTGCGTACTGGAGTTTAGTACTGCTTTAAATAGTTTGTTTGGACCAAGCTGGTCCAAACAATTTATTTCCTTCATTTGCTGCATTGGCTCTAAGTACTCTATAAACTGTATGTAGCTTCAACTACATACAGTACACAGTACAGGTTTCCCGGCTGTGAGACGGAGACTTCCCATCTTATACCCGGAACAAAACAGAATTGGAGTTTTTTTCTATGAAATAATACAAAGTTGACTGGCTGAGGAGGACTGATTACATCATGATCTCCAACTCGGCCAATCAGAGCCAGACCCAAGAACTGAGCGTTCAGCCATCTTTGATCGCTTAGTTCTCGGAGTAGAGGTGGTGAGATAGATGCAGCAATGGATCCCGCACTTCTTTTAATTCACATGAAAGAATCATTTTACCTTACTTGTATGAAAGATCTTTCATAAGTGTAGTGAGTGTCTTGGGTATATGGTTAGTGTGCAACAGTGTATTCTCCATAGTGTCAGCAAGCACTGACAGTCAGTGGAGGTAAGCACATGTTCACACAGATTTAGGAAGGTGATTGAATGTGTACACATGATAAGACTACCCCATGGAAAAATCTTGGCCTGCTGAGGTATAAACCTGAATGCTTGGCCTGTCCTTTATTTTTTTCATGCCTTGCATAAAAAGAAAAGTGTCTCCAGACTACCAAGATAGAAGATATGGCCCTATGCAACTCTAAGCCTGCTTACTTTGCAGGGAGAGAAATGCAGCAGGATGCTTTTAACAAAGCCCCAGCTCATGGTAGGGTGAGGCTGTCTTGCTGAAGTATGCAGGTGGGATATAGGAGTTATACTAGAACTGTAATTAGGTGTGTGTGTGTGGGGGTGGGGGTTGATGCAAAGGAGATGGGATAGTCTTAAATCTGCTCTTCTGCTGATGGATGAGCGAGTTCGGGGTGGAGGAACTTGACTGGCCTGCACAGAGTCCAGACCTAAACCCGATAGAACACCTTTGGAATGAATTAGAGCAGAGACTGCGAGTCAGGTCGTCTCTCCAACATCAGTGTCTGACCTCACAAAATTTCTTCTGGAATAATGGTCAAACATTCCCATAGATACACTCCTAAACCTTGTGGATAGCCTTCCCAGAAGAGTTAAAGCTGTTATAGCTGCAAAGGGTGGGCCAACTCAATATTGAACCCTCACAAACTAAGACTGGGATGCTGTTAAAGTTCATGTGCGTGAACAAGGCAGGCATTACAATACTTTTAAAAACAAAGAAAAGGCGCCTCTAAGTGTAGAATTAAAAGCTGTTTAATTTCCCCAAAAAGGGTTAAAAACACTTACAAGATATGTAGACTGGCAGAGCATATCATTAATATCCATGTAGGTGGTCCGGCATGAATGCAGTGGTCAGTGGCATATAACAGTTCTTTAGGCTGTGTGTGTCCAGTAGCAGGGAGGTCCAGGGGATGCCAACAGGAAAAACAGCAGGGAGCTCCAAGACAACTGACAGGCCAGTCCGCTGGAGCTCCCTGCTGTTTTTCCTGTTCTACACTTAGAGGCGCTTTTTCTTTGTTTTTCTGTTTCCTATTCAGAGATTGCTTCTCTCCATAAGTGCAGCCCTAAGTGTGGAAGATACCCTAGTATAGACTTTCTGGTTCATAAAGACATCTGTTTTTTGCTTGGTCCTGAAGTTCAGAGCGCCCTTACAAACTGTATCTGGATTCCAATACTTTTGGTATTATAGTGTGTATGTGTATATATATATATATATATATATATATATATATATATATATATATATATATATATATATATATATATATATATATATATATATATATATATATATATATATATACACATACAGTATCTCACAAAAGTAATTACACCCCTCACATTTTGTAAATATCTTATTATATCTTTTCATGTGACAACACTGAAGAAGTTACACTTTGCTACAATGTAAAATAGCGAGTGTAGAGCTTGTATAACACTGTAAATGTCCTGTCCCCTCAAAATAACACACAGCCATTAATGTCTAAACCACTGGCAACAAAGGTTAGTACACCCTTACATGAAAATTTCCAAATTGGGCCCAATTATCTATTTAACCTGGTGGGATGGGAGTGTCATGGTCTGGGGCTGCATGAGTGCTGCCAGCACTGGGGAGCTACAGTTCATTGAGGAAAGCATGAATGCCAACATGTACTGTGACATACTGAAGCAGAGTATGATCCCCCTCCCTTTGGAGACTGGGCTGCAGGGTAGTAATCCAGCATGATAACCAGAAACATACCTCCAAGATGACCACTGCCTTGCTAAAGAGGGAAAAGGTGATGGACTGGCCAAGCATGTCTCCAGACCTAAACCCTATTGAGCATCTGTGGGGCATCCTCAAACGGAAGGTGGAAGAGTGCAAGGTCTCTAACATCCACCAGCTCCATGATGTCATCATGGAGGAGTGGAAGAGGACTCGAGTGGCAACCTGTGAAGCTCTAGTGAACTCCATGCCCAAAAGGGTTAAGGCAGTGCTGGAAAATAATGGTGGCCACACAATATTGTTTTTTCCTTGGGCCCAATTTGGACATTTTCACTTAGGGGTGTACTCACTTTTGTTGCCAGCTGTACAATCACTAATTTACGTTGTAGCAAAGTGTCATTTTCTCAGTGTTATCACATGAAAAGATATAATAAAATATTTACAAAAATGTGAGGGGTGTACTGACTTTTGTGAGATACTTTATATATATTACATATACACACATACATATATATATATATACACACACACACACATACACACACAGTATAATAGTTATTTATACTGTGCCAACAATTTGCACACTCTCACGTTTTCACTTTACATACTGTACATTCACATCAGTCCTTGACCAGTTTACAAGCTAAGGTCCCCATCTCATATACAAACATGCATGCCGACACATACGAGAACCAATTTAGACAGCAGCCAATCAACCTACCCCCATGACTTTGCTGTGTGCGAGCAAACTGGAGTACCCAGAGAAAAGCCATGTACGAAAAGGGATAATGTGCAAACTCCATGCATTCATAATTTAAACCAAGGATCCCAGTGCGCCAAGGTAGAAGTGCAAACCACTATCCCACTGTGCTGCCCATAACACTACTATTAAATAAAAAAAAATGATTGAAAGAATATTTGAAGTTGAAGTTTTTGCAAAAAAACAAACAAAAACAAAGGATATTCTTTTTAAAAAGAATAGAACGCCCTATATCTCAGGGTTTGCAAACTTACCTCAATTGTAATTAATATGACAATCATCCATTCTAACCTCAGAGCGTGCTTCTCATTCAGATGATTTCGCATCAAATCTGTAAGTTCTGTACAGTGTTGAAGTTTTTCATTAATCACCTAAATAAATAAATACCTTTATTTAATATACTTTTTATATAACTCTCTGCTGAACTCTGTAGGGCATCCCCAAGGCTGCATCCCCACATTACCCCTAGTAGTGAAACCTTGAGGGTCCATACACACTGGGCTTAAATACCACTGCATCCACAGGAGTTTTTTTTTTCTCTCCTGCCTGTAGAAGTAGATCAATGTTATCCTATGTGTTCATGCACATTACGGTGTGTAGAGGCATATTTTAAGGCTTAAAGGGGTTGTAAACCCTCGTGTTTTTTCCCCTTAAAGCTTCTGTCGCACAAACGGGCCAAATGTTGGCCAGTTTCTATTGAACCAGCTAATGCCATCTGATATTTGGCCCGTGTGTACTAGGCTTAAAGTGATTGTAAAGTCTAATTTATTTTTATTTTTAATAATAAACATATTATAATTACCTGCTCTGTGCAGTTGGTTTTGCACAGATCCTACTCTTCTCTTTTCCCTTTTCACTGCTCTTGTCCCCTCCCTCCTATCGAGTGGCCCCACAGCCAGCAGCTTTCTATGGGGGCACCTGAGCCAGGTCACAGCTCTATGTATTCATTCAGACAAGGAGCCCTGACCTGACCCAGCCCCCGTCTCCTCTCTCCCCTGATTGGCTAACTGATTTTGATTGACAGCCACAGGAGACAATGGCGCCGCTGCTGTGTCTCAGCCAATCAGGAGGAGGGTCCTGGACATTGCTGGAGAGAGATGGGCTCAGGTAAGTAATAAGGGGGTCCTGGGGAGGCTGCTACACATAGAAGTTTTTTTTTATCTTAATGCATAGAACGCATTAAGATTAAAAACCTTCTGACCTACAACTCCTTTAAGTGTTAATTTATATATTTATTGTTTTGTTACGTTTTAGGGCACGAGCTACGTGTTAAGTGGATCAGGATAGGGGTAGCAAAGGTTTCTCAGTGCTGAAAACCAAAATACTGAAACATCATCATTCACTGCTGCTGTGAAAATGACATTTCAGATTTAAAGATGAGCTCTGAGCAAACTTAAAAATTACACATACGGTGCGGTCTGTCACTAAAGCCCCATACACACTATCAGATTTTCTGCTGATTTCTGTCTTCAGATTTACCAAAACCATGTAGTGCAAGGGCCTGCCTGATTGCATACAAATTGGAACTCCTAAGGTTTGACCTCATATTATATGGAATATATCTGCGCATAAAGTTAAGCTAAAATAATGTAATAATATATGATAATAAATGACACCAAAAAATCACCATAATAAATATAAAATAATACTCATGAATGAACATGTGATTAAATTAATGTGTAATACGTGATAACAATAATAGATCCTAAAATAAAAGAAATAAAGTAATTATATCAAAAGTCCAGTGAATGAAGTGAAAATGGTGGCTTAATCAAATTCTTCTGTGCAAACAGAAACACCAGTGCTTGTGAACCTCCACCACACAACATATGCGCTTACCAGAGGATAAGCGATACAGGGCCTCTAGTATTAAATCTGTGGCGTCAAATCAACCTCCAGACATCCATGGCAGGAATCAGCTGAGGTTAAAATAAGGACAGGCCAAACGATCCAAACTCAAAAGGCAGACCAGTGAGCAACAATCACGATCCCAACGAAAAAGGAAAACTCACCATAGTGTAAGTCCATAAAACACAGTTTATTTTATAAGAAAACATATTGCACTTACATTTGTAGAAATATTAGAACCTCATAAAGAGGTTCACAAGCACTGGTGTTTCTGTTTGCACAGAAGAATTTGATTAAGTCACCATTTTCACTTCATTCACTGGACTTTTGATATAATTACTTTATTTCTTTTATTTTAGGATTTATTATTGTTATCACATATTTATCATGTATTACACATTTATTTAATCACGTTCATTCATGAGTATGATTTTATATTTATTATGGTGATTTTTTTGGTGTCATTTATTGTCATATATTATTACATTATTTTAGCTTAACTTTATGCGCAGCTATATTCTATGTTTTGGTTATGGTGTTTGTAGATATCTTACAAATCTGAGCTGCAGCTATATTTTTTGTGATTTATTTAGTTTTTAGCGTGGTATCTAACCCTTTTTTTTTCTATCTCATATTATATGGTTTTGGTAAATCTGAAGATAAAAACCAGCAGAAAATCTGATAGTGTGTATGGGGCTTTACACAGCAGTATTTACAATAGTCCCCCCATAACATAGTTGTATTACCTTAGAAATAAATTGGTCCACACTATCCCAGAGACACATTACTGTTAAAGGTACCTCATCCCCTAATAATTCTATAAATATTGTATCCAAGAATAGGAAAAAGGGGGGGGCAGGGGATTTTTTTACGGTACACTATATAAAGAGACAGAGATTTCTTAAAAAAGAATTCATAGCTTTAATGTTGGAAATATGTTAAAATTATTTTGGAAAAACCAAAATAGCAAAAATATAATAGCAAATACACTTTTTATACAAAAAATTACATGACACAAAGTATAGGGGATCCTGAAAATGTTAGTTGCTGAGAATGATCATGTATCCTCCCGACATGTTTCGCGTTTTTGCTTCTTCAGGGGAGTATGCAACTAACATGAACATAAACACAAAAAAAGGTTTAAGAATACAGAAAATACATTTATGCCATACAATTAGATACACATAAATTTCAGAACATTAAGTATGAAATTGGTCTCAATTTGCTCAGTCCAAGGAGGTACAATGCTTACCCAGGTATAATCATTCCCGGCATCGCAACCCACAAGCCAATAGATGGTGAAATAGATGGCAAGAATTAGGTGACAGGATCAAATGCTAAAAACAACCCAGCCCCATGCAGGGCATAGATGGAGGTAGACAAGCGCTACAAAGATCAAAAACAAAATCCAGAGATAAGTACCAAGTTTACAAATCCAGCACAGGTATTAAAAAATGTTAGTTTGTAACAGAAAGGGTAAATGATATCAATCCCTAAATTATAAGAGGGAATTGGGGCTGAAAAACATGCCTCCATAGTAGAACATGAGATGCTCATTATCAAAGGAATGAAACAATTGATTTTAATTACGCCTAATTAGTATAAGGGTTATAAGAAGTGGCTACTGGGGGTATACTGCCAATATACTGTTAAAGAGAGTAAAAGGAATAAAAATTATTTTTACCTGCAGTTAGAGTCAAAGATGAAAGAATTAATTCCATATGATAATATTGGTGCAATACAAATGCAACAGATTACAAAGAAAGAATCAATTGATTCATTGTGGTGTTTTATAAATTACAGAGTGCAGCGGTATGCTGCCACTGCCAGGCTTGCTGAACCTACAAGCAAATAAAAAGAAAGATGAATAGATATAGGTATAGAAAGATGAGAAACGGTGTTGTAACAGTATGAAGTTCAACTAAAAAGTATATTTACCAAAAGGAAGAGTCAGCGTGGCGGTAGTATCTGTGCTGAACCTGCACTACAGATGAAGTGACAGCGCTGCCTATTTGTATCCCCCATCCATCGAGCCGGCGTCTGACGTCACCGGCTCGATGCGGACGCCGGCTCGATGGATGGGGGATACAAATAGGCAGCGCTGTCACTTCATCTGTAGTGCAGGTTCAGCACAGATACTACCGCCACGCTGACTCTTCCTTTTGGTAAATATACTTTTTAGTTGAACTTCATACTGTTACAACACCGTTTCTCATCTTTCTATACCTATATCTATTCATCTTTCTTTTTATTTGCTTGTAGGTTCAGCAAGCCTGGCAGTGGCAGCATACCGCTGCACTCTGTAATTTATAAAACACCACAATGAATCAATTGATTCTTTCTTTGTAATCTGTTGCATTTGTATTGCACCAATATTATCATATGGAATTAATTCTTTCATCTTTGACTCTAACTGCAGGTAAAAATAATTTTTATTCCTTTTACTCTCTTTAACAGTATATTGGCAGTATACCCCCAGTAGCCACTTCTTATAACCCTTATACTAATTAGGCGTAATTAAAATCAATTGTTTCATTCCTTTGATAATGAGCATCTCATGTTCTACTATGGAGGCATGTTTTTCAGCCCCAATTCCCTCTTATAATTTAGGGATTGATATCATTTACCCTTTCTGTTACAAACTAACATTTTTTAATACCTGTGCTGGATTTGTAAACTTGGTACTTATCTCTGGATTTTGTTTTTGATCTTTGTAGCGCTTGTCTACCTCCATCTATGCCCTGCATGGGGCTGGGTTGTTTTTAGCATTTGATCCTGTCACCTAATTCTTGCCATCTATTTCACCATCTATTGGCTTGTGGGTTGCGATGCCGGGAATGATTATACCTGGGTAAGCATTGTACCTCCTTGGACTGAGCAAATTGAGACCAATTTCATACTTAATGTTCTGAAATTTATGTGTATCTAATTGTATGGCATAAATGTATTTTCTGTATTCTTAAACCTTTTTTTGTGTTTATGTTCATGTTAGTTGCATACTCCCCTGAAGAAGCAAAAACGCGAAACATGTCGGGAGGATACATGATCATTCTCAGCAACTAACATTTTCAGGATCCCCTATACTTTGTGTCATGTAATTTTTTGTATAAAAAGTGTATTTGCTATTATATTTTTGCTATTTTGGTTTTTCCAAAATAATTTTAACATATTTCCAACATTAAAGCTATGAATTCTTTTTTAAGAAATCTCTGTCTCTTTATATAGTGTACCGTAAAAAAATCCCCTGCCCCCCCCTTTCTCCTATTCTTGGATACAATATTTATAGTTGTATTACCTGTTGAACGTCCCCTTAGACCCATCATTTTTGCTCTTTCTTTATGAGTGTGACAACACAAATTGTTCAGCAATGAAATCATGCAGCAACGTTGTCACCCTGTGGACCAAGTAGTTTTTTATTATAGACATGTAGTTTTAAAATGGATTTAGGTGCCAAACAAACCAAACTCAAGCTCCAGCTGATGTTGTAAGGACCTGCCCTAGGCAGTGGTTATATTGTTTTTCGCAACCCCTGCAACTGTCACTTTTGCTGAACAGCCTGTTTTTGCATGTAAATGTGAAGACATACATAAATAAAAAGAGGGATTCATATACTAAGTACTACATTTACAGGTATTAACTGTGTACAAATACCAGGTTACAATGTTTTTCAGTACAGAGGTTCTTTAAGGCCTTATTCACACGGGCGCTGAGACCTGTAGACCATGAATGGACCTTGCATTTATGTGGCTTTTGTTGCCAGGTGCTGTGTACAGGCATGCTATTCAAGTCTACGGGGAAGCAGCAGCTGCACAGACGCAGCCGCTCATCCGCAAAAGGAAACAAGAGGGTACGCCTAATGCATTATCACAACACAATTTTTATTACTAAAAACGCCAAAAACATACTCACAAACATGAAAAGATACAAGCTTGTCAAATCACAAATCCAGCATAGGCGATTTACGAAAACGCTGTGGTTGAAAAGCTGATGCGTGTCGGGCGACAAGCCCCTTTCCTCAGAGCTGATCCAACCTATTACACATCTGCCTTTTATATGAAATGCATCAGCTTTCCAACCACAGCGTTTTTGGAAATCACTTCTGCTTTGTTGTGATATGACAAGCTTCTAGCTCCTCATGTTTGTATGTTTTTTGGCGTTTTTATTCATAAAAATAGTGTTCGTGATAATGAACAATGTGTTTGCACTCTTCTCTATCTCTTTGCAGTGTTTGTCAAGTTTCCCTGCATCACTCTGGGCAGTACGCATGCACTCTTGGTTGTGGGAAACAGAGTGCTGAGGCTTTGTTGTGCTACAGACGTTCATCCCAATGCGTCAGCCATTTAGGCGAGTGCCCTCGAATGCACACAATCTACATTCAGGTCACTCATCTGCACCTGCATGGCTGTCAAATTGGGACAAACAGATGTGTCCATGCAGGCGCTGCGTATGATTGAGGCCTCAAGGTAAATTTTTGGTGCAATTGCTTTCAATGTTTTTATATACCATGATAAACTACAAACATTCAGTTAGATTAATTTATTTAAAATTTTAAACCCCACCTTGACCCTGCGGTTTATGCTGAGAAACTGACATGTTTTATCATAGAGAAGCTCTAGGTTTTCTCTATCCCAGTAGAAGTCTGGTGTGATGAGAAGGTCCGAACTTAGATTTATACGGTGTCTGAAAGAAGACAGGAAAAATATAAATATCTGGCAGTTTAAACATTTCCTACATACTGTATGTTTCAACTTTGTATTTAGCTATCGGAGTGAAGCCCTCCGACAGCTAAATAAAATAAATAAAAATAAAACCACAATAATACTTAATACAATACAAGTGTCTGTAATAAGCATGTAATAAGTTTACCTTAGTGCAAATAACTCTCCAATTTTTTGCATGACATCATCATGAGTCAGTTTGACTTTTTTTCTGGCTTTCAACATCTGAAAAATAACAAATGTATTTTACAGTGTTAAAGTAATTGTGATACATGATATACAAAACATCTACATATGCCTTTCCAATATGTTTAACAATATCATAGGTACCGGTACATATAAAACATTTGAATATATCAATATTATAAAGGGGGTCTTTGACTTGCCTCTGGAATTGACTGGATAGACTCTACAAATCTGTCAAGGGTAGACTCCCACATGGCCAGTTTCACTGTTAGAAAAAAAATAAAAATATTACCGGCTTTTAGCATTGAACAATATCAAGTTAGCTATTTGATTAACTGTTTCAAGTGTATACAGGTTTTTAAAAACACACAGAAAACAGGCCAATTAGCTATTGTTACCAACCAAATGTCCCAAGACTGAACATGTATTTTTTTTCTCATTATTATTCTTTTATAATTTTTTTATTGCCTTTTACATTTTTTTAGAGTAGAAAATAAAGGCTGGCCATAGAGATTTGAACGTGTATGGGCAGGCTGAATGTACCAAGTTGATTGGTAGATCAACTTTGGTACAACCAACCTGCCAGATTTTACACATTCCCCCCACCGCCAGTAGAATACAATGCCTTGACAGGATGGATTCCCCTGTCAGCATGGTCTGGGTTGATGGAAGAATCGTGCAAATGTATTTCCTGCAACCCGTGGTTGCAGGAAAGAAATCCGCACTGTCTATGGCCTGTAAAAGCCATTTGGCCATTTCTTGGCTCAAGGCACTATACCAATGATGGTGAACCTTGGCACCCCAGATGTTTTAAACCTACTTTTCCCATGATGCCTATGCACTCTGCAGCGTAGTCGAGCATCATGGGAAATGTAGTTCCAAAACATCTGGGGTGCCAAGGTTCGCCATCACTGCACTATACAATAAACCAACAAAACAGTGCAGCTAACATAAGTACCAAAACTATAACATGCTCAGGTCCAACAGGGAAAAGGAATGAGCAGGAGGAAAATGTATCTTTTTTTTTAACATGAGACTTAAAGAGGAACTGCAGTCTGCTCACATAATTTGTAATAAAAATATGTTTACCATTCTATCTATTTTTCCTAGCAAAAGATAGATAAGATTGCGCTATGGACAAATTCCACCCGTTCGCCACACAGGCAAGGGGAAAAAAGAATATATATATAATGTAATATAGTGAAATAAAAATAAATTAAAGATAAATTAAAGAATGAACTTAAGGGGTTAAAGCTGCCTGTGCTTGAGACCTGTCCCTAAGAATAGGAATAGGTTAGAAATCTAAAATATAAATTAAGCTTTGGCGCTAAAACCTTTTTGTGCACTGTGAATACTAAAATCATATATAAGTGTGAGATGATCTATTATCTCTGCTGGTGCTCTGGAGAATATTAAAACAAATTGCGGTGGAAACCTCTTAAAACCACTGTATACGTGATATTAAAATGCGTGAAAAAAGAAAAGAGGATGTATGTCTGTTGATTTACACCTCAAAGAATGCACATATATATTGGAAAAGTGGTGAATCAATCACATAAAAACAATTTAGAATACTACTGTGCTCGATAAACATACATAAACCAATATCTGAAAAATCATATGCAAATATGTTCAAAGTGATAATCAGAAAGCGTTTTGTGAAAGTACCCAGAAAAAATAATAATAATAGTGACAAAAAATCTTATAATATCCAGCGGAAATTTTCAAAGTCGCATCAACTAGTTGCTGGAAAAACGCATGGAACTTTCATCAAATGAGGAAGGTAGAGTAAAGTGACTAGTGCAGAAGGGTTAAATACATTCCTCTCCGGTGCGCCACTCTGTGTTAGGCAAAAGGTATGTATATATGCTCACCAGACAAAAAACCCTCAATGGGTTAATCGAGCAGCCACAGTATGAGCCACTGTGCAGCTTTCTTTGGGCTCTGCTTCTGCTATGCTGGGGAGATGCTTTACACTTTTCCTTCCACAAGTAGTCCGTTTAGCAATTATGCATGAAGGGAAACAGAAGTACAAACATAGTGCAATACTGTTGTTTGAACGTTTTTTTGTTTATTAAGAAGTCAGGTTACTCACAATATCCAAAAAGACAAAATCGCTTTCAAATTAGCCGCGCCGGCGTTGCTGCTTGTATGCCAGTGTAAGGTGCACGTTCTAGGCCACGCCCGTGGCCTAGAACGTGCACCTTACACTGGCATACAAGCAGCAACGCCGGCGCGGCTAATTTGAAAGCGATTTTGTCTTTTTGGATATTGTGAGTAACCTGACTTCTTAATAAACAAAAAAACGTTCAAACAACAGTATTGCACTATGTTTGTACTTCTGTTTCCCTTCATGCATAATTGCTAAACGGACTACTTGTGGAAGGAAAAGTGTAAAGCATCTCCCCAGCATAGCAGAAGCAGAGCCCAAAGAAAGCTGCACAGTGGCTCATACTGTGGCTGCTCGATTAACCCATTGAGGGTTTTTTGTCTGGTGAGCATATATACATACCTTTTGCCTAACACAGAGTGGCGCACCGGAGAGGAATGTATTTAACCCTTCTGCACTAGTCACTTTACTCTACCTTCCTCATTTGATGAAAGTTCCATGCGTTTTTCCAGCAACTAGTTGATGCGACTTTGAAAATTTCCGTTGGATATTATAAGATTTTTTGTCACTATTATTATTATTTTTTCTGGGTACTTTCACAAAACGCTTTCTGATTATCACTTTGAACATATTTGCATATGATTTTTCAGATATTGGTTTATGTATGTTTATCGAGCACAGTAGTATTCTAAATTGTTTTTATGTGATTGATTCACCACTTTTCCAATATATATGTGCATTCTTTGAGGTGTAAATCAACAGACATACATCCTCTTTTCTTTTTTCACGCATTTTAATATCACGTATACAGTGGTTTTAAGAGGTTTCCACCGCAATTTGTTTTAATATTCTCCAGAGCACCAGCAGAGATAATAGATCATCTCACACTTATATATGATTTTAGTATTCACAGTGCACAAAAAGGTTTTAGCGCCAAAGCTTAATTTATATCTATTTTTCCTGTTTACCATTATCATTAAAAGTGAAAGTAAAAGAAAAATCACACATTTTGGACTGTCCCC
The DNA here is from genome assembly GCF_037356315.1 of Lithobates pipiens. NCBI lineage: Eukaryota > Metazoa > Chordata > Amphibia > Anura > Ranidae > Lithobates > Lithobates pipiens. The sequence continues at coordinate 469,233,791 of NW_027507903.1, read as the reverse complement.
AAAAAAGTAATAGAGAGGAAATCTTCCAATGGGGGTACTAATATAATGGCCTGGGGGTCCCCAAGGAATTCCCTTATTTTGTGGGGATTTCCTCTTACTTCCTGTTTTAGCCATGGGACAGGAAGTGAAAGTAAATCTCTCCAATGGGTACTTTAAAGTACACTTATTACATAGGCCGTCATTGCTGACTTCTCTTCTTAAGTCCAACTCTGGGCTCTCAGATATAGTTACTCCTGCAAAATTTGGTGCATTGGGCATACCATGGACACTCAATGGCTTTCAGGCCACCAGGTTGTTGATGGTCTTCCCTGTTTCTACTTTATTCTAGGTGGCATGGTTGTTGGGTAGGCGCAGGATATGTTCAGCCAGCTGTAGCCCCCGATTGGTGACAATATCTTCTAGCTTTTAGATACCACTGTGTTTCAAAATGTCCTAATTTCTTCAACCCAAAAGACCGAGGACATCTTGTAGCGAAAATGAAGCACTGTGGGGGGGGGGGGGGGGGGCACCTTCAAATTGCAGATATATTTTTTCAACTGCTGGGGGGTGGCAAAACAAAATTAGTCTGAAGTTGGAAGTAGGTCCCTGACTGTTATGCGTATGCTTGGGCTTTAATGTTTTCTGAGCCACTGACTAGCAGCAAGCCTATTCTTACAATTGTCTGGCACTCATTTACAAAATGGCTGTCTGTGACTCAAATTTTTAAAGTCAAATAACTAACATTTTCAGAATAAAGCTAGCAATGGCAGCACCCATACATTATTCCTGACAGCCTCAGGTGTACTTTAAATGAGAATTTAGGCTGGCAGTCCATATCAGTCAAAAAGCAATAGTCTTACAAATGCTGCCCCAACATGTTATTGTCATAAGACTCACCGGAGAGGCAAAGTGCATTAGAAAAGGCAAATTTTTCTAGAATAACCTCATCTGCTTCCAGCTGGGAATTCAACGCAATTTCACCTTTTACAAGCTTAGAGTGTCCCCTGCGGAAACATACAGGAAGTGTGGATTACTAGTAAACATTGGTGAATACAAAGCAACTCCAGGTACCAAGTGAAGCCCATCAATAAACAGTAAGTGCAGTGTCTTTGCTGAAATGATCAGATTCACCAAATTAAAGTGGAACTTTAGTCAGAAAATTAAGTCCTCCTTGTCCTAGATCACTTCCAGCTGGCGCCTTTTGCAGATATAGCTATGTAAAACATTAAAGATAAGTGACTATACTGTGTAAAATCCAGTAATACACTGTCTTACCCTGCTCTGTTGCTCCCAATTTTAGGCATTTTTAGGCACTGCCAGGTTTGTAGAGACCGAACTGCTGAGAGCCTTAAAGCAGAATTAACCCCCCCCCCTATCCTTTACAGCCAAGTTAGCTGCTTCTGTTTGATCTGCAACTGTCATGGTTCTGCACATGTGATCAGTTATAACACCAGCCATTTGATGGTTTGACAAACAAACGTGACAGTTATCAATCCCGTCATTCCAGGAATGTAACCGTGTTTTAAAACCGTTAAATAGATGGATTTAGTTCCACTTTCTGATTAATTTTGGTAACACAATTATTAATGTGGAATGTATGTTCTTTGCTAAACTACATTTTTTTTATCAAGTTGTTACGGGTAAAGTTCCGCTTTAACATTATAGCTAAATTCCAGCCAGAAAAAGATATCACTAGTCCAACAATAGAAGAAGCTGACAAGGGACATCTTGCCAGCAGGAGCGAAAACAGAGACAGGGAGATGAGCTCATTAGTCTGCTGCTTCTCCTTCACTGCTTAGTCACAAGCTGCGGGCAGGGACAAGACCTCATTGTTCTCTACAGAAAAGGCAGTTCTCTAGGCTGTTTGTCCTATCTCTGAGAGCGGTGTAAATGTCAGGACTGGATGGACACAAATACAACTATGGCTTCTTTACCTGGAATTCAGTTCTCAGTAGTGCTCAGCCAACTCCTCAAATAATCAGGTGATGGCTCTACTTGATTTGCCACCAAATCATATTTAAACAACAAGGTTGGTTTGAATTTGATAGGTAACCGATGCTTTAATATGTAATTGTTAGAGGCAGCAAAAAACATACTGCTCCAAGATGGACAAACTTACCTCATCCTGAATTTTGCAAAATATAAGGCAACGGATGCTGGGTATATTTCTATAAAATAGCAGACTAATATTTTTATTTACCAATATACCTCTATCCAGCATACTAGAATTTGTCTATTAAACCCATCTTGAATGGTAAGAAATAAGAAACAAAGCAGACGGTTTGGCACAATTAAAGCGTACATTAAAGTACAGTTTTTCTCTAGGGCGGTGTTGTCCATTAAGCCACCAGGCACAGAGTGTAAGAAAGTATATGTTATATGCTGTGTGTAGGCAGCCCATGTATAGTAAGTCTATGGGGATGCAGCGGCTGTACAGACACAGCCTTTTGTATTCATTTTGGCAGCCGTGTGAGTGTGCAGCTCTGAACGCAGACATAAACATACATGGGGCTGCCTGCACGCAGCACCTGAAGGCTCCAGCATAAACAGCCTAGTCACGGTGTACAGGTCTCAGCGCCCATGTGAATGAGGCCTGAAAGTGTTCGTAACCCTAAAAACCTTGCCGTCTAACCTGCCCCTCTCTAAGCATGATGTTATAAGCCACTTCCTGTGCCACCCTCTCTGAGCTGACCATGATATTTACGGTTGCTCAGCCCTGATTACTGTAGTCAGTTTACGTGCCTCCATCATCCGGTGTTCTCCTCTGTCCCCCTCACCCCCCCCCCCCCTTGCTTGTCAGCTCTGTGTCTGTGTCTCAGTCCCCCCCACGCTGCTATTAGTAGTTACAAAAAGTTAATAATGGTCACCCCTCTGTTTTATCCAGGGATAATGCACTCTGTAAGTGTTTTTTTTTTTTTTATAAACAAAGCCTCTAAATACCTTTTTTCTCAGCTTCAGTCAGCCTGTCACGTGACTCCTGGCCGTTCGCCTACTCCGATCAAGGGCTACAGCGGGAGGGGCCAAGCAGCCATGTGACCTCCCCAGCTGACGTCGGAAGGAGTTTTCGGCTCCTCCTGCTGTAGCCCTGGATCGGAGTAGCAGAGCGTCCGGGAGTCACGTCACAAACTGAAAATAGCTGGAAAAACTGTATTTAGAGGCTTCTTTTATAAATAACAATTAGAGTGCATTATCCCTGGAAAAAAAAACGAGGGGCTGCCAGTGAATTCTTTTGAAAGGTAACAACCACTTTAAGGTGAGACATGTGGGTATGTATTTTAGTAGCTATGAATGTGTGGATATGATGAATTATAATATTGCTGCTGTAAAGAGTACTATGAGAAAAGGCAAATAAAGTTTTATATGTATCTTATCTTTATGCAAAAATATACATGTTGATGTGAAATTGCAGCAGCTTTACCAGAAGCATCTTGGAGAAATAAAATGAAACATACTCTCTGAAGCTGTAGTTTATCTCCTCGTTTTCCCAGTGAACCAGAGCAACTTCATAAGGCTGAATTTCATGGCGCTCCAGAATTTGCATAACATGTTTCATCTTGATAAGAAAAGCACAATTACAGAAAAAAAGATCCTATTATCGCCTTTAATTTTGTAATATCCATATTAATGTTACTGTAACAGCATTACTATTTCTAAACTAAAAAAAAAAGGTTACAAAAAATAAAAGAGCTACCAGCAACATTTACATACTTTATATGTATAAATCTACCTATGGCTGGACAGAAATAATAAAATCTATGTACTTACAGTTTTTTCTTCAACATTCCAAAAGACAACTGCTCCTTCCCTGCAAAAAGCACAAATTTAGAGTTTGGAAAATGACTTTAGTTATGATCTCCATACGCAGAGGAATTGCAATCAATGTGAGTTTTTTAAACTTTGACAACTATCATCACATGCCTGGGTCTGTGCAAAACTACATTTGTTATATTTAGCCTGCTTTCCGTCTGCATTATGTAATCTGAAAAGCAGCAATCAGGAGATAGGACTATGACATTAGAGAAGCGGATCTGTTTCGTGTACCAGTTCAGTTCAAAGTGTTCATGAGGATTTTGAACTGCACTGCACTGACTGCACATGTAATCTCTGCAGAAACAGATCACAAACTGTTGGGAAAAAATGGCCAGCGTAGGTTTAAAAGGAAGCAATTAGGGAGATTTGTAGGCTCACCAAATAAAGCGTCGCCAAGTGTACAAAAAGTGATTCCTCCTGTATTGAATTGTATTGTAACTGTACCGTCTGCCTTCATGTTATAAAGCGCTGCACAAACTGTTGGCACTATATAAATCCTGCATTATAATAATAATAATAATTGCAAAGCAATTAGTTTAAATAGAGTGTTAATAAGTGTGCCTCAGTAAACATAGTGATCCTAGCTGCTCTTTTTATTTGCAGCCTGGCAGCAGTTGTCTATCTCGAAATGACAATTATCTGATTCAGCAGAGTTTGTAGATTGTAGCTGCTACACAGCTTACTTTAATGGCCCGTACACACGATTCGAATATCGTACGAAAATGGTCGTCCGAGGATGGATCGTACGATTTTCTGATCGTGTGTACACTACTTCCCACAGCCGATCACGACCGTTCATCTGATATTATTCGATTGGACATGCACAGAAATTTTCCTCGTACGATTCCAGACCGTACAATTTTCATTTAGTTAGTATAGTTGTCATCCGAAAATACAATACAAATACATTACAACACATGACATCACTTACGATTTTTTTTTCTATTGTACGAGAATTTTCGTGACTTTATTTAGCTATTCAATTTCTACTTGCGATTATTAACCGAAAACGGTCGTACGATATTTGGATTGCCCCAACAGGTCATGTTTTCAGGATTTCCCTCAAATGAAATGGCTGTGGTAATTACTAAGGCAGTGAAAAGGATCAAATCACCTGTGCAAAATAATGGAAAGCCTGAAAACATGACCTGTTGGAGCGCCTTGAGGACTGGAGTTGAGAAACACTGTTCTAAACAAGCCTTTCTCAACCTTTTCAACACATTGTAACCCTTTAAATAACGTTCCAGTCTCAGGGAACCCCTGCTAAAAATGACTACAGTATATCTACAACTCATGATACATTAGACTTAGAGGGATGATCAGTGAGAAGAATTCTCCGTACACTTGTGGTCATTGGGAAGAATCACCCCCTTACAAATAGCTAAAAAGTTCAATGGTGTCAGTGGGAACTTTTCTCAGAAATAGAAATTGCTAAAGGAACCTCTAGCAACCTCTGGAGAAGCCCTGCTCTAAGCTCTGCACATTTATGCCAGTATTTACGCTATGTACGTTTATCTAAGTCTCAATCCCATCACTTGTTATTCTAGAAAGTCAGTTGTCGAAAGCAGAATGCATAATATAGGATCTCTGATGCCCTCCTTGTTTCCAATGCTGGTGTGTAGATATATTGCTCTGCACAGTTTACAGCACGTACTTGAAAAGGTTGTATTAAATATTTGCCCCGATTTCAGCATTAAGTGGGCATCATCGCAATTTTGAAACAGCACAAGAACAAATGTGTGGATGTTCAAAATGCACACAGAAAAAGCAAAATCACAACTGCAGACTGGTGCACCCCATACTTTTCATCGTGAGGACTTTAGTATTACAAGGTAAACATTCATTTAGAAAGCATAACCTTACTTGGTCATTGATAATAATGTAAAAAATTGTTTAAAAAAAATCTTAAGAATGGAGTCCTGTGTTGCCAATTTCAAAAGCAGTTGGCCACGAAAAAGGGTTAATATTGGGGAAAAAAGTCATAGGCATATAATGTTAAATTGTGTGCTAGATCTACAACCTATGGCATACATTATTGTGACCCAAGGCTGGGAGTAGGATTTTGGGAGGAGGAATCTGACACACAACAGGATTGCACGTCATCAGTACAGATCAAGTGATAGATGACACAAGAAGCAGCCCAGTCACTGCCATTTCACTATAGCAAGAAGAGAGCCGGAGCTTTTGACCAGGGCAATTACATGCAACCTTGGCCACTAAAAAATATTTGTGCAGATAAGCACGAACAATTGATCTTTCAATTTCATCTTCAGAATTCCACTTTGATAAGATAGAATGAAACGACAAACAAAAATCACAAAAACAAAAATCAAAAATGTGTGGATGTTATCAAAATCAGACTTGGGAACAGGAAATTTGGCAGCCATATTCAAGTGAACCTATCACAAATCTGGGAAATTCAATCTCAGCATATGATAGAAAAGTGTATAAGCATGGGTAAACTTTGATAGAAATCGTTTGTCAAAATAATCAGTAGATCAAGAAATACTGACTGCAACATATGAAAATTTCAACTTTCCTGCAAAAGTTGTCCCTTCCCCCTTCTACTTTTCTGAGCCTCCTTATTGGTTAGTGAGGCCACCTATTACATTAAAGGACCAAAATGGACTCCATTTTGGACACTGACGGTTTTTCAAATGGAGTTCCGCTGAAACGGACTTGCCTACACACGATCACATCAAAGTCTGATCATTTAGAGCGAGATGACATACAACACATACGACAGGGCTAGAAAAAAGAAGTTCAATAGCCAGTAGCCAATAGCTGCCCTTGCGTCATTTTTGGTCCATCAAAACCGCATACAGATGAACGGTTTTCCCGATAGGAATTGGTTCCGTCGGAAAGGTTTACAGGAAAAGTCAAAATTTGCACATAATGTTATCTATATCTCTGGATTTCCTGGTTTACACTGATAGTAACCTTTGCTTTACGCATTCATTATATGCTGTTGTAGTAGACCTGAGTTGTGACAGGTTTAATTTAAGAAGGAAATTACCTGAAGAAGAATATCAACCCAGTATCATACTCTTTAGAAATGTTTGTCGCTTCCACCAGCAATACATTGGATGCATCTATAAAGGGTAAACAGGCAAACATTAGATAATAAAACTCTGGACAATACATAAAATCAATTAGAGAACTGAATGTAATGTGGAGAGCCAGCCTGGGGCAAGGTAAAAAGGGGGTTCATTTGGGAAAGCAGTTATTTCCCCCAAACCTTACCTATTAAAATAGGTGAGCTAAAGAGACAATGCTGTAACTGTGTGTGAATGGAAGAGAGCTGTTTAGGGATAAGTTCAGGTGCGTTTGAATACCAGTCTGAACCCGGATGAGCTATCCCATCAGAGAGATCACTGCTCACCACCAGTCATAAGTGACCGAGGCATTCCCTGTCCCACAACCACATGTATACCTACCCTATGTATACCTGCACCTGCAGGGTGGGGAATGCCTCGTCTGCCTGTGATTGGTGGTGCACAGTGACAGCTCTCTGGGGGGATAGCTCAGCCAGATTCAGACTGGGTTCCAAACACTCCTGAGCTTATCCTTTATGTGCAGGCTGGATCCCTGCGAAAGTTGATGCATGCCTTACTGAAAGACTCGCATGTCTTGGACCTTCCTGGTTGGTGAGTCTACTTTCTTATAATCGGAATCTGTGCTTCAGTTCTATAAACCTAAAATCAGCTTTAATTCATTATTTTTATATCAGCAAACAAAACACAAAGGCTTTTCCTTCAACAATAGTGAAAACAAATGTAACCGCTTCTTGTCGGCAGTCTTTCAATGAGGCAGATATATATACCGTATATTCACTATATTACCAAAAGTATTGGGACACCTGACTTTACACTAGGGTTGCCACCTCATCCCTTTAAACCTAAACACATGAATTACACAGGTTCTGAGGGTAATTATAGATAAGACACCAAGAGAGTTTAAAGTGGTTGTAAACCCTCCCCCACAACTTTGTCCCATGTAAATCAGCATAAAAAACCCCAATGAACACTGCTTGCAGATATCTCCTTACTTGCTTAGTATTATTGTAATCCTTTTCGTTCTTTAGAATTACGTCACTGAGCATGCCCAGATCTCCCCTGAGTTACGGCACACTCTGTGTACTTTGTCTATCTATTATCAGGACTTCCTATGGCACATAACACTGAAATCCCAGGAGACTGAGAGTTTTCTCCTACACCCCATGTGACCATGTGACATCACATGCAGTGTAAAGCAGGGCATGGGACAGCATTACTGCAGTCGTATCAGCTGAAGCTGATAAGACTGACAAAGACAAACACTAGATAATCGGCACAAGTAAATACTATGAAATAAAACAGGTTAGCTATGAACAGGGAAGCAGGGTTGCCATAGAAACGTTGGATTGAGAAGGAGGCTTGGTTAACAGTATAGGAAGTGATCAATGTAAGAGCGGAAATACACTCCACTGTGTACTCTACTCTAAGATGGCTCTGCCTAACCCCTGGAAACAAGTTTTTTAAAGTTTCTTTAAACATTAAGTAATATGCGATTTGGGCTGGATTACAGTGGCTATACTCTGATAATTACTTATTATAATGGACTAAATTTCCATCAGAGTGGGAGAGTTTACTTCCTCTTTAATTACCTTAATCAGCCACACAATCTGTGTAATTAATATGTGGTCGGGTTTAAAGGGATGAAGTGGCAGCCCTACTTTACACGTACATGAACTTTAATGGTATCCCAGTCTTAATCCGTAGGGTTCAATATTGAGTTGGCCCATCCTTTACAACTATAACAGCTTCAACTCTTCTAGGAAGGCTGTCCACAAGGTTTAGGAGTGTGTCTATGGGAATGTTTGACCATTCTTCCAGAAGCGCATTTGTGAGGTTAGGCACTGATGTGGACAAGAAGGCCTAGCTTGCAGTCTCCGCTCTAATTCACCCCAAAGGTGTTCTATCGGGTTGAGGTGAGGACTCTGTGTGGACCAGTCAAGTTCCTCCACCGCCAAACTTGCTTATCCATGTCTTTATGGACCATGGTCAACCTGTGCCTCTGAATACTATAGAACTAAATAGCTGCCTCCAGTTTGCAAGGCTTAGATTAGATTAAGCCCTTGTACACACGGTCGGAGATTCCGATGGAATGTGTCCAATCGGACCGTTTTGTTGGATAATAATGAAGACTGTGTGTGGTCTCCATCGGACTGTTTCCATCGGAGTATCCGACGGACCAAGTTTTCCAACTTGGTCGGTAAAATTTTCCGACAACATGGTCATGTGTAGAGAATACTGATCGGACAAAGTGCCACGCATGCTCAGATCAAATTCCTACACCAAAGCTATTGGCTACTAGCCTGAACGTAGTCCCGTCGTAACGAAATAACGTCATCACGCTCTGAACGATCGGATTTTCTGACAACTTTGTCCGACCGTGTGTATGAAACAGTTTTGGACAAAATCCATCTGAAAAAATCTGACGGATTTGGTTGTCGGAATGTCCGACCGTGTGTACAAGGGCTTAGACATTCTCAGACAAAACTGCTCTTTAACTGTAATTACAATTTAAGCAGTCACTAACATCTACAAATTTGGGTCTAGCATAAAAAAAAGGTAATTTTAAGGAGAGCAGAATACCTCGAGGTAAGCTTAGTAGTTCAGAGTATCCACTGGATACAAGGTCATGGCACAGAGTACCCAAGTGAAACTCATCAGCTGTGGCAAAGGCCACACATTGCATCATGTCCTGCATAGTAAAGAAAAAAAATACAGTAACAAAAAAGACAGACACACGAATATATACTCAACAAACTGAGTACTAACAGACCCCAGAGAATCTCCACAGTTTGCTTGGTTTGTAATGTACTACAGTAAAAAATAGGAACTAAAGCGCAATACCAACTACACAATAGTCCTGGTACAACTTTATTTTAGCCGGGTCAGATGAACAATGTAAGGGGTAGCCAACAAGCTTTGGAGGTTCAAAAACATCATCTTTATCAGGGTCTGGAATAGAAGACAATGTAGCTGGGTTTCATAAAGATGCTAGCATTTAAGAAAATACCACCCAAATTTCAAAGCGGAAGTCCGCCCACCGCTACTGAAATTAAAAGCCCGGCGCTGCACATATTGCAGCTGCTGACTTTTAATAATTGGACACTTAACTGTCCTAGAGTCCAGCGATGTCGGCATCAGCTGTCAGGTGCATGCTGTCTCCATCACGAGTAAGGGAACCCAGCAGTGAAGCCTTACGGCTTCATGCCTGGAACCCTACTGCGCATGCGTGAGGCTCCGCTCCTCTCTCCTACTGGCCCGGCGGCTAGGGAAGGGGGAGGGAGCCCGGGCGGTGACGTCAATACCCACGGCTGAGGCTCCCGGAAGTGGGAACAGGATACCTGTGAAAGGGGGGGAGTACAACGAACGGAAGTTCCACTTTTTGGGTGGAACTCTGCTTTAAGTAATGTTCAATCCTCTACATGGTCTTCTATTCCATAGTCTTCGCATGATGCACTGGACACTGCTACATTTAAAGACATAAAATGCAACTGTCTATGTTCATGGGTTTTCTTGTTCCTGTCATCAGGGCTTTAAACTATAAACCAGTTATTATTTAAAAAAATGGGATGATATGTTCACCATAGACAACAAACCCAAGCACCCAAAGTGTACTTGAAATTGCACTGAAAGTGCACTTGGAAGTGCAGTCGCTGTAGATCTGAGGGGGACATGCAAGGAAAATAAAAAACAGCATTTTAGCTTGCACATGATTGGATGATAAAATCAGCAGAGCTTCCCCTCATTTCAGATCTACCCCTCAGATGTACAGTGACTGCACTTCCAAGTGCACTTTATAGTGCAAAGTGGATTTGCCTTTAGTAAATCAACCCCAATATCTTTTACTTTTTGCTATAATAAATATTCCACATTTTATTTTCAAAAAAACACATATTTTCATTGGTTTAGGCCAATATGTATTCTTCTACATATTTTTGATAAAAGAATAACAACAATAATATATTGATTGATTTGCGCAAAAGTTATAGCGTCTACAAAATAGGGGATAGATTTATGGTATTTTTATTATTATTTTTTTTACTAGTAATGGCGGTGCTCTGAGATTTTTAGCGGGACTGCGATATTGCGGCAAACAAATTGGACACTTTTAAAACATTTTTTGGACCACTGACAATTATACAACGATCAGTGCTATAAAAATGCACTGATTACTGTATAAATGTCGCTGGCAGGGAAGGGGTTAACACTAGGGGGCGATCAAGGGGGTTAACTGTGTTCCCTAGGTGTGTTCTAACTGTGAGGGGGATGAGACTGACTAGGGAAAGAAAGAGATCAGTGTTCATACTTTGTATGAACACATGATCTGTCTCCCCTCCCCTGAAAGAACCGGGGTTTGTGTGTTTACACACACAGATCCAGGTTCTCGCTCTGTCACAAGCGATCGTGGGTGCCTGGTGGTCATCGTGCCCACCGGGAAATCGCATTGGCTCTGGGCACACGCTGCGGGCACGCACCCATAGTGGCCAAAAGGCGAAGCGACCTAAGGTAACGTAATTTCGCCCAGCCATGCCATTCTGCCGCAGTAAAACTGCGGCGGCTGGTCAGCAAGCAGTTAAAGTGGTTGTTATATATACCTAATTTCACTACCAAGATTGCAATCACATGACTAGCCAGCTTTCTCTTTTCTTTGTTTGAGGGATGCAGCGGGCAGGTGGGGCTGAGATTCCCCTGCTGATGTCAGTCTGGGGGGGAGGAGGAGAGAGCTGGCTGGTCATGTAATCTCATCTCTTAAATGAGGTATTTACAGCATTTATATTTATAAATCATTCACAGAGGGGGACACTGCAAAAGGAGGCAGTCCTAATGGTTTATACAGGTTAGTGTCATGAGAGCAGCAGTAGGGGGGAGTAGCAACTTACACACAGACAGAGAGGGGAGAGGGAGGGGGACAAAGGAGCAGAGAGCAGAGCAGATAGCAGGCTGCTGATGACAGAGGCGTGTAAACTGACCACAGTGTCAGGGCCCAACAGCCATGATACACTGTGGTCAGTTTACAGAGGCGTGGGGAGAAACTGGCAGGATCAACCAGGAGCAGGGAACTAAGCGAAAAAAAGCAGCAGAGAGTGGGGAGGAAGTGTGGTCTGTTCTCTCCTGGTCCTGTCAGAACAGCGATCCTCCATGTGGCAGGTGACAGAGGATCACTAGATAGGACTGTGCATGGTTTGATTACTCCTATGGGGGAGGGGTAATCAAACCATATGTGTACAGCCCGATGAAGAAAGATCCTGGAATTTGCGCTGCTAGGAGGAGGAATGGGATATGTGCTAGAAGGAGGAATTTGTGCTAGGAGGGGCTGCGTAGATTTTTGTTACATGGGAAAATGCGGGGGGGATTTTACCCCCTGTACCCTGCCCTGCTGACCCCTTGAACTCTGTCCTGCGGACCCCCTTTCCCCCGTCCTGCTAACCCCTGTACAATGCCCTACTGTCCCTCGTCCTCCATCCTGCTGACCCCATCTTCTGTCCTGCTGACCACTGTACACTGCCCTATTGACCCCCTGCCCTCTGTTCTGCTGAACCCCTGCCCTCCATCTTGCTGATCCCTGTACACCACTGTGCCGAACAGTGCCGATCGGTACCCTGCAGTAACACCGGTCAGTACCTCATCATCAGTGCTGTCCATCAGTGCCATCTATTAGTGCCCATCAGTGGCACCTGTCAGTGCCAATCAGTGCCGCCCATCAGTGCCCATCAATTCTACATATAAGTGCCTCCTCATCAGTGAAGGAAAAAACTAAATTTTATAAGAAAAACTTATTTTGTTTTAAAAAATGTCAGTTTCTTTTCTTTTGTTTAGCAAAAAATAAAAACCACAGAGGTGATCAAATACCACCAAAAGAAAGCTCTATTTGTGGGAAGGAAATAATAAAAATTTAGTTTGGGTACAGCGTTGCAATTGTCATTCAATGTGCGACAGAGCTGAAAGCTGAAAATTGGCCTGGGCAGGAAGGGGGGCAAGTGCCTGGTATTGAAGTGGTAAACTGTTAAATGGATGAGTTTACTTCCGCTTTAAAAATGTTAAAACAATTAACACAGTTACTTAGTGCTTTTTCTGAAGCTCAAAGTGACAAGGTCAAGGACACTGCATTTCTAACCAACACATATTTTCTCTACTTTCTTAAAATGTTCTTAGCCTGAAAAGCAAGCTAATTCTGCCACTATATCTAAAGACTGGTAAGCTTTAACAGGGAGAGCCGTTTTGCCCATAGTGTGGGTTATAATAATATGTCAGAACATGCTTTTTTACACAATATAATTTATGCAAAGTGTATTCTGCACTTTACAGAGGACTGGGTTCACAATAGAGAATGCAGAAGCTCACAACAGGAGCCCAGTGCATCAACATTCACCATTACAGGTCCGATTTTAGCCTGAATTTTGGGCTGAATTCGGACCTGAAACAGACCAGAAGACGCACAGGGTTCCTGTGCAATTTTCACCGGAGCCGCCCAGGAGATGTGTGAACCGGCTCCATAGAGAACCGGTCACAATCTCCTGCTATGTGAATTGGATGCAGAGAAAACCCACATCCAATTCAAAATAGTGTGAATCCAGCCTCAATGACGAGAGCATTTCAACGACATTCTAACAAGTATGTTTTACCTCATTCTCCAGCATTAAAGGCAGATTAGATCTGGATGGCTGTTTGGTCCTGGAAGATTTCAGAGGTCTCTTTGTGGAAGGACTTGGCTTTCCAACGAAATGAAATCTCTTTGACGACACCCCATTCACTGCTGCAAAATGTTTATACCAGCTCTGTGAACCAAAGGTACAGTTCCATTTTAATTTAGGATGGTCTGTAATTTTATTGCTGAAATGACTTACACTGATCGCAGGAGGGACATTCGTCCTTTTATTGGAAGTAAGAAGTCTGTATTTTAGGTCCACGTTGTTAAACGGTTTATTTAAGCAGCTTGTCCTGCATGCTTGGGTAAAAAGATAGGGTGTCTTCTGCAGTAGTCTGCACATGATCTAAAGCTGAAAACAAAAGGATGATACAATATCAAGGTTGTATTGCAGCTTATAGTTATCAAAGGGGACTTCTTACTTATAGATTTACCTAAAGTGGAACTCTTTCATCAACATGGAAGATGAGCTTCTTACGACAGGCTCACTTTTCTGGTCTTGTGATCCACAATTTTATTGCATAGGGACTCTCTGGCAAATATGTATAAAGCGCCACACAACACTACTTTTATCCTAATATGGCAACATTAGTGGCATGAGGCTTTCGGAAGATTTAGAACAGGGGTGCTCAGCCTGAGGCCCTTAGAGCCCTCTGATGTGGCCCCCGACCTCACACCAGGGAAGCACATGCTCAGGGATAGTGGGTCGGCAAGCCCAGATTGCAATCAAAGGGTTGCCAACCCACCATCCCAGATCATCGGAGTGCATGGAGCCGGTGCCAGCAGTGGAGGAAGCAGTCGGCCGTGAAGAGAGCAGGAGCCGCATAAGCCAATGCTTCCTCTGTAGTGCTGGCTCCTGCATTTCACCTTGGACCTTTGTAGATGCCTGGAGAGTGATGTCAGCAGAAGCAGGAAGAAGAAAAGCTCAGTGTATTAAATATCACATATGCTGCACTTCTGCAACGGTCATATTAACATTTAGAAAAATCAGGATTATTAGGCTGCTTTTACACTGATCCGCAGGTACACTGCAGTGCATCTGAAGCTTTCCCGTGGGTTAGCTTCACTGAGCCAAATTCTTCTATAATATCCTGCAAGTTTGGTTACGTTTTAGAAAGCAGCTACCTGCAGAAAAGCTGCAGGTGCACTGCTCTGCACCCGAAGTGCATGTAAACCACAGTGCATCAGTGAGAAAGCAGCCTTAGTGGGCTCAGGACAATATGGGCCCATGTACATTTGCGATTTAGGGGGGAGAGGCAGTAAAACCACATAGTTCATCGTGGCCCATGACTGATTACCAAATCACTTAAAGCGGAGTTCCACCCAAAAGTGGAAGCACACACACTGCATCAGGCAATAATCAGGTGCACTGGGTTCCAGGTGCTAACCTTGGCTCACCACCATCCACATGAAAAAAGATCAAAATGCTTGATAAGAAGTTCTTTATTGTCACATGCCAATCAAACATGCAGGAATACAGATAGTTGATGCGCTTCACATGAGTGTACCGTGCTTGTTCACAACTTTGTGAACAAGCATGGTACACTCGTGTGAAATGCATCAACTCTCTGTAATCCTGCATGTTTGACTGGCACGTGACAATAAAGAACTTCTTATCAAGCATTTTGATAGTCTGGTGTGCAATCAATTTCTTATTTTTTATTCCCACCCACAAGCGGAATGTCCACTTTAAGAAATCCTGACCCCCTGACATGCCACATTTGGCTTGGTTTTCATAGGTACTCAGCTCCCACTTCCGCTTCGGGCAGCCTAGGCGACTCCTTCCTCCCAGCAATCTTCTGGGACACGTCACAGGTCCCAGAAGATTGCCCGGCCACTCAGGACACACAGCGCGACTTGTGCATGTGCAGTGCACATCCGGCTGTGAAGCTGTCACAACCAGGTGCCTGCAATAGTGATGCCGGTGCTGCAGAGAGGAGAGGGACAGGAGCAAGGGTTTGGGCGGCCGCATCGCTGGACTGTAGGACAGGTAAGTGTGTGTTTATTAAAAGTCAGCAACTATACTTTTTGTAGCTGCTGACTTTCAATAAACACAAATGGGTGGAACTCAGCTTTAAGTGACCCTCACTCTTCAAAAGGTTGAGCACCCCTGATTTAGAACATTGGTTGACACTTTAAGCATGTGTCACACTCCTATCCTTAAAGTGTATGTAAAACCTAACAAAAATTACTGAAGAGAATTACCCATTATTTATTATTATTGTACAGGATGTATTTAGCGCCAACAGTTTGCACAGCGCTTTACAACATGAGGGCAGACAGTACACTTACAATACAAATCAATACAGGAGGGATCAGGGGGCCCTGCTCGTTAGAGCTTACAATCTAGAAGAGAGGGTCAATTGGAATAAAAGGCCATGATGCATATCCACAACCAGGAGTACACAAACTCCAGAAAAAATAACCCAGTGGTAATCAATGAGATCGGAGGGATAGACTAAATCAGGGGTAGACATCCTTTTGAGCACAATGTGCCAAAAATGTTTTTCAAGAAATTGAGAGTGCCGATTTTATAACAAAATAATGTCAACTTCACACCCTCAATAGTGAAAGGGATTTTTTTTTAAAGTAAATGCTGTAAACGACTTTAGTAGTGAGAAATTAACATCCTGCACTCTCACGACTCAGATCAGCCCCAATTCATTCACCTTCACACCTCGGATCACTGTACCCCCCTGCTCATCTTGCCCACCAATGTACCCCCCTGATCATCTGTCCCACCACTGTACCACCCTGATCATCTTGCCCACCAATGTACCCCCCTGCTCATCTGTCCCACCACTGTACCACCCTGATCATCTTGCCCACCAATGTACCCCCCTGCTCATCTGTCCCACCACTGTACCACCCTGCTCATCTTGCCCACCAATGTACCCCCCTGCTCTTCTGTCCCACCACTGTAGCCCCCTGCTCATCTGCCCCACCAATGTTCCCCATTTCTCATCTGCCCCACCACTGTACCTTCATGCAAATCTGCATCACCACTGAATCATCTTCTCATCTGTCCTAGCACTGAACTTACCTGCCCCACCACTGTAACCCCCTTTCTCATCTGCCCACAACTGTATCTCCTACACATCTGCCCCACCTCTGTACCCCCCTGCTCTTCTGCCCCCACCACAGTAACCCCCTGCTCATCTGTCCCACCAATGTACCTCTTTTCTCCTCTGCCCCAACACTGAACCCCCCCTGATCATCTACCCCACCACTGTACCCCCTTGCTCTTCTGTCCCACCACTGTCCCCCTGCTCATCTACCCCATAAATGTACACCATCTCTCATCTGCCCCCCCCCCCCCCCACTGTACCTCCCTGCACATCTGCTTCACTGAATCACCTTCTCATCTGTCCTAACACTCAACCCATCTGCCCCACCACTGTAACCTGCTATCTCATCTGACCCCCCCCCCCCCCCAAGCAGAACTGCACTCAATCTCTTCCCCATCACAAAAGCTGACGATTGGTTCTCTAACTTTGCTGTAGCTGCAAACAATGTTTCCCATCTTTTACAATGTGTGGGGGCACAGTGCTTCCCCTCAGTGCAGGTGCGGTGTGGGGAATTCTGAAATTGGAATGCATTAGGCCCCTTTCACACCGAGGCGGTTTTCAAGCGCTACAGCGCTAAAAATAGCACCTGTGTAGGGCCTGACCCCTGGCCCCTTTCACTCCAGTGTGAAAGCTGGAGGACTTTCACACTGGAGCCTTGCGCTAGCTGCATCTTTGGAGCGGTGAATTCACCGCTCCTACCCATTGAAATCAATGGTGCAGCGCGGCTGCAGCGGCACTTTGAACCCTTTTTCGGCCGCTAGCGGGGGTTAAAACTGCCCCTCTAGAGGCCGCTTACCGCCACTAAAATGACGGTAAAGCGCCGCTAAAAATAGCGACGCTTTACCGCCGACGCCCGCACCGCCCCAGTGTGAAAGTGGCCTTGGTGTTTCTTACTGACACTTCCCTGCGCTGCTCTGCTGATGGGGAGGGTGTCGAGTGCTGGGAAAAAAGAGGCTTTGCGTGCAGGGGGTTAAATGATACAAATAGTAATATCTTACAGATCATCATAAAGATACAAAAATGCTCTGCTATCAAAGCAAAAGGTAACCATATATATAGTGAAATATAGTCAATCAAAATGAAAGCAAAATATGAGTAAAAAAGTAACTATGAATAGATCAAAATTCCTGGAGGTGTAGCAACAACTAGATAAGAAACACTAGACCAGCCTTTCTCAACCTTTTCAACACAGAGGAACCCTTGAAAATAGTTCTCCGGTCTCGGGGAACCCCTTCTAAAAATTAGAAATCTACAACTCCTGATACATTAGTGTGATGGTCAGTGGGAAGAATGGTCCTTACACTTGTGGTCATTGGGAAGAATTATCTCCTTACAGATAGCTAAAAAGATCAATGACGTCAGTGGGAACTTATCTGAGAGGCAGAAATTGCCCAATGCTGAAGGAACCCCTAGCAACCTCTGGAGGAACCCTAGAGTTCCATGGAACCCTGGTTGAGAATCACTGCACTAGAATGAAACTACCCTTCCTCCTCACATCAGGCTTAGGGAACTGAATTTTCAAAAGATAGGAAGGGAACCAAGGGCACCAAGCGGCCATATACTGTAATACTGTATGGCTGTTGGTGACCCTCTTCCCTTCCGAGCTAAAAATTAAGAACTAACTCTTGTTTTGGTCAGTTAAAGTGTTACTAAACCCATAACAGTAAAATCATTCTGTAAATGCAGTAAAGCATGCTTGTTATACTCACTGTGGAACCTAAGGGGTTAATCCCCCGTATTGTGTAAAAGGGCTGTTTTCATCCTGTCTTTTCTGTTCCTCCCCTTCTTCCACTGTCCCCAATACACGTCCTGATAGAACAGAGGCCATGGGACAACCTGCACATGCTCAGTTTGGCACGTATTGCTAGAGTTTCTTTTTCTTGGCAGAGTGCATGTGATCAGCACAGGGCCAATCAGCACTGTCCAGACAGAGGGTCAGATGTCCTGCACTCTCATAGAACAATCGGGGGAGAATGAAAACTCCTCCTACAAGCTTTAACCAGACACCGATAGAGGTCACAAGACTGCTGTAACTCCTTATGAGAAAAGGTATTTAGCAGCTTATATCTACTAAAATAATTACATGTCCATGTTCTGTGTACTGTGGGAAACCAGATATAGTAAATGCAGGGCCCTGGGTTTAGTAACACTAGGGCTGTAACTAACGATTATTTTCATAATCGATTAGTTGCCCGATTATTGTTTTGATTGATCGGTTAATAACCTTAAAAAAAAAGAAAAGAAAAAGAAAAAAGTGTATAATTTTTGTTAATTTCCAAAGTTTAAAAAAAAAGACAATTTATTCTTAAATATCTCTATGCAGTGGTAAAGATAAATAACCAACTATATGGTTAGGGAGCAAAATATGGAATCCACTCTGAGAATAACAGACAGAAGAGATATACTATATATACTATTAGAGGATATATACTGTATATACTATTAAAGGGTGAATCCGGTAAATATCATCTGACTCAGAGATCACATTTTTTTTAATTTAAAAACAAAACAATGTCTCTCCTTCAAAAAAAATGTAATTTTAAGAACGTTTGTTCGATTTTCTAATCGCTAGTGGGGTCAAATTGACTTTCATTTTCAACCACAGTGATGGGAAAATTTGGAAATAGAAAACTTCTTGGTCAAAGGAATTTTCAGACAGCGTATGTGGTTTTTGTTCAGAAATTACATTCATTTTAAAAACAGAATGTTAAAAACAAGTGAAAATTTCAAACAACATTCTTTCATTCAGTGAATGTACAACGATTTTTTGTCTGACTATTTTCTTCTGAACATTTATCTGTGTGGCCAGCATACGGCTCGGTACACACCTATGCAGCTTCCTTTTGATGCGTTTCTGCAGTGCTTTTTGCTGTGTGTGTTTCTTTTTTGCGCATGTGATTTTTTTTCCACGATTTGCGTTTTTGCATTTTTTTTTTGGCCAATTTGTTGTTGGGCAGATTAAAAAAACACAAATTGCTGCAAAATTTAAGTATATTGAACCAAAAAAGCACTGTTTTGCATTAAAAAAAAAAGTCCCTGACCTTTTCCAAATATGCAGCGACTGAAAAAAGCATAGATGTGAACGTGTCCCATAGGAAACCATGTAAATGGACTGTAGTGCGTTTCTGCAAAAAGCACCAAACATACAGGCGTGAACCAGGTCTAAGACATTTAGTAACATAATGGGGTTAAAAAAACTAAAATTAGCCCTTTATAGTAGAACAAAAAACAGATAATCACTACAGTAAGGGGTTCATTTTTTTACTGTAGAACTGTGAAAGTAATATTTACAGTAGCGATTTGCTCCTTTTGTACTATAGAAAGGGCTCATTTTAGTTTTTTTTAAACCCCAATATGTTACTGGCCGATTAATCGATTATGAAAATAATCGATTCGTTATCGATTAATCGATTAGTTGTTTCAGCCCCAAGTAACACTTAAAAATATTATTACATGAGTTTGATAAGTATCTGTTGACCATGTCAGAATATGTGAACTGTCCTGGACACACTTCCTTTCCGGACCCCTGGTATAAGGGGTGGATTTGAGTAGTTTAAATTAAGTGTGCTGTCAGCCCACTACGGAACTGAGGGGCCGAGTGCATTTTTGGCAGATGGACAGGTATCTTTCTGGACTTTGGGGATCTTTGAATAGAAATAATATAGAAATGTGCATATACTGCAGAGCTGCACTGCATTTTTTTGCTTTGACATACACTTTAAAATAGTATTAATCCTCAGGGTTGTACTGTCCTTTTACATTAAGCTTCATCTAACTAACATTTAATATAGTTTTTTTCTTTCCTGTTTACAAAATTCTTACTTTTTAATGGCAAGTTTTTTCATGCCTGTGTCTCTCCAATACGTGTTTTCCTAGACTTTTACAGCAGGGAGGGTGCCCTGAGCACAGCACAAATCCTAATCTTTGAGACCATGTGCTCCATGATTTCTTGTGTGACATTTCCCATGATTCCTTGTGTGACGTGTCCCATGATTCCTTGTGTGACGTGTCCCATGATTCCTTGTGTGACGTGTCCCATGATTCCTTGTGTGATGTGTCCCATGATTTCTTGTGTGACGTGTCCCATGATTCCTTGTGTGACGTGTCCCATGATTCCTTGTGTGACATGTCCCATGATTCCTTGTGTGACGTGCCCCATGATACCTTGTGTGACGTGCCCCATGATACCTTGTGTGACGTGCCCCATGATACCTTGTGTGACGTGCCACATGATTCCTTGTGTGATGTGCCCCATGATTCCTTGTGGATAGATTCGTCCAATTCTAGTGAGGTATAGGTGGCATTGCCCACATCCCTAGAGCAGGACATAGAAACAACAAGAACCCTCTTATGGGAATCTGAAGGGCAATGACTCCAGAAAAAACATGCAGAGATAGGATAGATAAAAAGTTACAAATGTAATAGTACAAAATATAAAACTAGACATAGCAGTGCTTACTCAACGCGTTTCAAGGTCATGCGTTATTCCTCTTCATCAGAAGTGAGTGTAATACTCATACAAATCTTCTGACGAAGAGGAATAACGCATGACCTTGAAACGCGGTGAGTAAGCACTGCTGTGCCTAGTTTTATATTTTGTACTATTACATTTGTAACTTTTTATCTATCCTATCTCTGCATACATATTTTTTTTTGAGTCATTGCCCTTCAAAGTCCAATAAGGCCCCTTTCACACTACCGTTCTGTTCAGGTCCGCCTGCCCGTTTTTCAGGTGGACCTGAACGGATGCTCCATAGAGGTCTATGGAGCGTCGGATATCAGCGGTGACACTTCCACTGACATCCGACCTGCTCCGATCCGAAAAAGTGTGACGGAGTAAAAAGCTATTTTTCCATCCGTCATCGGATCGGATGACGACGGACACTGCGGTCCGTCGTCACCCGATCTCCCATAGGGGAGAGCGGCGCTGTGACAGGTCCGTCCCTGCGCAGTGTGCAGGGACGGACCTGTCATCTTCCTGCTCAGCGGGTATCGGCGGAGCGATCCCCGCTGAGCAAGCGGATGTCCACGGAGCATCACTGATCCGCCCCGTGTGAAAGGACACTAAGAGGGATCTTGTTGTTTCTATGTCCATGATTCCTTGTGTGACGTGTACCATGATTCCGTGTGTGACGTGTACCATGATTCCTTGTGTGACATTTCCCATGATTCCTTGTGATTCCTTGTGTGACGTGTCCCATGATTCCTTGTGTGACGTGTCCCATGATTCCTTGTGTGACGTGTCCCATGATTCCTTGTGTGACGTGTCCCATGATTCCTTGTGTGACGTGTCTCATGATTCCTTGTATGACGTGTACCATGATTCCTTGTGTGACATTTCCCATGATTCCTTGTGTGACGTGTACCATGATTCCTTGTGTGACGTGTACCATGATTCCTTGTGTGACGTGTACCATGATTCCTTGTGTGACGTGTCCCATGATTCCTTGTGTGACGTGTCTCATGATTCCTTGTGTGACTTGTCCCATCATTCCTTCTGTGACGTGTACCATGATTCCTTGTGTGACATTTCCCATGATTCCTTGTGTGACATTTCCCATGATTCCTTGTGTGACGTGTACCATGTTTCCTTGTGTGACGTGTACCATGTTTCCTTGTGTGACGTGTACCATGTTTCCTTGTGTGACGTGTCCCATGGTTCCTTGTGTGATTCCCTCACAGTGAACACAGCACCCGTGCTGCATAGGCATGTTGTGAGTTCAATCCCGGCCAGGAGCGTACATGTCAGTACCTCCTGCTTTCTAGCTCCGTTATCTCCTCTCATGCCCGCCTTCAAGTCTTCTCCAGAGCCTCTCCCATCCTCTGGAACTCCCTGCCCCAGTCTGTCCGATCTGCCCCTACCCTGTCCACCTTTAGGAGATCCCTGAAAACTCATTTATTCAGGGAAGCCTATCCCACACCCACCTAACTGTCCCCGAGCCGCCCCCATCAAATCATTCTCTGCAGCTATTACCTTTTGTACCACCACCCACTCCATTTAGAATGTAAGCTCTACGAGCAGGGCCCTCCTGTACTATAATTGTGTTGTCCCCCCTATACATTGTAAAGTGCTGCATAAACTGTTGGCACTATATAAATCCTGTATAATAATAATGTCAGGGGACTCCAGGGAGACCCTGCAAGGCAAAGGAGCCCCCCTATAGGCAGAAACACCGCACAGCAGGCTTATAAAAGCTGAATATTCTTAATACAGCACAAATAGGCATCATGAAGAAATAGAATGAAGGACAGGCAGTTACATTTATATTTCTGTATGTTTTCATTGAGGGTTTAGTGACACTTTCAAGCCCCGCCCCCCATGCTGAGCTCCTAGCTCCCCCATGCTCCAAGACTCCATGGCTGACATATTATCTTCTCCTGGAATGCCTGTAACTCGGGAATTGACCTTGCAGTGTTCTGTTAGCCCCTTCAGGTTCAGTACAATGACAGACCACGTGTACATGAAGTATATCCTAGGGAGCGGTGTCTGAACATGAACCCTGACACCGCACAGATTCGAACCCGCGACTTTCACCCAGCACCACCTTACCTGCCTGACGGAAGCCCCGCCCAGTCTTTATCGCACCAAGCCACGCCCCCCGTCAAGCTCTTCTATCGTATAACGCAGCCAGCCACGCCCACTAGAGGCTCGGAGCTTCCCTGTCATTTGTCCAGCCCAGGCAGCTAGAAGTTACCGATTCACAAGAGCAGATTCCTCACTTCTGATCTTGCGTTGTAAAATCGATTACAGAACGGACAGTTAAAATATTCATTAGAATAAAACTGACCCTAAATGTAGTCAGTGCTAGGCTGTAGAAGTTATTCCTGCGAATATTGGGGTTTAGGGTCAGGCGAATGTGCGGATGAGCGGTGTGTGATGCTATTACATAGATCAGAGAAGCTTCTGCTTATGTTCTGCAGCGCAGCAAGTGGGAGAAGTCAGAAGCCAGAGTAAGATTGTGTGACTGCTCTCTGTACTTCCTCTATGGCGGCTTCTGGGGCTGGGTTCTGCCTTGTTTCAAGTAAAGCTGTAGGGAAAGAAATACAGGGGTTGCCACTGCTTCCCTCTCTTAGAAAGCACTACTTGCCTGGCATGCTCACCAGTCCAGTCTTACAAAAAGCTGCTTGTCCGTCATGCTCATCTGTCTTAGAAAACGCTGCTTGCCCTGCATGCTCGCCTGTCTTAGAAAATGCTGCTTGCCTGGCGTACTCGCCTGTCTTAGAAAATGCTTGCCCGGCATACTCGCATGTCTTAGAAAACGCTGCTTGCCCGGCGTGCTCACCTATCTTACAAAGTGCTGCTTGCCCGGCATGCTCACCAGTCAAGTCTTAGAAAATGCTGCTTGCCCGTCATGCTTACCTGTCTTAGAAAACGCTGCTTGCCCGTCATACTCACCTGTGTTAGAAAACGCTGCTTTGCCGTCATGCTCACCTTTCTTAGAAAACGCTGCTTGCCCGGCGTGCTTACCTATCTAGTCTTAGAAAATGCTATTTTTACAGCATGCCCTCCTGTCTTAGAAAAAGCTGCTTGCCCAGCATGCACACTTGTAGGAAATGCCACTCACCTGGCATGCTTATCAGTTTTAGTAAATGCTACTTGTCAGGTTGTTACATTGACCTACTAGCCTCAGTACTGTCTGAGTCAATGAGGCGTTAGGCCTTCTAATCTGCACACTTGTCCAGGTCATTAAATGAAAATGGTAAAGCGAGTGAATCGGCACCACAGCCAAGCAGTAAGGCTTTTTAGAAAACTCAGTCAGCAGTGGTTGCCTCTACATTATTCTCGCCATCGCTTTCTTTGCTTTTATTAGCTTTACCATGATCTGAACAGTTGCCATTAGGGATGAGCTCAGGCATGTTTGCATACTCCACGTGCAGAGCCTGCCAGGAAGTCGGCGCTGCGCTAATCGCAGGCAGTGAGACATTGCCGATCTCTGCAGCCGCACATCGGGGCAATGTCTCACTGCCTGTGATTAGCGCAACTCTGCGCCGACTTCCTGGCGGGCTCTGCACGTGGAGTATGCAAACATGCCTGAGCTCATCCTTAGTTGCCATGTTTGCCTTTTCTTTAAAGAACACTGCAATGATAGAAATAGATTGATGTCAGTCTGAGAATACCACTTGACTGGCTGTCGTACTGATTTATTGGCTTTAATACACTGACTCATTGACCAGGGGGGAAAAAAAACACACAGGTAGGTCCAGACTCTTGACCTGTATACTTGTCCCAAGTCTGTGCTTTGGAAGCATTAAAACGATTGGACCAACATGACGGCCACTAGAGTTTTCAGGAGAGGCCAGTATTGGCAGCGTCCGTGTTCTCTCAGGACTGGTTTCCTTTAAAGCTGAACTCCGGGAAATTTTATCTAAATACACTAATCGTGTGTATTCTTATTAGAATCTTGGTGTGTTTTGTGTATTTCCTCCAGATCTGTCATCCAGTGTCATCCAGTGTGAGACTTTCCCTCAGTATAGGAGCTTCCTGTGATAAAGACCGGTCACTGCTGCTCTCCATCCTTGTGCAGGGAGACTGGTCTTTTCTCCACCCCCCTCCTGTAGTTTTCTGCAGGCAGCCTGTAGTAGTGGTTGGAGTCTCCTGGGCCCCTCCCACAGCTCTGCTGTCTGAAAAATATATATAAATTAGTGTGTGTGTGTGTATGTATATATAATTAGTGTGTTTTTGTGCACAAAGTCTAGCCTTAAGGGGCCTTATAGGTGGTAATTGCAAACAGAAGATGCAAATAATCAGCTGTTTTTTCTTAAAATTACTATATTTCACCTTTTTAGTAGTGATCGTTTAGATTGCACCGAACACTATCCCTGACAAGTCTTCTGTTCCTGTGTAAAATATTTTCCTATGTTTCTTGCAGATTAAGTGGATCAACACAATGGAGACTCCCTGTTCACTATCTGCCAGTTATGAAGGGTGAGTGTTTACTGATCTGTACGGCATACATGGGGGACCCATTTATAAAGAGTGATGCAAAGAAACTTGTAAACTCTGTACACCTTGCATAATGCTTGCAACAAATATGTAAAAAAAGACACAAAATGGAAATATGCAATGCTGTACAAACATTGAACTGTTTCTTCAAGTGTACAAAAGCAATTAAGACTGGGTTCATGCTTATGCAAATTGGATGTGGGTTTCCTTCTTTTATTGTTTAGGGTGGAGAGGCAGGGGGTTCATTTTAGGATGCAGGAAAGTGGGGGGGGGGGTTGGTTGGGACCTCCACAGCTGCCAGTCACTGCCACGCAGCACACTCAGTGATACCCCCCCATTTTTTTTTTTATTGCCAGCGCCCCCTATGGACAGGCTGCCACTGTTCTACACCCTGCTAGCCCCTCACACAGCCATGATCTGCCTGCATTGCCCAGATTAAACTTCTCTTTACATATGAAAACTCAGTACCTTTATTTTACTAGCAAGTTTACTTCAATGTCATTTTAAAGGTTTTAGTCTGTAGTAGTGCAATACAGGGATATTAAATGGACATACAAACTGTTGCATAGATTGACAGCTGGATTTGCTTGTATTTTTCCCAGAGTGTTTAGCTATAGTCAACTAATTTTCCTGCTATTTTTATTTCTCTTATAGATCATTTGCATATTACACTGTTAAGGACAGGTTGCCACAGATTCTAACAAAAGTGATTGACACTATACACCGGAATAAAAATGAGTTCTTTGAAGAATATGGGGAGGTGAGTGATCAGTTTTGATGGGATGCTCATGGTAGTAACAAACCATTCTAATGTCCCATGACATAGAAATCCTTCATTTTTAAAGTGGTTGTAAACCCTCCCTAGTGACTTAACTATAGGTAAGCCTAGACTAAGGGTTGCCTATAGGTAGTGGAAATATCTCCTAAACGTGCGACTTTTAGGAGATATTTCACTTGTAGTGCTCTGATGATGTAATCGGTGCATGCGCTGTAAAGAAACGGACCTCCGTACCGTTTCTTCCCCCAGCGTGTGCCATTATGACGGCTCACGCGTGCATAACGTGACGTTACGTGGCTCCGGCCAGTCACAGAGCCGGAGTCAGCGACCC
This sequence comes from Lithobates pipiens, assembly GCF_037356315.1. Lineage (NCBI taxonomy): Eukaryota > Metazoa > Chordata > Amphibia > Anura > Ranidae > Lithobates > Lithobates pipiens. The sequence goes on along the minus strand of NW_027507903.1, from coordinate 469,207,182 downwards.
CCAGAAGGAACAGGCTCGAAGATGGATGCAGCCTGCACAGGGGACAGCGATGGATTCGTTTGCAGATAAGTGTCACATAATGGGCTAGTATGTGATGCACTTCCTATTACAGATGCCGCAGAGTAAACGGGAAATTCTCATGTATGTAATCTGATGCCGCTCATCCCGTCCCCTCCGAGGCATTGCCGATAAATACTGTACATATCTTCTGTGACCCTGGGGGGGCACAAAAGGGGCCGTATTAAACTGGACATACCTGATTTACAGTATGGGTGTCATCATTTGGGCTTTAATTATAAATGAGCACAATACAACTGTGTCATGTCGGATATCTTTCAGATGTGGAAAAATGGAATCAAAGCAAACCTGTCATAGAATAAATACTAAAATAGGTGCTCCGAGACTGACTAAAAATCACCTACAAAGGTTATAATGGAGATAAATAGCTCTAAATGGTGGGAGTACATTGCTACATATACAACTGGAAAGACTAAGGCCGCGTACACACGGGCGGACTGTTCGCCCAACCTTGTTCGGCAAACAGTTTCATCAAACAGTCCGCTCAAAATTTGCATGAGCGGACTTGCCCACACACGAGCGGACTGTTTGACGAACAAGGTTGGGCAAACAGTTCGCTCAACTTTTGAAATGAACGGACTCGCCCACGTAAGGCGGAGGCAAATCCGCCCATTTCGAGCGCGTGTACAGGTAGGCGGGGCCCGCGAAGGAGACGTCGCGGGCTCCGCCGCCTGGAATGGGCTTAAAGGGGAACCCCAACGCCGAAAAAAATCGGCGTGGGGGTTCCCCCCAAGTCCACACCAGACCCTTGTCCGAGCACGCTACCCGGCCGGCCAGGAAAGGGGGGCGAGCGAGCGCGCCCCCCCTCCTGAGCCGTACCAGGCCGCGTGCCCTCAACATGGGGGGTGCCTTGGGGAAGGGGGGGCCGCGCGGCCCCCCCACCCCAAAGCACCTTGTCCCCATGTTGATGAGGACAAGGGCCTCTTCCCGACAACCCTGGCCGTTGGTTGTCGGGGTCTGCGGGCGGGGGGCTTATCGGAATCCGGGAGCCCCCTTTAAGAAGGGGGCCCCCGGATACCGGCCCCCCACCCTATGTGAATGAGTATGGGGTACAATGTACCCCTACCCATTCACCTGTGAACTAAAGTACAATAAAAAACACAACACAGAGAAAAAATATTTTATTGCACAGCTCCGGGGGTCTTCCGTCTTCGGGGGTCTTCTCGCCGGACTCCTCCGCTATGTGTGTGTAGCTCTTTTGCTAGCGGAGGAGTCCGGCTTTCTTCCTCCCCGCCGCCGGCCTCTTCTCCCGACTTCGGGGGTCTTGTCCCCCTCTTCGGTTCTTCTGCCGGGCCACCGCGCCTGGTCCGGTGGCCCGGTCTTCTGTCGCCGTCTTCCGTTCTTCTGTCGCCGCCTTCGGTTCTTCTGCCGGGCCACCGCGCCTTCTTGTAGCTCTTTTACAGGCGGTGGCCCGGTCTTCTGTCGCCGCCGCCGCCTTCCGTTCTTGTTCTTCTTCTTGTTCTTCTTCTTCTCCTGGAGATGTTGACTCGACGAGCTCTCCGGCCGGAATGCCAGGGACACGCTCCGCTGCCACTTATATAGTGACAATGGGGCGGTGTCACATGGTATATGTCACATGGGTTGGTCACATGGGTTGATGTCACATGGGGACTATGACATCGTAAGGGGGCGGGGTCACCATGTGACCAACCCATGTGACATATACCATGTGACACCGCCCCATTGTCACTATATAAGTGACCGCACAGCGCGGCTCTGGCATTCCGGCCGGAGAGCTCGTCGAGTCAACATCTCCAGGAGAAGAAGAAGAACAAGAAGAAGAACAAGAACGGAAGGCGGCGGCGGCGACAGAAGACCGGGCCACCGCCTGTAAAAGAGCTACAAGAAGGCGCGGTGGCCCGGCAGAAGAACCGAAGGCGGCGACAGAAGAACGGAAGACGGCGACAGAAGACCGGGCCACCGGACCAGGCGCGGTGGCCCGGCAGAAGAACCGAAGAGGGGGACAAGACCCCCGAAGTCGGGAGAAGAGGCCGGCGGCGGGGAGGAAGAAAGCCGGACTCCTCCGCTAGCAAAAGAGCTACACACACATAGCGGAGGAGTCCGGCGAGAAGACCCCCGAAGACGGAAGACCCCCGGAGCTGTGCAATAAAATATTTTTTCTCTGTGTTGTGTTTTTTATTGTACTTTAGTTCACAGGTGAATGGGTAGGGGTACATTGTACCCCATACTCATTCACATAGGGTGGGGGGCCGGTATCCGGGGGCCCCCTTCTTAAAGGGGGCTCCCGGATTCCGATAAGCCCCCCGCCCGCAGACCCCGACAACCAACGGCCAGGGTTGTCGGGAAGAGGCCCTTGTCCTCATCAACATGGGGACAAGGTGCTTTGGGGTGGGGGGGCCGCGCGGCCCCCCCCTTCCCCAAGGCACCCCCCATGTTGAGGGCACGCGGCCTGGTACGGCTCAGGAGGGGGGGCGCGCTCGCTCGCCCCCCTTTCCTGGCCGGCCGGGTAGCGTGCTCGGACAAGGGTCTGGTGTGGACTTGGGGGGAACCCCCACGCCGATTTTTTTCGGCGTTGGGGTTCCCCTTTAAGCCCATTCCAGGCGGCGGAGCCCGCGACGTCTCCTTCGCGGGCCCCGCCTACCTGTACACGCGCTCGAAATGGGCGGACTTTCCGAGCGGGAACAGTCCGCTCATTTCGAAAGTACAGCGGACAAGCCCACACACGGGCGGACTGTTCGCTCAAACACAGTTTCAGCGGACAGTTTTTCGGAATTTCCGAAAGACTTTGTCCGTCCAACTGTCCGCTGAAACTGTCCGCTGAAAGCCCACACACGAGCGGACTGTCCGCCCAAACACTGTTCAGCGGACAAGGTTGGGCGAACAGTCCGCCCGTGTGTACGCGGCCTAAGTTAAAAACCCCGGTTTAAACTCAACTACCAAAGAACTTTATAAAATGTATAACATTACTCACTGGACTATAATAAATGTACATTTTATTAATCAAAGAATAAGAAAAAATGAATGTATGTAAATTGTATAGTGCATTAAAATTGAGTTCAAAATCCCAGTAGCCATTCAGTGATGGTATCCTTGTGAAAAAACGATGGTAAATTTTATAAGTATCAATACTCCAAGGTGCCAAGCACAAGAACAAATGGAGAGATGTGGATCATCAATATGCCAGTGAATGAATGAATGAATGAATGAAATACTTATATAGCGCACAATGCGAACTGAATCGCCTCTAGGCGCTGTGGCGAGCTTTGATCATCTGCTAAAAGAGGAAGGTCTTGAGTTTTTTCCTAAAAGCCAGGTGATTTTCTTCCAGGCGGATGTTGATTGGTAGAGCATTCCATAGCCGAGGCCCTTGGACAGCGAATCTCCGATCCCCCTTGGATTTATACCGGGCTTTGGGCACGAGGAGGAGGTTTTTGTTGGCTGATCGAAGACTGCGGTTTGGTGTGTAATGATTTATTTTCTCCATTAGGTATTGCGGAGCTTCTCTATGCACGCATTTGTGGGTGAGGCAAAGGGTCTTGAACGTGATCCGATTTTTTACGGTTAGCCAATGTAAGCTCCTCAGTGAAGGAGAAATGGATTCCCAGGGTTTTTTTCCTGATATCAGCCTTGCCGCCGTGTTTTGGATCAATTGTAATCGCGCAAGTTGATATTGTGGTAATCCTATGTAAAGCGAGTTTGCGTAGTCCAGTCGTGAATTAATGATTGTTCCAACTACCACTGCTTTGTCATTCTTTGGGATAAAAGGGATGAGTCTGCGAAGCATGCGCAGCAGATGGTGAGATCGACTGACTACAGATCCTATTTGCTCATCCATTGACATTTGTGCGTCTAAAATAACCCCGAGACTCTTCGCTTTGGTCTTTGGGGAGATAGTCTGCCCAAAGACGGTTGGTGGAGACCAGGAGGTTTTGGTTGCGGGCTTATGATTTGGGTGTAAGATAAGAAGCTCTGTCTTTGATTGGTTCAGCTGGAGGGAGTTGGAGGTTATCCAGTCCTCTATTGATTTGAGGCAGTTTTCAAGTTGTTGTTGGTGATCTTTTTTTCCATTGATCTGGAAATAAAATTGCGTGTCGTCAGCGTAAGAGTGGAAGCAGAGATCTGAGCATCTGATGATTTGAAGGAGTGGGCGAATGTAAATGTTGAAGAGAACGGGTGACAACGGAGAGCCTTGAGGGACTCCGCAGGTGACTGCCCGAGTTTCGGAGAGGAATTTTCCTAGTTTCACTGTCTGTGACCGATTTCCTAGGAAGGACGCGAACCAATGGAGATCTATGTCTTGGACTCCGGCTACTTCTGTGAGGCGGACGAGTAGAGTATTGTGATCTACTGTATCAAACGCTGCACTTAGGTCTAGCAGTACGAGGAGACACGGCTCTCCGTCATCTGCTGCTTCGAGGGCGTCATCCCAAATCTTGAGGAGAGCTGTTTCTGTTCCATGACCTGGGCGGAAGCCTGATTGCAGCGGGTCCAGGAGTTTGTGAGTATCCAGGTGAAGTTGTAGCTGATGTACTACAGCTTTCTCCATGATCTTAGAAATGGTGTTGAGGCTTGTAATCGGCCTACGGTTGTTTGGATCCTGAGGGTCCAGGTTTGGTTTCTTGAGTAGAGGTTTGACGATGCCTTGTTTGAGGATGCTGGGAACAATCCCTTCGTGGAATGATCGGTTTATGAGGTGGGTTATGGTTGGAGCCACGATGTCGGAGCATTCTTTCAGTAGTTTTGTGGGGATGATGTCAATAGGTGAGGTACTGTCACGCAGTTTATTAATGATGTTTTTTGCGGTGTCTACGGTAATTGGGGATAGTGAAAATTTTGGCGGTTGCGGTATGTTGGTGCGGACATCCTCTTTATGTATTTGCTGGCTGAGGTTGGATGTTTTCTTCTGACAAATTGTTTCCCTGATGGTTTTGACTTTATCGATGAAAAAATCCGACAGTTTGTCACAGTAATCCTGGGATTCGCTTTCTGGGGGTTCTAGGCACACCGGATTCATTGATTGATTAACCAGTTTAAACAGTTCCCGTGGTTGGTTTGCGGCCGTTGAGATTGTATATGAGAAGTGGTCCTTTTTGGCTTTGAAGATTGCTTTCCGATAATTCTCTGTCAGACCTTTGTAGTTAAATAGGTTTTCCTCGGTGGGATTTCTTCTCCATGTTCTTTCCGCTCTTCTGCGTTCTTGCTTTAGTACGGAGAGGGAGCTATTAAACCATCCAGCATTTTTCTTCCTGATGAGAGCCCTGCGTTTTGGTGCTACCGAGTCTGCTGATTGCAGTAATGCCTTGTTCAGGGAGTTGAGTGTTTCCTCCGTAGAGTGGTTTAAGGTTATTGTAGATATTTTTTTGGACAGAGTGGTTTTGAAGGCTTCGGAGTTCAGTTTTTTATGCGATCTGGTCCAGTGCGTTGTTACAGGTTTCCGTTTTGCGTTGGTGATGTTGGTAGCAATTTTGAATTTGATGGCGTGGTGATCCGTCCATGGCAGAGTTATGTTGTCGAGTATGTTGACGTCGATGTTCTGTTTGAAAATGAGGTCCAGGGTGTGTCCTGACCCACGCGTGGGAGTCTTTATCAGTTGCTGTAGACCCAGTTCTTCTAGTTGATTGATGCAGGCAGTCGCGATGGGGTCTTTAGGCTCGTTTGCCCAAAGGTTGAAATCTCCGAGTGCCAGGAAATTTTTGAATTTTAGGATGTGCATTGCAAAGGATTCCGTGAGGGGTGAAAGAAGATTGGACTTTGGTCCCGGTGGTCTGTAGCACAGTAGAATATGAGTGGTGTCATGGGGTGTTGGTTGAAAATGTAGCGTCAGGGTTTCCATAAAAGACACTGGGTTCTGAGATGATGGTTTAGTGAGATCCAGGTGACCTTTAAAGATCACTGCTAGGCCTCCTCCTTTTTTCCCTATCCGGTGTTCGGTTAGGATCCTGTAGTTTTCCGGCACCAATTCGGTGAGGATGGTGTTGCAGTCAGAGGTTAACCAGCTTTCGGTGATGAAGAGGCAGTCTACATTGTTCTCGATGATGAAGTCGTGTACTTCCAGTCTATGTTTGACTGCAGACCTGGCGTTAATCAAGGCGCAATCTAATTGTAGTGGTCGAGTAGATGTCTTCCTGTGGTTGGGAGCTGGTTGTCGTCCGGTTTTTAATAGTTGTTCTCTTTGAAGTATTTTTTGTATGGAAGATGGCAATGTGGTGTTGATGTTCCTTAGTCTGTGCAGAACTTCAGCTGAGTATTTGAAGTAGCACATGGTTTGTGGATGCTGTTGATGGTACTATGGGCCTAAGATGATGATCCTGATCAGGGTATTGATCCTGAGGTGGGGCTAGGTATCAGACTTGCCGCCGTGCTTGAGGCTATTAGCGCGCAAGTTGATCAGGGGATGCCTATATGGATGCGGAAGGAGTTGTTGTATTCGGTTGCTGGCTGTTCCAGCTGCCTTTATTTAAGGTTGAGGTCTCCGCTTAGAAAAGAAGTCTGGCTGTGATCTGGAATAGTCGTCCTAGGATAGCGTAAAAAATGGAAAGGAGGCCGGAGGTAGGGGTATGCTAACCTATGGTTGTTCCAGAGGAAGGCGAAAAACCCCCTGACAGTAGCAGCCAAATGCACCAGTGGGGCAAAAATTCCTTCCTGACCCCCGTAGGCGGTCGGACGGAGTCCCTGGAACAATCACTGGGGGGGGGGGGGAATGGAGGTGCAAGCTTACCTGGCTGCGGTTGTCCCCTTTAAACACTCTGGTTCCGGTGAATCTGGCTTGCTGTCAGCCTGACATTTCTGGAAAGCTGTCTGGTTGCCCCTTGCAGTGGGATCTTTAAAATGGAGGGGAGGATGGAGGTAGGATAGAGGTTAGAGACTCCTGTCTTAACTCCTGTTTTCAACTCCTGGTTGTTAACTCTCCACTTGTGTTCAGAAAATCCACATGCAAGCCACAATCAGGGAGCAAGCTGGATTCAATGGTGATATCCTTATGAAAGATGATGGTAAGTATCATAAGTGTCAATACACCAAGGTGCCAGGTACAGGAACAAATAGAGAGATATCAATCTCTAGTGTAACTCGTATTGTCAAGTCTGCCATGATGGTAAGCTGTGTGATTGAACTGTGCATAGGACTAACTAGGAATGGAGGGGAAATAATATCCAAAGGCTAAGTTCACCTTTTTAATAAAAATAAGGCACAGGAAATAAAATGTGACAGTGGGTGCAGGTAGGGGGTTCCAGGGGAGGGATGTAAGGAGGGTGCTTAATAACATGTTACACCCTAAATGCAGGTGTAACCTGTTGTTAAAGCTCACTTTCCAGAGTTTCAGCTACCTACCTAGGTACTTACCTTCAGCTAACTAAAGGCGTAACTAGAACCTTCAAGACCCTATTACAAAACTCCATCAAGGGCCCCCGATCCGAGCCCCAGGCCCTTTATTTCACGTGTTCTGCAGCGGGGCCCCCTTCTTTCCCTTGCATTATAATCCCCCCTTACATCAGAGCCTCCTTTACATCAGTTTCCCTTTACAGTACATCAGAGTCTGCAGGGTTTGCCTAAAAGTGCAAGCAGGAACTCTGTGAAACATGATGTAAAGGGGAACTATGGTGTAGAGTTTCTCTGGTGACCAGAGCCCCCCTTTACATCAGTTTGCAGAGTTCCTCCTTAGCGTCAGAGTCCCCCTTGCGCTATAACTCTGATGTAAGGGAGGGGGGCTCTGGTGACCAGAGAACCTCTTACACCAGAGTTCACAACATTCCCACTTACATCGGGGTTCACTGAAGTAAGAAGGGAGTGAGGACACAGATATAACTTTGTCAGTGTCCAAGGCCCCCCCCCCTTACCTTAGGGTCTCAACTTGTCCCCTACATCTGTGACAACCCCTCCCCCCTCCTCCAAATAATGACTGTGTCACATACTAACCTGTGTGCACCCTCTCCTTGAAAATACTTTAAAATTAGCTGGAAAAGCGTCAAGCACCATAACGTAACTACACTTGACCAGCGACCTGCCAAGCAACCGCCCCCCCCCCCCCTCCCCACTGAGCTGATTAGTAATCAGCTGGCTCCGTAAATGCATGAAATTTTTTGGGGGGGGGGGGGGTGATTGTTGGTCGGTCTGATGGTGAGGTGCCCAAGGAACCCCGGTAGTTCCGCCACTGTCTCGTTGCAAATCAGCTGGCCATGAGGCCCCTGTGAGTGAGGCCTTAGACCACTGCCTACTTTGCCTAATTAAAGAGCCTCTTCTGGCTCACTGAATAATAAGTACACTGGTGAAATACACTTGGGGGTGTATTTAAAAACTTTTGCACAGCAATTCCCCCTAAAGAAGTGCATGTACTTTCATTCTGCATGAATGGGGCATAGAATCAAATATTCAGCTATTTCCTTTGCTGGTAGAATGTTTTTCATTGATTTAAATTGTATAATACTGTGTTTGGCCACTAGATGGCACTAAATATAATAGGCCAGTGATGGCGAACCTTGGCACCCCAGATGTTTTAGAACTACATTTCCCATGATGCTCAACTACACTGCAGAGTGCATGAGCATCGTGGGAAGTGTAGTTCCAAAACATCTGGGGTGCCAAGGTTCGCCATCACTGTAATAGGCAATCCCTATGATACTTTGCACCTTCTTGTGGCCAACTGTGTTTTTGTTTTAAGAAATTTGCGATTTGTTTCAGGAAGGTATTGTGGCAGAAAAGAAGGCAATTTCTATCTTCTCAAAACTGCGTAATGAGATGCAGACAAATAAGTCTATTCTTCCGTTGACTGATAACTGGCAGGACATAGACATCTGGAACCAATACCTGGACTACCAGAAGACACTTCTTGGCAATGGTGAAGATCCAAGCTGGTTCCGATCTCCATGGCTGTATGTGGAGTGTTATCTCTACCGCAGAATCCAGGAGGGGATGTCATTGAGGTAAGTAAGTGGCTGCACACACACCTTTTTGTCTGTGTATATACAGAGAGTTGGTCGGGATTCACACTCTTCCATATGGCTGCATTGCCAGGGCTGGTGCAAGGATTTTTGACACTGTAGGTGAAAACCTAATTTTGCCACCTCCCCCTTGGCTCCACCTCCCCTTGGCTCCACCCCTGACCCCACCCTGTTTGCCCTGCCCATGTATATGGTGAAGGTGGTGGGGGTGGAGATTTTTGTGGCACCTCTCCACCTATTTCTTCAGTTGTGGTCTGCAGGCTAGCATCTGTGCCTCTGGACCCGGTTTAAAGACATATAGTGACATCACCGGTTCGCTTCCTCATGCCAGCTGTGGTCTGCAGGTATACGGACAGGCTAGGGTAGTATACTAACGGGGTCCAGAAGGAAACGGGGGCTGACCGCATTCTCAAAGCCGCATGTAGATCCCAGGGAGAGTAGATTGGTGTCCCGAGTGCTGTGTAGGCCTCACCTGGTGCTCGGGGGGGGGGGGGGGGGGGGGGAGAATCAGACTTCTTCTCTTGGATGCTCCACCAGGACCCTCGGTACTGGATGGGGGGGGGGTTGCTGCAGGCGTGAGCCTGTCACTCATCATCCCAGGGGGAGGGGAGGACAGACAGCTGGATCCAAGCAACTTCCCTCATTTCTGAGGAGACTGGTCCCTACAGGACTGTCCATGGAGAGGGAGCTTCTAGCGACCGGAAGCCCCTTTTTCTTAGGCTGTTTTGCACAGCCGGCCAATGAGGAGGAGGCACCTCTGGCACCCCCGACTGGTGTGCTCTCTAGGCCAGCACCTACCTTGCCTATAGGTAGCGCTGGCCCTGTGCAGCGTGTATGGTAATGCACAAATGTAGGCGTGAACGTGCCCATGCAATTTCCATTCACACTAAACGGCAGCAAATAAATGAAAACCAGACTTGTTACAATACGTTTTCTACTTTTCCTGTAACAAAATGAATGAGTGTTTCTAAATATAAATGAACAAGTGGGAATTGGCCATCAAAGTAAGGCCCTTCCTGAAATGTTTTCCATTTTTGGGTGGAGTGAGACAGAATTGCAAATTTAAAAACCTGCCTGGTATTCTAATCCCCCTCCACACTATCCAAAACAGAAAAAAAAAAATCTTCTAAAGAATAAGTTCACATTTGAGAACATGTTACACCTGATTTTTAGGGCAGAACATGTTTTCGGTGCTGCAGCTGCCGCCTCCTTCTTTCAAAAGTGAACTTATCCTTTAAGCATGCTAAGCAGTTTGGGGGAAACCGTGGTATTAGTTGCAGATGGATAAAGAGGGTTTCATTTTGTGTAAATGTGGCTCTAGAGTCTAGAGGTTTGGTCTTAGGCCGTAGTGTCTCTTGCATCCCGTCCTTCAGTGTTTTACACAAAGTTTACAGTTTGATAAAAAAAACATTTTATTTTCACGTAATTGGTTTTGAAGTTCCTCCTGCATCCTGTTCTTTACCTTGCTTTCCCACAGCCCTCCAATCTCTGAGTATGATGTCTTCAGGGAGGTAAAGAATGAAAGCTTCTTTCAGTCTCAGCAAGCAATGATGGCCCTCTGCACTCATCTACAGGAGCTTAAAAAGACCATTGCCAGCCTGAGCAAAGAACAGCGCCAAGAGGAGTTCTATAAACTACTACAGGTAGGTAGGGCTGGGAAAATAGATTAAAGCGTAAACCTATTATGAAAAATAAATGTAAAAAAAAAAGCAGTGTGCTCCCCACAGAATTGAATGACCATCAAAATTAGGAATGAATATGGATTTTTTTTTTCACAAATTGTTCTTCAGAATAGCACCTGAGAGTAGCTCCACCCACAATTCCCAGAAAACACTACAGATAAAATTCTTTAAAAGCAGGATTCCCCCAATAACTATTTTTTTTTCTTTTTTTTTTTTTGTACAGCTCAAATTTAAGAATTCTATGAAAAGATTTCCTTTCCCCCTCTTATTCCTTTGACAAATCTTAAAGTGTCTCTAAAGGGAAAATGTTTTTTTACCTTAAAGTGGATGTAAACCCTACCCAGTGAAGTGAACAGCCTCAGATGATACAGAGATGAAACAAATCCTCCTACATAGGTTTTACATATATTTCTGTTGTCTTTTATCTTTATATACTGTTTAGAAAGTGCACATCCTGTTAGAATTTTCACTTCCTGGTTCCCCTGTAGGAGCGGATATTTGCTAGACACTGAGGCAGCTGATTGTAGGAAAGGCACACCTCCCCCTCCCTACACATGCAGAGGTTGCCTGTGAATAGTTTAGCTGTGTGCTAATCTAATTTATAGCAACCTTCCTGTCACACACTTCAGGCTCCAGTCTAGAGAGCTTGTCAAATGTTATCGGGCTGATAACAGAGCAGGACAAAACTATGGGACATAGTGCTTTGAAGAGAGATAACAAAACACTGCAGATAGATCCTCAGATACAAGCTCAAATTTCATCAATCAGGGTTACAGCCACTTTAATGCATTCCCTGTGTTTAGGGTAAAAAAATATTTTGCCATTTGCTTTACCCTTCCCTCCCTTCTAAAGACTTTTCCAAGTCTTGTATCAATCTAGCGCTGTGCCCGTCTGCCGGTCTTCGGTTTTCTCTCCTCTCTTCCTGCTCTCAGAAGCTTGGCTGGGAACAGTTCTCAGTCAAATCCTGGCAAGAGGTAGCGGGGGTCGAGCTGCTTTGTGTGCATCATTGGATGCACACAGCCCGGTTTTGGATCAAGATCGCACGTCTGCACCCAACAGCAAACGCTTGCTATGGGGGCAGGTACATAAAAGGAGTAGCCAAGATCTTTGGTGGGGGACACCAGAAGAGGAGGTTTGGGGCTGCTTTGTACAATACCATTGCATAGAGCAGGTGAGTATAACATGTTGATTATTTTAATTAAAAAAATTGCCTTTAAAACCACTTTACGTTTTTGGATTTACCATCATTTTCTCTACCATAAACAAAGAGGATGAGTTTACCCAGTGGGGACAAAGATGACAAAGTAAAAGCTGACAGGGGTTTTAACACTTCCTCACTCTATCACAAAAAGTTTTGGCTTTACGTACACTTATTTCTTTTTCGTGGAAGCCACAATTCAGAAGTCATCTTGGGTATTGAATATATGGATTGGATTCAGCCACTTACAGAAGTGGAAGTCGGCACTGTGTACTCTGTTTGTTTTAAGAAAGACAGGGTGTGTCTCTGTGTGCAATGTACAAATGGCTATCACAGGTTTGAGAAATAACACTGAAGATTGTTTATCTAGGGCAGGGGTAGGCCACCCCCGGCACACAAAGCCTCTTTTACCGACACTCGACTCCCTCCCCATCAGTAGAGATGTGCAGGGAAGTGTCAGTGAGACACTAATGTATTCCAATTTCAGAGTTCCCCACGCCGCACCTGCACTGCGTCCCCACACATTGTAAAAGATGGGAAACATGGTTTGGTTCTCTAACCTTGCTGTACGATCATCGGGTTTTTTGATGGGAAAGAGATTCGGGATGCACCGAACAGTGTGTTGTCCCCCGTGCAGCCAGTGATGCCGCGAAGAGATCTGGACGGGTAATCTGTCTATCACAGTTCCCCGGACAAGGGGGAGGGGCTGTATGCGACGGTGCGCGACGGGGGAACACACAGCTATTGAAATTAAAGCTGTTCCTGGCACTCTATTGACCAGACGGCGGAGGCGACTCCCCTGCGTTATAGATCTCCCATGATGGGCGGCACCAGGGGCGGGGGCGGAGCCCCGCCCCATTTTCGGCTCAATTGTCGGATGTTTTTTCCTTTCGGCAAATTGCCGAAAAGGCCATTTTCGGCCGATAAGTTTCGGCGGCCGAAATTTTGGTGCATCCCTAGAAGAGATTGTTTGCAGTTCTGCTGGGGGGGCGGTCCCTGTTTCCAGGAGGAGGACGACGATTGTCATTGCCCACTGCTAAAGCCAATCATAGTCCTGCTAGCCCCGCCCACCATTTGGAGGAAGATGACTCGCTTGGTTGCCGCTACCAATCTCAGAAAGAAGGGATTTTCACTGATTGAGAAAACCACAATCGGGTTACAGTTTGTGGAATTACTGTTGAGCTTCCGGGAACTTTGTTGAAATTATTCCTAAAACTTTGCGTCTGCATCTCTTACTACTGAACCCCTGAACTCTGTGTCCCTTGAAGCCAGAGTCGGTATTCAGCGCAGTGAAATTCACATCCAACTTTTCCTGTGGCGCAGAGCGTGGCACTTTTCTCAGCTGCGGGGGCCCAACTTATGATACTGCACACAGGCCCACTGCTTTCAGAAAATGCCCCTGACCTGAGCTCATCATTGCACATCCATTCCAGATGCTTGTGACATCACATACAAGCATATGGGCTGGATTTGATAGGTGGGTTAGCAGTATGAGTGTGCCAGGACAGGGAGATGTGTCTAATTTCTGCTTCATTTCACCCCTCTGCATATCACGCATATAGATGAGAAGAGGGTACAGCGGTGGAACAGATGAGCAGAAGGGTACAGCAGTGGGGAAAATGAGCAGGAGGGGTTCAGAGGTGGAACAGATGAGCAGGAGGGTACAGTGGTGGAAGAGATGAGCAGGGGGGGGGGTTACAGTGTTGGGGCAAATGGCAGGGGGGTGTTTCAATGTCGGACCAGATAAGCAGGGGGGTTTAGTGTTGGGGAAGATGAGAAGGCGGTTTAGTGGTGGAACAGAAGAGCAGGGGGGGTACAGAGGTGAGACAGATGTGCAGGAGGTACATTGATGGGGCAGATGAGAAAGGGGGTTACAGTGGTGGGGCAGATGGGTTCAGTGTTGGGACAGATGAGAAGGTGATTCAGTAGTGAGACAGAAGACCATGGGGATACGGTGTATAGAGTTCTAGACATACAAGGGTTTGTTTTTTCAAAGTTTATTTTTGTGTTTTAATTTAAATTGATGAAGACTTTTTTTTTTTTTCAATTCATGGCATTTTCTTATCTCTCTCACGATCTACAAACTTAAAGTGATACTAAAGTCTCTTGTTTGTTGTTATTAACTGAAAAAAAAAAAATGTCATACTTACCTGCCCTGTGCAGTGGTTTAGCACAGAGCAGCCCTGATCCTCCTCTTTTTGGGTCCCTCTTTGGTGCTCCTGGCCCCTCACTTTTGTTGAGTGCCCCCACAGCAAGCGGCTTGCTATGGGGGCACCCGAGCCACAGCTCCCTGTGTCCATTTGGACACGGAGCCGCATCCTGGCCCTGCCCCCCCTTTCTCTCCCCATTGGCTGACTGACTTTGACAGCAGTGGGAGCCAATGGCACCACGCTCCTGTCTCAGTCAATGAGGAGTGGCGTCCCAAGCAGCCGAGGCATTCCTACAACAACATATAAAAGAAAATGTAATTGCGCAGGTGAAAAATGATGAATCCAAAAAAGAAGTTGGCAATCGCACTATAGAACATTTGTGTAAAAACATTATTTTTTTTGTCCATGAGAGGAAGTGGGTTGAATGATGCTGGCCATCATTCAGTCTAGAAGAGCCATCTTTATCTGTAAAACATCAGAGCAATTTATTTTTGTTCTTATAATGAAAACTAGAGGTTTGCTTTAAGTTATGTTGCTGAGTAATGACTTTTTGTTCCATTACTAGGTCTCTTTATGGGGAAACAAGTGTGACCTTTCTATTTCTGGAGGTCGGGACAACTCTCAGAAATCCAGTATTCTTGCTTCTCTGGAGTCCCACAAATCATTTATATTGGTGGATAATATGGAGTCCGTCTGGAATACCCTCACAAAGGGCAAGGATGTCGGTTCGGAGAATGTCTTGAAGACAAGAGTCGACATTGTTCTGGATAATGCCGGATTTGAACTAGTAACAGACTTCATTTTAGCTGATGCCATTTTGTTTTTTAACCTGGCCACTGAAGTTCATTTTCATGGCAAATGCATTCCTTGGTTTGTTTCAGACACCACAAAGCATGACTTTGATTGGACAATCCAACAGTTTCTGGCAGTCAATCACAAGTGGATGTCAAAGTGTGGTCAGACATGGAAGGAGAATCTGAAGAAGGGTTCCTGGGTCTATCACGAGAATCTCTTCTGGACTCTGCCACATGAGTTTTGGAGCATGGAAAAAATCGCTCCAGATCTTTACACAGAGCTGAAAAAGTCTGATATGATTTTTTTTAAAGGAGATCTGAACTACAGGAAACTCACTGGAGACCGGAAATGGGACTTCACTGTTCCCTTTTCTCAAGTGCTGAAAACCTTTCGCCCTGCACCGCTGTGCAGCATCAGAACTCTAAAAGCTGACATACAAGTAGGATTAGAAGCCGGGATTGGGGAACGGCTCAGTGCGTCAGAAGCAGACTGGATGGTATCTGGGAAATATGGAGTTATCCAGTTTAGTTAAACTGTGTAATGGAGTAGCTACAACCTTGAAATGACTAAGTCAGTAAGTTACATGAATTTTAACTAGAGCCACCCTGTAAAAGAAAAAGCTTAACAGTTAAATGTATGATGGGCAGTGTTGAATCTTTGCTCTTCTCATCGGAGAATCTGATTTACTGTGTCTATTTTAGCATAATGTGCCCCCCACCCCATCTACATAAAGAGGACCTTTCAAACACCTATAGACCATTTTAGGCATTATAGGTTTTTTTTGCCATATCACAGGTGTGTGCGATGTGTTTGTAGTCACTAAAATTGATTGTATTCCCTGAAAATCTGCATTTGATAAACGGCTGAGCAATCATCGTGTGACAAATCTGCAACTGCCATTATTTTATTCAGGGCCTCTGCTTTTAGAAAATATTTAATGTTTTGGTGGGTTCTAAGTAATGCAGATATTTTTTTTTTTTTAACGTGTGTGAAAAATTAAAACCTCACCACGGACAGCAAGTAGTTCTAGCATTGCCTTACTGTGCAACAAAATTGATAAATGTCCCCCAAAGTGTTTGATAGGACCCAGGGGTCTCAAACTGGTGGCCCCCCAGCTGACAGTTACAAGCATGACTTCCATGGGCAGAGGCATGATGGGACTTGTAGTTCTTCAACAGCTGGAAGGCCGCAAGTTTGTGACCCCTAGAATTCTCCCTGAATGGGCGAGGTGACAGGGTCTTTACTTTTTTGTATTAACACCAAACTGATATGTTGTTCCTAAAGTGGCAGATTCCCTTTTCCTGCTGTAACCGCACAGATGTTTGCCTAAAAGAAAAGCAGTTATTGAACTATGGACTCCAGATGACTCTGGCACTGGTTACTTTGAATGTCATCTTTGGGTACGTGGACTAAGGGTTTTTGGAAGGCGTTGCGGGTTCTATGATATTTTAGGTAAGCTATGTACAGCACTCTGAGGTCCCCTCCCACCATGCATGATCTGCCTCCATTGCATAGAGACACAGTTATATCACTGGATCTAAAATAAGGTATTTAATGAGCAAAGATTTTATCTGAAAAATTTCATTAGTATGTTGAAGAGGAGGAGCAGGAAGGGAAAAATATAATCAGATTAGACTTCTGTTTTTTTTATCCATGTTCGGTATAATCTAGAGCTGACAGAATAAGCAGGTTTTTTGCAGTGCTTCCAGCTGGGACTGCAGCCTCATGTCACATAGTTCTGTTGTGTTTAACCCTCTGGTCTCAGCTAGGTCAGTTGCTGTCCCCCGTAAACTTAACTCACAATGTGTAGGGCTGAAACAACAAATCGACAACTAATCGATTATGAAATGAATTGATTATGAAAATAGTAATCGATTAATCGACCAGTAACATAATGGGGTTAAAAAAAAAACTAAAATTAGCCCTTTTATAGTACAAAAAGAGCAAATAATCGCTACTGTAAATATTATTTTCACAGCTCTACAGTAAAAAAATGAACCCCTTACAGTAGTGATTAGCTGCTTTTTTTTCTACTATAAAGGGCTAATTTTAGTTTTTTAGTTTTTTTAACCCCATTATGTTACTAAACGTCTTAGACCTGGTTCACATCTATGTGTTTATTGGTGCTTTTTGCAGAAATGCACTACAGTTCATTTACATTGTTTCCTATGGGACACGTTCACATCTGAAAGGGTCGGGGAGTTTTAACGCAAAATGGTGCTTTATTGGTTCAATATACTTCAATGGAGAAGCTGCAGAAAAGCATGTAATGCATTTTTGCAGCAATTTGTGTTTTTTAATCTGCCCAAAAAAATGCAGAAATGCAAATTGCAGTAAAATCACGTGCGCAGAAATCAAATTGCACAGCAAAAAGCGCTGCAGAAACAGATCAAAAGCAAACTGCATAGGTGTGTACCGAGCCTTATGCTGGCCACACTGATCCATTTTCAGATGAGAATATTCAGACAAAAAATCTTTTTACATTCGCTGAATGAAAGAATTTTGTTTGAAATTTTCACTTATTTTCAAAATGAATGTAATATCTGAACGAAAACCACATACACTGTCTGAAAATTCCTTTGACTAAAGCCCCATACACACTATCAGATTATCTGCTGAGTTTTTCCTTCAGATTTACCAAAACCATATAATATGAGGACAAGCCTTAGGAGTTTCAATGTGTATGCAATCAGGCAGGCCCTTCTACTACATGGTTTTGGTAAATCTGAAGGAAAAACTCAGCAGATAATCTGATAGTGTGTATGGGGCTTAAGAAGTTTTCTATTATTTCTAAATTTTCCCATCACTGTGGTTGAAAATGAACGTCAATTCGACCCACTTTTTTTTTAAAGGTTATTAACCGATTAATTGAAACAATCGGCCAACTAATCGATTATGGAAAATATGAAAATAATCGTTAGCTGCAGCCCTAACAATGTGCTTGCCCAATTATTAAAGTGGCTGAATTTCTGTAGCTCAGCTTTGATACTTAGGCTGGGTTCACATATGTGCAGCTGTGGGTTCGTGCCTTGGGTCTGGTGCTTCCCTGAGCACTGGTTCAGGTGCGAATCGGGTCAGAATTTTAGCTTGAATTCTCACCTGAATGGGACCCAAAGATGCACAGGACCCATTGAGAATCAGTCACGCCCGCCTGTCATGCAAATTGGATGCGGTGAAATCCGCATATGTGTGAACCTGGCCTGAGAATGGGAAAAACTACCCTGCACTGGGGCTCCCCCTGGACTGCAAGGGTTAAATGCTAGTTTTTGTGTAGGGGGGAGATTATAATGTTTCACTCATATTATCCCTCTCTCCACCAGCAACTGGCACTCTCCTCATCTCTCTGTTTCAGACTATGAGTTTGCCCTTGGCGTCCTCACTTCTCGTTCTGCATTGTATGTGATGATGGCAGAGAGTGACTGAAAGGGCATCAAGAGAAGTGGCTTCAGGGCAACCATCACACAGAGAAGATGAAGCCTGTGGGAGCGAGGAATCGGTATATACAACTTGTAGTGGTACCCTAGACAAAAATATATATATATATATATATATATATATATATATATATATATATATATATATATATATAAATTGGTGGTAGGGCTTATTCACATTTGTCCTTTTTCTTGCAGTAAAAAATATGAATTTTACAGCATAAATATACATTTGAAGCTGAAATCCTATCCATATACTATGCAACTGGTTCACATTGATGTGCTTCAGTTTATAAGGGCCCGGTCACACCTACATTTGTTTAACAATGTACATGGTGTGACCGGGAGATGATTATTATGAGGGTTTAGTATTGGGAGTTAATATATGGGGTTGGGTAAAAGATGGAATTCGGGGACATTGTGGTGTTTAAACATTTACTGAGCCAAAGATTACAGTGCCAAAAACTAACGTACTACATGGAAGATTCTTTCACCATAACAGTTATGCTGGACATCTATGTGGGATCATGAAAGACCAAGTTAGACTTACCGGTAACTTGTTTTCCAGAAGTCTTTCAGGACAGCACCTGAGAGATAGCGACTCCTCCCTCCTCGTTAGGAAACACCTTCTTCCTCCAGACTTTAAAGGGAGGCGCCTCCCTACCACACCTCAGTTGTAGAAGAGAACCTCCGGCCCCGGCTGGAACACATAAACACATACGTTAGTCACAGCGTAGCATAATACAATACCATAGGGCGGGATGCTTGCTGTCCTGAAAGACTTCTGGAAAACAAGTTACCGGTAAGTCTAACTTGGTCTTTCCCAAGGCGTCTTTCAGGACAGCACCTGAGAGGATAACAGAGACTTACCCCTTAGGGCGGGACAACAGCTTGCAGGACCTTTCTGCCAAACGCCTGATCGCTGGCAGAAGTGAGGTCCAGTCTATAATGCTTCACAAATGTGTGAAAACTCGACCATGTCGCCGCCTTGCAGATCTGCTCCGGGGTGGCACCAGCTCTCTCTGCCCACGTAGACGCCAGAGCCCTGGTTGAGTGTGCACAAATTTCTGCTGGAGGGGATAATCCTGCCTGGGAATATGCCTCCGAGATAGCTAATTTCAGCCATCTAGCTAAAGTAACTTTAGAAGCCTGAAAACCCTTTTTTCTTCCTGAGAAAAGTACAAACAGTGAATCTGAACGTCTGAAGGACTCCGTCCTTTCTAAATAACTCAGCAGAGTCCTCCTGACGTCCAAAGTATGGAAAAAAGTCTCCTTATTTCCTTTGGGGTTAACACAAAAGGTTGGCAGTACTATGTCCTGTATACGGTTCTGAATTGAAGCTACCTTCGGTAAGAATTTTGCATCTGTTCTAAGAATAACTCTGTCAGGAAAAATGGAAAGATATGGTTCTTTAACTGACAGCGCATTTAGCTCACTGATCCTGCGTGCAGAGACAATGGCAATCAGAAAAACGGTTTTTAATGTGAGAAACCTAAGGGAAGCCTCCACAAGAGGCTCAAAAGGCCCCTTTGTTAGAGACTGTAGGACTACCGACAAATCCCATCTAGGAAAAACCTTAATAGGAGCTGGCCTAGATCTTTTAAGGGCTCTAAAGAATCTGATCACCAGCGGATCTGAGGCCACAGATTTTTCTAAGAACACTGTCAGGGCTGCTACCTGCACCTTCAGGGTACTAACTGCCAGTCCCTTGTCTGCAACATCCTGTAAAAACTCCAAGATGGAGACAAGGCTCCCTGTCACCTGGGCGGCTGACAAACACCAAGTTTTATAACGCTTCCAAACCTTAGAATAAATGGCCCCCGTAACCCTTTTCCTACTTGCCAAAAGGGTAGAGATCAAACGGTTGGAGAACCCCTTGCTCCTAAAGAGCTGCCTTTCAGAAACCAGGCCGTGAGGGCCAGGCTGGCCACTCCTGGATGGTTTACTGGGCCCTGCAACAACAGATCGTGTCTGAGGGGCAGATGCCAACAAGGCTTGATTGCCAGACCTAGAACTGTCGAAAACCAGGCCCTTTTTGGCCAAAAGGGCGTGATTAGAATAACTGGCACCTTCTCCCTCTGAATTTTTCTTAAAATTAACGGGATTAACTGAAATGGGGGGAAAGCGTAGCAAAGACGAAATTCCCATGGATAAGCTAGCGCATCTGTGCCCAGCGAGCCATCGCGACTGTCCAGGGAAAAGAACTGGGGAACCTGGGCGTTCACCCTTGAGGCGAACAGGTCCACCTCTGGTAAACCCCATTTTTCGGCAATCATTGTGAATACCTCCGGGTTTAGAGACCATTCTGCTTCCTGAATAGCGTTTCTGCTTAGGAAGTCCGCTAACCTGTTTAGATCCCCTTTTAGGTGGACTGCTGATAGGGATAACAAACGTTTTTCCACCCACCGAAGAATCTCCATGGCCAGTACCTGAAGCGACCTGCTTCTTGTACCCCCCTGTCTGTTTAAATAAGCCACCGCCGTGGCATTGTCTGTTAGGACCTGGACGTGATGGGACTGAAGCTCCTGAACAAACAACTCCAGAGCCAAGGCAATCGCCTTGAGCTCCCTCCAGTTTGAGGACCTTATTGTCTCCTGTTTGGCCCAGGACCCCTGAGTGAAACGTGTTCCTAGATGGGCTCCCCACCCCCAGGAACTGGCGTCGGTTGTTAGTCTTTTCTCGACTGGAAAAGCCCAGACTAACCCTTCCGATAAGACATCCTGTCTTTTCCACCACCATAGGGACCTTTTTACCTGGGTTGACACTCTCACCTCTGCCTCTAGGGATGCCACTGTGTGATCCCAAGATTTTAGAAGAAAAGCCTGCAGACACCTGAAATGACTTCTTGCCCACTGGACTGCTGGCATTGTTGAAGTTAGAACCCCCAAAGCTGACATAACCTGTCTTACTGTCAGATTTTGGCTGGTCTGTAATAAGGAAAGGAAGATTTTTTGATCCACCGAATTTATTAAATACCCTAAAAACCGAATCTCCTGAGATGGGTTTAGGGACGACTTTTGGAGGTTAAAATCCACCCCAAAGCCTCCAGATGGCTGCGAGCTTTGTCTAGATTGGTCTGCAATTCCTCGCTGGATGGGGCGAAAAACAGCAGATCGTCTAAATAAGGAATAACTGCGATTCCCTGAAGTCGCAGCGGCGCTAAAGCTTCTGCCATTATTTTGGTAAAAATTCGGGGAGATGATGACAGACCGAAGGGTAGGGCCCTGAACTGGAGATGATGAACCACACCCCCCAACCTCACTGCCAGCCTGAGGAACCTCTGAGACTGGGGAGAGATTGGAACATGTAGGTATGCGTCTTTTAAATCTACTGACGCCATAAAACATCCTGGCGTCAACAGATTTCTGACCGAAAAAATTGAGTCCATTTTGAACTTCCTGTACCTTATGGACTTGTTTAAAGGTTTTAGGTTGAGAATCAACCGAAATTTTCCTGTCGGTTTCTTTACTAGGAAAACATGGGAATAAAACCCCTCCTGCTGTTTTTGCAGGGGTACCTGTACTACTACGCCCTGTTGCATCAGTTCCTCTAGAGAGGACTTCATGGCCAGGGCCCTTACTGGGTCCCGCGGGGTGTTGGTAATCAGGAACCTTTTTGGGGGGTCGTTGACAAACTCGAGTGAGTAACCCTGCGCGAGAGTGGTCAGGATAAACTGATTTGAAGTTATCCCTGACCACTGCGGAAGAAATTCTTGTAATCTTCCGCCCACCCGCAGAGACGAGTCATTGCGATTTTTCGGCCTGTGTAGGAGGACGGAAGAGAATTCCGCCTCTACCCTTCGGCTTCGGGGCGGACCAACTTTTCCTTCTCCCCTGCAACTTGCTGTCCTGATCCTGAGCTTTTTGAGGTCGAAAAAGACGTTTTGGTACCTGTTTTTTCTTTTTGACCGGAAAGGATCTCTTTTTATCGGCTGTCCTGTCAAGAATATTATCGAGGTCAGGGCCGAAGAGCAGGTCCCCTGAAAAGGGTAACCCACACAGCTTATTCTTTGAGGCCGAGTCACCAGGCCAGGTTTTAAGCCATAAGGCTCTTCTTGCAGCATTAGTTAGAGCTGCTGACCTGGCTGATATCTTAATTGCCTCAGCTGAGGCATCTGCAACATAAGCCACTGCCGTAATTAGGGTAGGAAAAGAATCTAAGATTTCCTGTTTAGGGGAATCTGCAGCTATATGTGACTTTAACTGGTTAACCCAGTATTCTAAATTTCTGGCTACACACGTTGTGGCCATTGCTGGTCTTAAATTGCTCATAACTGATTGCCATGATCTCTTGCGCAAAAGATCCATGCGTTTGTCCATCGGATCTTTCAAAACTCCCATGTCCTCAAAGGACAGATCCGTGGACCTTGAAACCTGTGAAAAGGCGGCATCCAGTCTGGGCACCTTGTTCCATACTGCTGCAGGGTCCTCCTCAAAAGGAAAACGTCTTTTGTGGGCTTTGGAGAAAAAGGGCTTTTTCTCTGGATCCTGCCATTCTTTCCTAATGACCTCAGAGATGACCGGATGAACTGGGAATGTTCGGCCCTTAGGCTCATCCAACCCAGCATACATGCGGTCATGGAGTGATACTTCCTTTTTCTCCTCACTTAAACCAAGCGTAGCATGAATGGCTTTAAGGAGCCCATCGACCTCTTCAAGGGACAGTTTGAATTTAGAGGGGGCTACCTCAGAATCCTCCAACTCCTCTTCCGAATCTTTAACGGAAAGAGCAGCGGACTGCTTTTCCCTATCTGAAGGGTCTTCAGGCAGAGATTCCAACACCGGGATTGAGAGAGACCCCTGGGAAGACTCTGAAGTGGCAGGCTGACTAGCAGCCGGATTTTCTAGTGAGTCACGAAAATTCTGGATCGTGGCGTATAGCTCCTTCTTTACAGAGGCCACCAGATCCTCACATACAGAGGCAGATTCCTCCTTAACTAAAGAAGTAATGCAGGGACTGCATAGGGTTTTCTTCCAATTTTCTCCCAGCTTGGCCCTGCAAGAAGGACATCTTTTCTTTGGGTCAGAGCTCTTAGCCTACGAAGAAAAAGACAAAAAAAGGAAAAAAAACAGGGAACCCTTAGTGAGACCCAGTCTCAGCCTTGATAGGGATCACCACACAGGTGCACTGAGAAGAAACCAGTCAGCTTCTAGTGCCCAGACAGGCCCCTTGCCACCAGGGGGGAAAAAAAGAGAGAGAGCGAGACCAAACGCCAGGAAATAGGGGAAAGAAAGGCAGACTTTAACCGCTGCCTCTTACCTGGGCTTTGCTGGTGCCTGTGCCTGTCCCCACCGCTGCAGACGCTGAATCTTCCATAACGTGTGCAGAAATCCACTTGTGGCTAAACGCCGCCTCCGGAGTCGCGCAATGCAGCTGCACCGGACCGGAAGCGGAAATAGGCACCAGCACCTGTCCTCCCTCCTCCCCCCTGCGTCCACGCCGGAAACGACGTTTCAGCTGACCCGATGACCCGCTCTGTCACTTCCGGTGCGACCGCCGAAAAAAAACATGGCGGCGGCACACGCGCGCCGCCGCGCCTACGAACGTGCGGGTCACCGAATCTTCGGCTCTCTCCGAGCACAAGAGGGGAAGAGGAGCCCGCTTGCTACCGGTGACGAGGCGTGGATAGGTCGGGAGGACAGCGGGTCTCTAAAGGAGGAAAAAAAGGGAAGGAAGCCTAGTCCCTCAGGAACACCTAAGAGAAAAAGACTCCCTCCCAAAAGGTGTTCCCTCCGGGCCGGAGGAAACACAAAAACTGAGATGTGGTAGGGAGGCGCCTCCCTTTAAAGTCTGGAGGAAGAAGGTGTTTCCTAACGAGGAGGGAGGAGTCGCTATCTCTCAGGTGCTGTCCCGAAAGACGCCTTGGGATAATAAGATTCTGGGATTATAATTTTTGTATGAATTCAAATGGGGGAGAGTGTGATGTCACCGCCCTGCCTCTCCACCTCGTCCAATCAGAACACGCTTTGCATTCATTCAGAAAATGCAAAGCATTCTCTGAATGGCACCTGTGCTGAGCACCTTATCTCCTGTGTCAAAATCTAGCAGACCAAATGTTCAGTATGGGACCCAGAAGCAAGTGGAGATCACTGGGGTAGTGGTGTCTACTTAATTTCCAACTTCGGGGGCATTGGCCAGGCATGGTATTAACATAGTTACATCGGGCGGCATTTGTGTGCACATCCAGAAATCTTCCGCAAAGGCATGGTAACACACTGCCTTCTGCGATAGCTGTGACATAGCAATCCAAAGAGGCAGCAGGGCCCAGCCAAAGGGCTTGCAGCACAAAATAGAACAGGAAAAAAAAGATTTTTAAAGCAGCGTTCCCCCCCATTTAAAAGACAGCAGCTACAAAAAGTGTAGACTCACCTGTCCCACGGTCCAGCAATGAGGACGCATGAAGCCTCTCTCCTCTCCCCCTCCTCTCCGCGGCATTCTAACTAGTGAAGCCACAGCTGGGCACCCACAGTCACTGTGCGCTGTGAATGGTCGGGCAGTCTTCTGGGACCTGTGACATGTCCCAGAAGATTGCAGGGAGGAGGGAGAGGTGAACTTCCTTCCGGCACCAGGGGTGTAAGTGGGAGCTGGGTGTCTGTAGAAACTGGGTACCCATTTAGTATGCCTTAAGTGAACATTGGGGTCTTAATTCTGATCAGGTTGATAAATCTGGGCCTTTGTGTTTTATACTTACCTGAAGCTGTACAGACATTGAAATAAATGATGCTATATAACTTTGTTAGCTGTCATGTTAAACAGAAGGTTTTCTCTATGACCACTGGCAGCTTTCTGTTATAGGAATGTTTTAAATTGTGTGGCTGGCTCTTCTCTTTGGTTTCTCACGTGTGAGAAGATAAACTTTCAGGCCTCATGCACACTGGGTGTTTTCTGACGTTTTTACAGCAGCTGTTTTTGACTGTAGACGTTTTTTTTCTACAGTCATTAAACTCTCCATGTTATCCTATGTGTCCATGCACACCTAGGCTGTTAGCAGTTTTTGGCAGTGACATTTTTGAGCAGTAAACCCCCCCCCCCCCCCCCCAAAACGAGTGGATTCTGAGAGACGTGTTTCAGCTGTAAAAACGCACTAACGCTGATAAACGTCGATAAACGATCAAAAACGTGCTTGATCCAGCTAATGTAAACAAGCATCTCTCTGTTCTGCCTAGCAACAGTGACACTGATCTCTCCTCCCTGTGATCGGAGAAGAGATCAGTGACGTGTCGCACACATCACGCCCCCCCACAGTTAGAAACGCCCCCAGGACACACTTAACCCCTACACTGCCACCTACTGGTTAACCCCTTCTTAACCCCCATTTGTATAGCACTGATTGCTGTATAAATGACAATGGTCCCAAAAATGTCCGATGTGTCCGCCATAATGTCGCAGTCATGAAAAAAATCGCTGATCGCAGCCATTTAAAAAAATATATATACATATTAATAAAAATGCCATAAAACTATCCCCTATTTTGTAAATGCTATAACTTTGGTTTACGCAAATCAATAGCTTATTGCGATATTTATTTTTTATTTTTTTCCAAAAATATGTAGAAGAATACGTATCGGCCTAAACTGAGGAAAATATTTTTTTTATATATTTTTGGGGGATATTTATTATAGCAAAATCTAAAAAAGAATGCATTTTTTTTTTCAAAATTGTTGCTCCTTTTTTTGTTTCTAGCGCAAAAAATAAAAACCGCAGGGGTGATCAAATACCACCAAAAGAAAGCTCTATTTGTGGGGGGAAAAAAGAACATCGATTTTTGTCGCACGACCACGCAATTGTCAATTGCAAAGTTAAAGCGACGCAGTGCCGAATCGCTAAAAGTGTTTTGGTCAGAAAGGGGGTAAATTCTTCCAGGGCTGAAGTGGTTTTAAAGAAAAATAAAATGCGAACGTGGAAAAATGCTAAAAAAAAGCCATTGCAAAAACATTGAAAAAAGTTGAAAAAACTCACTGCAAAGCTACTGGCGTTATTTATTTTAACGTCCAGTGTGCATGAGGCCTCAAACTATAGCATATGGCTTTGCTTTGTTCTATGTAACCTGTGCTGTGTATTGGCATAATGTGGTGTAGGGGATAAATGCTGACACACTGTATGTGAGGGTGTTGGGCTTTGGGCTTCAAATTAGGTGCTGTGCTATTGGAAGATGGATAATAAAATTAATTGGTTATAGTTAAGTGAATTTCTACAGCTGCTCATTATTTTATCCTGCTTTCTAATTAGACTTAAAGGGAGTCCACTGGAAAAAAAATTATTAAAAGCCAGCAGCTATAAATACTACAGCTGCTGACTTTTAATAAATGGACACTCACCTGTCCCAGGGTCCAGCGATGTCGGCAGCCGAGGCCGATCAATCAGCTCTCAGCAGCTGCCGCCACCATTCTCAGTGAGGGAATCAGGAAGTAGAGCGTTGCGGCTTCACTTCCCAGTTCCCTACTGCGCATGCACGAGTCGTGCAGCGCAATGGGAATGGTCCGCGCTGTCTCTGGGACCCGTGTCGGTCCCAGCAGACAGTGTGGTGGAAAAGGAAGAGGCATAGACTTCTGTGGGAGTCTATGCCCAGAAGTGGGTGCAAATACCTGTCTTAGACCTGTAACTGCACCCCCCTCCCCCCTGAAAGGTGCCAAATGTGACACCAGAGGGGGGGGGGAGGGTTCCGATGAGCGGAAGTTCCATTTTAGGGTGGCACTCTGCTTTAAATTCTTCTTTTAAAGTGCGAAAGTGGCCTAAATATTCTTCAGTTATTTGTCTTCCAGAGAAGCATGTTTTACTGATAATGTTGTTTGTTTTTTTCCCCTAGTGGATTATCTGATAATTAAATCCTTTGTGAACAAAGCCCACACTAGTATGTTGCCTGTGAACAAATCCCAAACCAAAAAGAGCATGTCACTTGTAAACAAAGCCCACACTAAGGCTTAATGTACATGGGATGTTTTAAAACCTCTCTTGAACGATTTAACTTGACAGATAGTAACCAACGTTTAAAAACGCCTCTTTTGCCACATTTGTGTTTAGAGGTGTTACTCTTTTGACTATCTGGAAAAAAAAAAAAAATCTCCATTAATACATCAAGAAGGAGCGTATTTCTGCATCTGGGAGTTAGACCACTTTCACATCGGGGCCGTCCGTGCATTTGTGGTAAAGTGCCACTCATTTTAGCGGCGCTTTACTGCTGTTTTTGGCCACTAGCGGGGCGATTTTAACCCCAAAAAAGGGGTTAAAAACTCCTGTTGCGACTCTTCTGTAGCGCTTTTCAGCCACTTTGGAAGCACTGCCGTTCATTGCAATGGGCAGAGCGGTTTGAGAGCGCTAAATATAGCGCTCCCAAACCACCCCAAAGATGCTGCTTGCATGACTTTTTCTAATGTCCCCCAAACGCATCGCCCGGGTGAGAAAGCACTCATTGCAATGAATGGGAGGCAGTTTTTAGGCGCTTTACAGGCGTTATTTCTAGCGCTAAAACATTTGAAAACTGCCTCAGTGTGAAGGGGGTCTTGCAGGTGTATGTATACAGTCTTAAATGAAAGGCTGACAGACACCACAACTGTAAGCTTGTAACATTACATGATTACATTGTACAAGGACGGGTATGAGGCCCCTTTGGCACACACAGTTTGCATCCAGGGCCATGCATCTATCCTTGTACAAATGTAACTACTTGGATGTGCATACAGCCAGCCGTGGCATCTGCCAGCCTGTCATTGATTTACCATTAACAAGTGTTAATGCACAAAAAAGTGCAGCATACAGGAATATTATTATATTTTTATTTTTTTACCACACATACAGTTCTCATTTTATTTTAAATCCTATTAGGACCAGCATGTTCAGTATGAATAGTGACAATGTGCACTTTTCAAATGGATGCAGATTGACAAAATGAGTCGTGGCTTGATTTTATTTTTTCTTAAGGAAAAAAGTGTTATTACAGGCAGAGCCCCAGGAACACCATTGAGCATAGAAACCAGTCTGGCTTCAGATGCCAGTTTTATCATACTGGGTAACAAAGAGTTAGCTGGTTGCTACTTTTCCGATTTTATAAGTAAGGCTAGCAACCATTTTGTGTCTGTAAAAACCTCTTTGAGATTTTAGCTTATTTGTGCAATAGCCACTAGTGATGTCGGTGACACATGTTCTGATTTGCAGAGAAAAAATGTATTTGTTTGGATTAATTTTGCACTTGAATGTGGCTGTCAATGTTACGTCTTGTGATGTCATCACTTTTATTGATTGGAAACTGCTGATATGTTGCACTGTGGAAATCTGATAATGTTTTTCACTAAATAAGAGAAATACACTTCACTGTATCAATTTATGTGCTGGAATAAGGTTGCTGCTACATTGCAGCAGTGACCAGAACAGGGGGAAAATGGACTTTATAGCAGCATTGCTTTATATCAAAGAACTCACCCTAATTTTACATGTGTCATAACTTGATATGTCATGTTTACACTCTCTGGAAAAAGGACATCTGAACAATAAAAACAATTTTCATGCGTGTTTTGTCGCCTGCGTAATCATTTCAGTTGGTCTATTTAACATGCATTACCATACACACAAAAAAAAAAAAAGCCACAGCAGCATGTTGGAAATGTGTTCCTTTTTTGCACACAGATCATAAATTATGTCAATGGGACCCTTAGGCCCTCGTCAAACTAATTTTGTCTTATTCCATATGAACAGAAAATGTTGTCGTTCGTTTTGACCATTTTGAAGACTGGCATTTTAAATGATTTAAATGATCATTTTTTTTCAGATGGAGAGCTTTCTTTTGGTGCTATTTAATCGCCACTGGGTTTTTATATTTTTTTGCCATATAAAGGAAAAATGGCTGCAAATTTAAGAAAAAGGAAAAAAAGTTTTCTTTCTGCTATAATATTTAGCAAATATATATAATCTTAGAGGGGCCTGCAATCCTAGAAGCACCTTCATGCTTTCAAGGAGCATAATAATGCATCTGATTTCCTGACTACATATCACATTTCTTGAGGCCCTGAAGGTGGAGGGCAGGTGAGACTTTTGAAAATCACATCTAGGACTATAGCTAATGCTGGATACACACTATATACATTTTTTTTTTCTGCATATATTTTATTTATTTTTTCCTTCAGATTTACGAAAACCATATACAGTGGAACCTCGGATTGTGAGTAACAAGTTTTACGGAAGGGGAGGGGGGAAGGGAAGGGGGGGGGATAAGGAAGGGGACTGGGACCCTCCTCCTTTCTCAGCACGGACTTGGCACCGGCCACGGTGGAGTTAACAAAAACATTGTATACTGAAAATGGTTCCCTCTCCTTCTTCCTTGCCATCTTTGTCCATTTTTTCTTTTATGCTAGATTATGCACCATAAGAGGGGACCACCACTGGTTGGGCGCTTAAAGCCTCTGACTTTGGTGACAGCTGGGACATTCAGCTGGCTGATGTTGTTACAAGGCTGGAGAGGAAGGGGAGAGGGAAGTGAAGGGGAAAGGGACCCCCTCCCTTTCTCAGCAAGGACTTGGGACTGGCCACGGTGGAGTTAACAAAAACACTGTATACTGAAAATTGTTCCTTCTTCCTTGCCATCTTTGTCCATTTTCTTTTATGCTAGAGTTTGCACCACCAGACGGGACCACTAGTTCGCAGCTTAAAGAGTCTGACTTTGGTGTCTCAGTCGACACGTTGAGCTGGCTGATGTTGCTACAAGGAAGGAGGAAGGAAAAGGGGTGGAGGGAAGCGGGAAGGGGAGGAAGAAGGGAAGAAGAAAGGGAAGGGGGGGAGAAAGAGGGAAGGGGCAGGGGTAGGGAAGAGGATAGGGACCCTCCTCATTTCTCAGCACAGACTTGGGACCGGCCACAGTGGAGTTAACAAAACATTGTATACTGAAAATGGTTCCCTCTCCTTACTTGCCATCTTTGTGCATTTTCTTTTATGCTTGTGTGTGCAACATCAGATGGGACCACTAGTTTGCAGCTTAAAGCCTCAGACTTTGGTGGCTGAGCTGACACCTTAAGCTGGCTGACATTGCTGCAATGCTGGAAGCGGTAAGGGGATGAGGGAAGGGGAGGGGGAGAGGGGAGGGGAAGGAAAAGGGAAGGGAAGGGAAGGGGAAAGGGAGGTGGAGAGGTAGGGAATTGGAAAGGGACCCTCCTCCTTTCTCAGCACAGACTTGGGACTGGCCATGGTGGAGCTAACAAAAACATTGTATACTGAAAATGGTTCCCTCTCCTTCATTGCCATTTTTATCCATTTTCTTTTATGCTCGATTGTGCACCATAAGACGGGACCACTAGTTTGCAGCTTAAAGCCTCTGACTTTGGTGGCTCAGCTGACATGTTCAGCTGGCTGATGTTGCTACAAGGCTGGAAGGGGAGGGGAAAGGGAAGAGGAGGAGGAGGGAGGGAGGGAAGGGGGTAGGGAAAGGTACACTTCTTCTTTCTCAGCACAGACTTGGGTCCGGCCATGGTGGAGTTAAAAATACTGTATACTGAAAATGGTTGCCTCTCCTTCCTTGGCATCTTTGTTCTATTATGCTTGAGTGTGCACCACCAGAAGGGATCACTAGTTTGCAGCTTAAAGCCTCTGATTTTGGTAGCTGACTGATGTTGCAACAAGGCGGAAAGGGAAGAGGGAAAGGGAAGGGGGAAGGAGAGAGGAAAGGGGAAGGGAAGGGGATAAGGACATTCCTCCTTTCTCAGCACGGATTTGGGACTGGTCATGGTTGGAGTCACAGGGGAGGGGGAAGGAAAGGTGAAGGAAAAGAGAAGAGGAAAGGTGGAAGGAGAAGGGAAGGGGGAGGGGAAAGGGACCCTCCTCTTTTCTTAGCACAGACTTGGGACTGGCCACGGTGGAGTTAACAAAAACATTGTATACTGAAAATGGTTCCCGATCCTTCTTCCTTGCCATCTTTGTGCATTTTCTTTTATGCTCGAGTGTGCACCATCAGACTGGACCACTAGTTTGCAGCTTAAACCCTCTGACTTTAGTGGCTCAGCCGACAAGTTCAGCTGGGCGGGGCTAGCACACGTCTGTGTATCACATCCAAACACAGACGCTAGTGTCAGCAATATAGGCTTTTTTCAATCTAACCAAATGTGAGTACCTGTTCAATTTTTACAATAAACATAATACAGTACTACACTATATGGGATTCCTCTCTTTTATGATACTTGATGCATGATGGAAGCTTTTTAAAGTAACGTAGACGGGAAAGCCTCTAAAGTGCTACACAGAGGCATATACTGTGAGTGCAATCACATTAGAGGCACGGATAAAACACACGTTTGCTGTGGTCACCTTGGGAAGTGAATAACATCAACATTGCTGCTTCTTTATCACTGGCACAAGAGCACTTTATGGACTTTGCTATTTATTCATAATTTTTTTTTTGGACAAATTTTTCAGGATTGATGAATTTAAATGCACTATTTTGGAATAATTAGTGTAGTCTAATATTTGTATATTCATTTGCAGACCATCACAGGTGGTCTGCGGATCACGTTGTTTCAAATATTGTTTCAATTATTACGTATTATGTTTGCATGTGTGTAGTTCACATTTTCAAACATTGGTACTAGTATTTGGAAGACATACTTTCATATAGGATATATATATATATATATATATATATATATATATAGTATTTTGATTTTTTCCCCATCACTATTGTCACGATTAGGATTTTGACATATTTTTTATCTTTCACCTTTTATACTTTTTTTTTACTAAAGTTTTCTGAACAGTGCCAATCCCTAATTTACTTTTTTTACACAGCTGGCTGATGTTGCTACAAGGATGGAAGGGGAGGGGAAAGGGAAGGGAAGGGAAGGGTAGGGGGAAGGGGAAAGGGGGTAGGGAAGGGGAAAGGGACCCTCCTTTCTCAGCACAGACTTGGGATCGGCCACGGTGGAGTTAACAAAAACATTGTATACTGAAAATGGTTTCCTCCTCTTTCTTCCTTGCCATCTTTGTGCATTTTCTTTTATGCTCGAGTGTGCACCATCAGACGGCCCACTAGTTTGCAGCTTAAAACCTCTGACTTTGGTCGCTCAGCCGACACGTTCAATAAAGAAATAAAGTGTAAAATACAGTGCCCACCAATGCCAGCATACAGTGCCCACAAGTGCCACAAATCAGTGCCCATTAGCCATGCCAGTCATTGCTGGCAATCAGTGCCACCTATCATTGCTGTCCATCAATGCCCATCAGTGCCACCCATCAATGCCGCCTATCTGTGCCCACCAGTGCTGCCTATCAGTGCCTGCCACTGCCGCCTATCAGTGCCCACCAGTGCCACATATCAGTGCCCATAAGTGCGGCATATTAGTGCCACATCATCAGTGCCCATAAGTGCCGCCTCATCAAAGGCCACCAGTTCAATCTATCAGTGCCCATCTATGTCGCCTCATCAGCGCACATCAGTGAAGGTGAAAAATGTCCTAGTTACAAAATTTACTGACAGAAAAAAAGTAAAATACCTTTCCCCAGTTGTCTTCCAGGACAGCCCTTGAGAGATAGAGTCCCTCCCATCGCCACAGGAAACACATTGCCAATCAGTTCAAAAGGCGGACCTTCAGGTCCCTGGTCAGTCATTTGTGTTTCCTCCGTCAGAGGAACACGTTGCTAGAAGGAACCAGGAGGACTACATCTCTCAGGGGCTGCCTGAAGAGGGTGAACCTGCGCTGGGGGACTGGGTCCTGTCGGGCAGGTTCTCTGATAGTCCATGTTTTTTCTCTTTTTAGGGCTCGGGTACCGTCCAGCATTGTAGGAGCTGACCCGCGCCCTTCCTCTCTCCAGTGCCGAGGTGGCCAGCGTCAGGCTGATGCGAGTTCCCCCTGAGAGCAGTGCGGCAGCCTGTGTCCTCCTCTGCTCTCTGCGCTGATTGCGGTGGGGGTCAGAGACGCCGTTGCGTCATTTCCGGCGGAACCGCGTCATCCCTGTGTGCCGAGACCTCCGGTTCCGGGTCTCTGAAAGGCACAGGGAGGAAGAGGAAAGCCCACGCTGTGCCTGTTCGATCCCGCCAGCGTCCAGTTGTACCGGACTAGCGGCGGGATCCGGATCTCAAGGGGGACCATGGAGGCTAATCCCCAGGACGCTCCGCTGGAGGCAGGCACCAGTCAAAACCAGGTAGGCTGCTGGGCACGTCCTTACACTGGTGGTTGGTGGTAGTACTAAGGCTGGGACTTGTAGTACACCAGGGCGGTGTTCACTTAACAGGTCGGATGATTGTGTGTGGTGGTGGTGGTACAGCACAGGTGTTCCTAGCGTATTAAGTCTAAATACTAAGGATTCCCTCTTTCTTGTTTCAGACTAAGGAAGCCCCAAGGGAAGATAAATCTGGCCGCAAAAAAAATGTCCAAACTGTGGAAATAGGTTATCTTCGGGTTCTGGTAAAGCCTTATGCAAACAGTGTATTGCAGGCATTCTCAAAACAGAGGCAGATTCTCCCCTGGCTAAGTTTCTGGGCTCCTTTAAAGAGGAAATGGCTTCAACTTTTAAATCACTTAGTGATTTGATTACGGATGTAGGTACAGCTGTTGCCACCACTAAGGCAACCACAATCCCCTCCTCACCATGCCTTACGACACCTAGTTCCGGGGAGCCCTGTATAGTCAGGGAGCATAGCCCCGCGTTAGTTAGTCCTGAATCCTCTGACGTTGATTCGGATCAAGATGAGGATCAGGCTGTAGCTAACAAGGGCGCAAAGTATAAGCTTTCTCTTGAGGAGGTAGAGGAGCTTTTGAGCGCCATTTATGATACGCTGGAAATTGATGAAATAGAGACTCAATTATCCAGGCATGATCTAATGTATGAGGCTCTGGGGAAAAGGAAGGCGAAGGTTTTTCCCATACATAAAGTACTTTCTGATCTGGTTCTTATGGAGTGGTCTGAACCAGACAGGAAAGTTTTCTTTCCAAATTCCTTAAAAAGAAGGTTCCCTTTTGACGAGAGCCCAGAGGCGGTTTGGAATAAGAATCCAAAACTAGACGCACCTCTTTCCAAGGTCTCAAAGCAATCTAATTTAGCCTTCGAAGACATGGGTCACCTAAAGGATCCAATGGATAGAAGGACAGATGTGGTCCTAAAGAGGGCCTAGGATGCCTCCATGGCCGGGTTAAAACCGGCTCTAGCCACATCTTGTGTGGCTAGAAATTTGGAGTTCTGGCTATCTCAGTTGCAAGAGCATCTAAAAGCAGGCACTCCTAGGGCTGAGCTATTTAAGACCTTTCCTATGCTCTTTTAGGCCACGAGTTTTATCTCTGATGCCTCCACTGATTCAGTGAAATTTACGGCTAAAACAGCTAGGAGAGCGGTGTGGAAGAAGACACGGGGTGGTGACACGGCATCCAAATCTCGTTTGTGTAGTGTCCCTTTTACAGGGGATTTGGTCTTTGGTCCTGAATTAGATACCGCCTTAGAAAGGACGGCAGACAGGAAGAAGACTTTTCCCATCAAAAAGAAAAATTTTCAAAGAAATTTTTTTCGTCCCTTTAAGGAACCCTCCAAAGGGGAGGAGTTCAAGCCTAAAAAGCACTGGACAGGTCAAAAAGGAAAGGGAAAAGGGGGCTTATTTTTTAGCCGCCCCAGCCAGGCCCCTAAGCCCCAGTGACGTCAGGCTCCCTGTGGGGGGAAGGTTATCGAGCTTTCTTCCACAATGGGAGAAGATAACCTCAAACAAAAAAGCGCGTGACCTGTTTGGGCCCCAATGCAACATAGGCATGCCTCCATCCCTATATTGATAAAAGAAAAATGAAAGTGGATTGTGGGACTTTAAATGAGGCATGGATATGTATTTTAAATGGTCTAGGATACCTGAAATGTTATTCATTGTCACTGTCCCTGCGGGAAAAACTGTATACCCATAAAGAATTGCTAATTAATCCAATAAATTAAATGCAGATACTGAATAGTAGGTATATATAATGTATCATAATATATAATACATAGATCATGCAACAAGAAGCATAATTAATTGTAGTAATAATCATATTGACATATTTAATGTATATAATGGATAGACATAATTGGTACAAGCAATCACAATTAAAAAATTGAATGGACATACAGAGCAGGTGAACATGGTTATCCTAATAAATATAACAATGAATTAATAAAAGAGATACATGATTGTAGCAAACTTGACTTGGCATCCCTGAGTATGGACTCTACGCGTTTCATGGCGATTTCAGCCAATCATCAGGAGTGGGATGCATCAAAAAAATCGCTAAATAAAGAGATGAAATAAATGAGTAAATTGGTCGGTCACAGTCTCAAATAGAAAATCATTGCTTTCAAAAAGAGAGCAAGTGTTGAATGTGAATGCATTACCTTTGGCCACGTTCAGATAAGTAACCCAACAGACCCAAAAAGGGAATAGGATGGTGGCACTGAATGAACCGTCTCCCCCGGGGTTGAGGCGGGGACACATCCCCCTCACCCTAAGCCATAGCTCTCCAAGGAACCTGGAGGAATGGAGAGGGGGCAGTGGGAAACAGCGGCCAACGGGAGAAGCGAACAGCCACACCACAATACCAGAGTATGCATTCACATTCAACACTTGCTCTCTTTTTGAAAGCAATGATTTTCTATTTGAGACTGTGACCGACCAATTTACTCATTTATTTCATCTCTTTATTTAGCGATTTTTTTGATGCATCCCACTCCTGATGATTGTCTGAAATCGCCATGAAACGCGTAGAGTCCATACTCAGGGATGCCAAGTCAAGTTTGCTACAATCATGTATCTCTTTTATTAATTTATTGTTATATTTATTAGGATAACCATGTTCACCTGCTCTGTATGTCCATTCAATTTTTTAATTGTGATTGCTTGTACCAATTATGTCTATCCATTATATACATTAAATATGTCAATATGATTATTACTACAATTAATTATGCTTCTTGTTGCATGATCTATGTATTATATATTATGATACATTATATATACCTACTATTCAGTATCTGCATTTCATTTATTGGATTAATTAGCAATTCTTTATGGGTATACAGATTTTCCCGCAGGGACAGTGACAATGAATAACATTTCAGGTATCCTAGACCATTTCAAATACATAGCCATGCCTCATTTAAAGTCCCACAATCCACTTTCATTTTTCTTATAACCTCAAACAAGTTTGTTTTAAACATAATAAAGAAAGGGTATGCTCTAGAGTTTCACAGCTGCCCACCCTCAAAGTTTCTGTTAACAAAACTCCCGAGCCATTCAGAGAAGGCCAGGGCGAGGCCAACAGAATGCTTTACAGAAGAGGCCCAATTTAGAATTAAGAGAAAGGGGGGGCGTGACCGGATGTGCAAGATGGAGTGAGTGAGAGATGTGAGACGCCGTGTGTGACTCTCTCCCAGACCCCCTCGATGAGAGCGTGGAGCGCTTAGTGCCACGGTCGGACGTAGCGTGCGGTGGGCTGGAGCTGTACATGGAAGCTGGACGGGAGGAGGAGTGACAGTGCATTACTGTACGATCGTGCCGAGCCCTCGGAGATCCACGCTTACTTCCGGGTCTTGAACCCCAGTGAGCACGGCCAAAGAAGCACGAGTACCCCCGACCAAGACGAACGCTTTTGAACCCTGCCGAAGAGACGCCGCACACTGTGGACACCAAGAGGCCCTCCCGCTCTCCAGTAAGCCGCGATAGGAGGAAGGAGGTAAGCGGCAGGATTGCGGGGGGGGGGAAGAAGTCGGAGGTGTGAGGGGCATAGCAGGTGGAGGTCTGGCAGAGCAAGTTATGGACATAGCGATGCCTGAGAACTGGTAACAAGTAAACAAGAGGGCGCCGGCCGGGGGTGAGAAGGACCTATAGCTCTTGTTCCCTGGAACTCATTGCTTCGTTTTGTGCTCTAAGACGAACGAATGATAACCCAGGCAGTATAAGCAAAGAAGTACCTGCTGTAAAAACGAACGTCTGTAAGCAGCGAACCAGGAAGTCTGTGATATGTGAATGGAGTGCTTGTGGACTGACTGACTATAAGATAAGATCAGTATCGCATTAATTGATTAACTGAGGGATGGTGGCTGCTCTAAAAATCAATTGGTTGAACGGTATCTGAACTAAGTGCGTGCAAATAAATGCCTGCTGTGAAGCATTAAAACAGGAAGTTTTGGTGATACATGAAGTGAATACTGGAGAACTGGTTATAAGATACGGCTAATATTGCACTAAGCGATCAACTGAGCGAGGGGCGGCTGGGTTAAAAAGTTAAAAATATATTAAAATACGATATATCCAGGACTGTTCTGTGGAAGGGGGCGAGAAAAGGAAATTAAGATGCAGCACTTGCGCTCTGCAAAGGAAAGAGGGGAAAAAAGCTTGCAACAGTCTACCACAGCAGCTAAATTAGAACAATATGCTCATAACCCTGCACAGTCATCGCAGACCCCTCCAAAAAAAGGGCAGACAAAGGGGCAGCATGGAGAAATATCTGAAAGGAAAAGCATGGGTCAATCGAATATTAACATTAATACACAGGCCGGAGCAGTGGCCAAATGCTCAGTTAATAAAAAAGCGGGTGCAGGGGAACAGAATATGGAGATCACAACGGGTGACTCTCCTCCGTTAGAAAAAGAGCCAACAATTAAGGACGTGTTATTGGCCGTAAACGCATGTAACATCTCACTGAAAGAACTCTGTAATCAAATGAAGGGAGTGAAGGAAGATCTAATGCTGGTAAGGCAAGACCTACAGAAAGTGGTGGAAAGGACGACAGAACTTGAGTTAAGGACTAGCAGATTGGAAGACGATACAACATTCCTAATTAAAGAAATAGAAAGCCTGAAGGAGCAGTTCGGCGGATATAGAACAAGAATGGACGAAATGGAAAATAGGCTCAGGAGGGACAATGTGCGAGTAGTGGGACTTCCGGAAAAAAGTGAGGGTGTAAACCCTGCTGAATTTATGGAGCATCTTCTGGTTGAACTGTTTGGGAGGGATGTTTTTTCAACAGCGTTCTCAATAGAGAGGGCGCATAGGGTACCCTTTAGAGCACCATTGGAGGGGGGCCGTCCTAGGCCATTATTAATGAAATTACTGAACTATAAAGATAAAGTGGTATTATTACGGAAGGCAAGGGAAATGGGGAATGTATTGTATAAGGGTGTTAGAATTTCATTATATTCTGATTTTTCCCCAGAACTTCAGAGAAAAAGGGTAGAGTTCCTCCAGGTGAAACGCAGGTTACAGAAGCTCAGGGTGCCGTATGCTCTGCTTTATCCTGCAAAGTTACGGATTAATGCACTAGGGCATACTCAGGTTTTTTGTTCCCCGATAGAAGTGGAAAAATGGATAGAAGAAAATAAAGAAAAGTTGTAGTTGCTGGGGTTTCTAGTACTGAGTGGGATGGGAAGATGGAAGGAGAGGGGGGGATGAAGTATGTGTGTCTTTGGGGTTTCTTTTTTTTTTTTTTTTTTGCTGGGTGTGTGCTGTCTGTGTCTGTATGGGAGGGGGGTGGGAGGGAGGTAATACACGGCGAGCGCACTAGGTGAGGGTGGTAAATAGGTTGTGAAGAGAGTGGTATAAGGTCACTAATAGCCCCTAGGGTAACACCTAGGAAGGTGGGGGAGGGGCGGGAGGGAGGTAGAAAGGGGAGAGAGGGGGTGGGTGTAGTAGGGAAAATAGGGGGGAGGTCGAAGGGGGAAAAAAAATATAAGTATGCACTAATAAATGGAGTACAGGAAATAATTCAAAGCAAAAAAGGACACAAACTGTGGGGTGGTAAAACTTGGGGTGGTAAAAAACAAGGAAAATTTATTGGTCACAAGGGGGAAAATGGTAATAAACAATCATATAGTATAATGTATATTCAAAGACACATAACATACGAGTTAATGGTGACGCCTAATAAATTTGTTATCATACAAGGGAGTAATATATGGGGAGTGTGGTATAAGGTAATAAAAGAAGTTAGAGGGGAGTTGGTGGGTACTGGGAGACAAATGGTTCTTAATAGTGTCATCAGTAGACTGGTTATTTCGCTCTCTTTCTTTACTACCTTAGGTTTTTCTTTTTTTTTCTTTTTCTCCTCTTTATTTGTTTATGGCTATGCAGGATGGTAAAATTAAGATAGGCTCCTGGAATGTGAGGGGTCTGGGGACGCGGCTGAAACAAAAAGCTGTGCTATCCTTGTTGGAGGGATGTGGAGTAGAGTTGCTCTGCATACAGGAGACCCATTTAAATAGAGATACAATATACCGGCTGCAGAGCAGAAAATATCAATTTCAATATCACTCTGTTTATTCGACATATAGCAGAGGGGTGAGTGTCTTGGTAAAAACGGGGGTGAATTTTGTATGCAAACGGGTTAGCCTGGATGAAAAAGGCAGATACATTTTCTTACAGTGCCTAATTGAAAATAGAGAATGTATGCTGGCAAACATCTACATCCCTCCACCATTTAAAATGGAAGTGCTTTTTAAATTACAGGAATTTTTAGTGGGGATAGATGGTGTCCCTATAATAATAGTAGGGGATTTCAACACGGTATTGGATATTAAAATTGATAGATTCCCAGAAAAAACACTGGCGGAACCAGCTTGGCAGGGGAGGTTGGGACAGTACCTGGAAGAAGTAGGATTACGGGATTTATGGAGAACTGGGAACCCGGGAGTTCGGCAGTATAGTTGCTACTCGTCCACACATACTACGTTATCCAGGATTGATATGATACTGGGGAATGACCTGGCCTTACAAATGGTGGAAAAGGTTGAATATCAGCCCAGGGGGATTTCAGATCATTCCCCAGTGACAGCAGTATTAAAAATGAGAGAACGTAAGGTACAGAGGTTGTGGAAAGTGAACCCGCTCTGGTTAGAACTGATAAAAAAAGAGACAGAAGAACGCCCTGAGAGAATACAGTGGGAATTAAAAGAATTTCTAAAAAATAACCGGGGTACAGTAACATCGGGGATCCTGTGGGATACTCTGAAAGCTTTCCTAAGGGGCCTTATGATCCAATCAATAGCAAAAATAAACAGAAAATCTAGGGAACAGGAGGTACAAATAGGGAGAGAAGTGTTAGAGGCTGAAAGAGATTTTATTAGTGACCCCACGCAGGGCAAAGAAAAAATCTGGTTAGATAAACAAGAAGAACTTAGGTTATTAACCCTAAAGAAAGCAGAGATTCAGCATATGTTCCAACGCCAAGCCTCCTTCGCGGAAGGGGAAAGCGTGGGAAAAATGTTGGCACAACTGGTGAAGAATAACTCGGGTCCTTCCTCAATCTCGGCGATTAGGATATCTGAGGGAAAGGTTATAACAGAAACGGGGAGTATTTGCCAAGCATTTGAAGGATATTATAAAAACCTATATACTGCACAAAAAGTGGGGATGGATGAGCAAATGGAAGCATTTTTAGGTCAATTAGAGGTACCATGTTTGAAACAAGAAGAAAGAGAGGAACTGGAAGCCCCAATAACTTTGAAAGAACTTCAGGAAGCAGTTGCGAGTATGCCAAATCAGAAATCGCCTGGGCCGGATGGACTACCGATTGAAGTCTATAAAAACTTTGGCGAGATACTGATTCCTGAACTCCTGGAGATGCTAAGAGGAGCATATGGGGAGGGTAAATTGCCTCCATCAATGATGGAGGCGGTTATAACCCTGTTGTACAAAGAAGGGAAGGACGCCTTAGATGTTGCAGCATATAGGCCAATCTCTCTCCTGTGTACCGATACAAAGATACTGGCCAAGGTATTAGCGACTAGGCTTAATCGAGTCATAGCAAGATTGGTCCATATGGACCAAACAGGGTTTATAGCCAACAGGTCAACGAGTATAAATATTAGAAGAGCCTTTTTGAATTTGCAGGTCCCAATGGATAACGATACTCCGGGTGCAGTGGTGGCATTGGATGTAAGGAAAGCATTTGATAGCGTAGAATGGGGATATATATGGAAAGTTTTGGAGAAATTTGGCCTGGGTCCTTCCTTTATAGGATGGATTAGGATGCTATATGACAAACCTAGTGCGAGACTAAAAATTAATAATGAGTTATCCGGGAAAATAGA
This sequence comes from Lithobates pipiens, assembly GCF_037356315.1. Classification (NCBI taxonomy): domain Eukaryota; kingdom Metazoa; phylum Chordata; class Amphibia; order Anura; family Ranidae; genus Lithobates; species Lithobates pipiens. The sequence continues at coordinate 469,165,941 of NW_027507903.1, read as the reverse complement.
GTTGGGGAGAGGGACGAGGCAGGGGTGCCCATTATCACCCCTGCTCTTTGCATTGGCCATAGAGCCCCTGGCATGTGCAATTAGAGCAAACCGGGATATTGTCGGTTTTGTAAGAAAAACTGGAGAGGAAAAAATCTCACTTTATGCAGACGATATCCTATTGTTCTTAGGGGATATGAGATACTCACTACCAAGGGCAATGGGACTGGTGCAAGGGTTTGGAGGCTTCACTGGGCTGGAGATAAATTGGGAAAAATCGGAATGTCTCCCTTTGGACCCAAATGGTCAGCAAACGGCCCTGGGAACCCCCCAAATGCCAATAGTGGATAAGTTGAAATATCTGGGAGTAACCTTGTCAAGGGATCCTAAGCAATATATAAGTCATAACTTAGTCCCATTATTGGCTAAGTTTAAACAAAAAATTGCTATATGGAAACGAATGCCTCTCTCGGTCGCTGGCAGATGCAATCTGATAAAAATGATATGGATGCCCCAACTTTTATACATATTACACAATGCCCCAATATGGATTAACAAAAGCTGGTTTGATAAAATCGAGATGCTGTTTAGGGAGCTAATATGGAGGGGAGGACAGGCTAGATTGAGATTGCGGATGCTTCAGCTACCGGGAGAGGAAGGAGGATTCGCGGTCCCTTACCCGGAGTGCTATTTTTGGGCGTCCCAATTACAACAGCTAGGGGGGATCGATGAGAAGAACGGAGGAACCCCAAATGGGAGATTAGTATTAACAGGCTCCCCACATAGTACCCTGATTGAGACCCTGGAAGCGGACTCATTCCAGTGTAGATGCCCTACAGTAAAAATGATGTTAAAGCTATGGGGTACAGTTAAAAAAAAAATGGGATATAGTGAAATAACAAAGTATACGCCTCTATGGAACAATAAGAAGCTACAGGAAATATGGCGGGTTGGAAAAATTGCAGATTGGGAAAAATGTGGCATTGTAAGGCTAAGCCATTTATATGGCGGCAGGGGTATTAAATCCTTCGACCAGCTGCAAAGAGAATTTAAGATATCACAAAATTCATTCTATGCCTATATACAAGTGAGGCATGCTTTAAGGACCCAGTTTGGAAACCTGTTATTAACATGGGAGGAAATGCCCTTGCTATACCCAGTAGCACAAGCAGGACCCACTAAAGGATTAATATCTAAATTCTATGCCCAGCTGGGTGAACAGATTAATAGTGAGAGGAAAGGGAGGGTTGAGAAAGGGAAATGGGAGCAAGACCTAGGTAATATAACACGAGTACAGTGGAAAAATATCCTAGCGGCATGCCCAAAGGTCTCGGTCTCTCCTCCTCAGAGGATTTCCCATTTAATGGTAATTAATAGAGCATACTATACTCCCCAGAAATTATTTAAATTTGGTAAGAGAACAGATGACTTTTGCCCCAGGTGTGGGGGGTCAGGGAATTTAATGCACATGCTTTGGAAATGTCCCAAATTATTTAGATACTGGGAAGGAGTGGTAAAGATAATAAGTAGGGTCTTTGGGACGGTAATAGAGTTAAATCCCATAGTGTGCATTTTAGGTTACAGAGAGGAGGAAGTAGAAAGGAAGGGAACAACAACGGCAATCCTAAGATGTTTATTTCAAGCTAGAAGGATGATAGCTAGGAGATGGCAATCAAAGCTACCCCCTACAGTAGAGGATTGGACAAGGGCGGTAAATGACTATCTATGTAAGGAGAGGGCAGTATATGCAAAACGAAATAACTTAAAGGAGTTTAATAGGAACTGGCGAGAGTGGATAGAAGTGATGCATACCCCAGTTTAAACCATGATAGGAAAGGGAAGAGGGGAGGGGGAGGGGGGATGGGTAATGGGAAGGAGTAGGGTAGGGTACATTAAAGGTTCGGGAATCATTATAACACAATTATGCTATACTGTAGGATAAAAGCACCAATATATATATAAGAGGGGAGGGGAAGGGGGGCGGGGTTGATAGAAAGGATGGGAGGGAGGGGTGGGGTTATAACAATAGGAAAAACGTAGGAATTGCAAAAATAGTGATGGTAGGAGAAGGGGGGATATGGTACTGTTTAGATAATGTGCTTTTTTTTTTTGCTAATTATATGTGATGTATGGATGTATCTTCATGTCCCCCTTCCCTTCCTAGAACTCTAAAACTCAGATCTCGGAAGGGAAGAAAGAGGTATTTGAACCCTGGTAATGTTATTTTAAAATGTGGTCTGTATAAATGTGAAAATTTAATAAAGATTAATAATTAAAAAAAAAAAAAAAAAAAAAAAGAGAAGGCCAGGGCTTTACCTTTGTTGATAGGGGAAATGGTGGATCAAGAGGTATTGACACCAGTCCCCGTTCAGGAGCAGGGGGACGGTTTTTACTCTCATATATTTGTGGTAAAAAAGCCGTCCGGGAAGTTCAGACTGATTATGAACCTCCGCCCTCTGAATCTCTCCATCCGGTACAAGAAGTTTCGGATGGAATCAATCTATTCAATGAGGAATCTTCTCCAAGAGGGAGTATTTATGGCTACCCTGGATTTAAGGGACGCCTATCTGCATATACCTATAAGGAAGGAATGCCAGAAATTTCTTCGCATGGCTATTCAGATAGATGCAAAGATTTATCATTTTCAGTGCAGAGCTCTTCCATTTGGACTGTCAGCCTCCCCGAGAATCTTTACCAAAGTTCTCGGGGAAGCATTAGTTCCATTAAGACTTCAGTCAGTCTCGATCATTCCATATCTAGACGACTTACTACTGATGGCCCACTCGGAGAAAAAGCTCTCTCAGGACTTACAGCTAACACAGCTCAGTTTAGGACAGCTGGGATGGATTATCAATCAGGAAAAATCCAAGACTGTTCCTACTCAGGAGATCCTATACCTAGGCTACAAAGTCAGCTCAGTGGAGCAAACGATAGTACTACCGGAGGAAAAGATTTTGAACCTGTGGTGCAGAATCTCTTTACTCCAAACCTCTTCCAAGTGCTCAGTAAGAGAGATAATGTCAGTGCTAGGCCTCATGACGGCAGCCATTCCAGCTGTACAGTGGGCCAGGTTCCATCAAAGAGACCTCCAGAGTTTCCTGCTAGATCACTTGAAGGGCAAGGAGTTGGAGGAAGAGGTATCAATTCCCAGAAGAGTAAAGCAGTCCCTCTGGTGGTGGAAGAACGCAGGGAACCTAAACAAGGGGGTTCTCTGGGTCTTGCCCATCACATCTACTCTGACCACAGATGCGAGCAGTTGGGGTTGGGGAGCTCATCTCAACTCAGACTGGGCCCAGGGCCGGTGGACTCAGGAGGAGAGGTTTCTCTCCTCCAATTGGAAGGAGTTAGCGGCAATCCTCAGGGCCATGTTGGCCTTCCAGACCTTGCTACAGGGTCATCATCTACAGGTCCGCTCAGACAATATGACGGCTGTAGCATATCTAAACATACAAGGAGGTACCAGAAGTCCTCGTTTAATATCAGTGGCCAGGCACATTTTTCAGTGGGCAGAGTCCAATCTAAAATCCATTTCTGTGATTCATTTGAAGGGGGAGATGAACTGCACTGCGGACTTCTTGAGTCAACAACAAGTATCGAATCAAGAATGGTCGCTACATCCAGAAGTTTTCAATCTGATAGTAACTCACTGGGAAAGGCCAGTAGTGGATCTTTTTGCAAACAGGTCGAATGCAAAAGTCCAAAATTTTTGCTCTCTATGCCCAGGGTATGGTCCCTTGGCAGTAGATGCTTTTTCAAACTCCATGGTCGTTCAGCCTGGCATATGCGTTTCCGCCTCTCCACCTTATCCCAAGGGTTCTAGCAAAGTTCCTTGCGGAGGAGACTTGCTTAATCCTGGTGGCACCATATTGGCCCAAAAGGCCATGGTTTACAACGCTGCTACAGCTGTCGAACCAGCCTCCATTGAGACTCCCCTGCAGATGAGATCTCCTGTCGCAGGGACCTCTTTTTCACCCTCAGGTAACCTTGTTGAACCTCTTGGCGTGGTTACTGAGGAGGAAATCGTGAGAAGTAAGGGTCTGACGGATAGGGTGATTCAGACCCTGTTACAGAGTAGAAAACCAACTACCAGGGCAATATATAGGAAAGTCTGGAGAAAATTCAATAGTTGGTTGGACAACTGTGGGAGGAAGGGCATGCACACAGCTGATATCCTTCAGTTCTTACAAGAGGGGGTAGACAAGGGGTTAACCCCTAGTACTATCGAGGTTCAGATAGCTGCCTTAAGAGTGTACTTAGAAAGACGTTTGCAGGAAGATCCTTTCATTTCTAGGTTTTGTAAAGCAATCTCTAGACGTAAATCTGTCAGAGTCAACCAAACTCCTTCCTGGGATTTAGCTGTCGTTCTGAAAGCTTTCTTAGGATCTCCCTTCGAACCTATATCAGAGTCCTCTCTAAGATTGGTCACATTCAAGACAGTCCTGTTGGTAGCAATCACTTCAGCCCGTAGGGTTAGTGAGATGCAAGCTTTTTCAATAAGAGAACTGTTCCTACAGATCTTGGAAGACAGAGTAATTCTAAAGACAGACCCTGGGTTCTTGCCAAAAGTAGCATCTAAATTTCACAGGTCGCAGGACATTGTCCTTCCTTCCTTCTGTCAGAATGCATCAAATAAGAAGGAGGAAACCTTTCATTTGTTGGATGTTAAACGTTGTATTTGAAGCCCCGTACACACGAGAGGACTTATGTCCGACAGACTTCCGAAGGAGTTCCGTCGGAGTTCTGCTGGAATTCCGACGGAGTTCTGACAGACTTTTCGGCTGAGCGGACTTGGCCACACACAATCACACTAAACTCCGACGGATTCGAACGTGATGACATACGACTGGATTCGAATAAGGAAGTACATAGCCAGTAGCCAATAGCTGCCCTAGCGTCGGTTTTAGTCCGTCGGAATAGCATACACACGAGCGAATTTTTCGAAGGGACCGGGTCCGGCGGAGTTCCTTCGGAAAAATTTGAAGCATGTTCCATATTCTAAAGTCCTTCGGACTTTGGCGAGTCAAAAGTCCGTTGCAGCCCACACACGATCGAATAGTCTGACGGACTCAGTCCGTCGGACTTTGGATGTTGAAAAGTCCGCTCGTGTGTACGGGGCTTTCGAATACCTTAGAGTGACAAGTCCGTTTAGAATCTCAGATTCCCTTTTCGTCCTTTTTTCAGGTCAATGCAAAGGACAGAAGGCCTCAAAAGCCACCATAGCTAGGTGGATCAGGTTAGCTATAGCAGAGGGTTATAGAGCAATGGAGAAAGATCCTCCTGGGGGTGTTAGGGCCCATTCCACAAGGGCATTGGCGGCTTCCTGGGCAGAGAGGGCTGGTGCTACCCCGGAGCAAATTTGTAAGGCGGCCACGTGGTCAAGCTTTTCCACCTTTACAAAACATTATCGACTAGATCTAATGTCCAGTCAGGATCAGGCTTTTGGGAGGAAAGTCCTCCTTGGTCCCACCCTAATCTGGTAAGTACTTGGGGATCCTCTCAAGGGCTGTCCTGGAAGACAACTGGGGAAAACTGGAGTTAGTACTCACCGGTAACTCCTTTTCCAGTGGTCTTCCAGGACAGCACGATCCCACCCTTTATTTTTTTTCACAAGCTTAATATAATAATGATGTTGTTTGTTGGGGTTATGTTGTTGTTTCTTACAGTTCCATCCTTCGGTTCTTGGTAAATGACTGACCAGGGACCTGAAGGTCTGCCTTTTGAACTGATTGGCAATGTGTTTCCTGTGGCGATGGGAGGGACTCCATCTCTCAAGGGCTGTCCTGGAAGACCACTGGAAAAGGAGTTACCGGTGAGTACTAACTCCAGTTTTTTTACCCCAAATTTTTGGTCTTTTTTTGTAAAACATAAAAGTCCCAGCAGTGATTAAATACCACCAAAAGGGGGGGGGGGGTGTGCCTGGAGGACATGGCTGTGTGAAGACATGCTTCAGTAGAGCTCCAGGACTTCCATGTCTGCTCCGGCCAATGACTGCTGATGGGTAGCCGACATTGCGGCATGAATTTAGGAAACACATATCAGACTCGACCTTCCAAAGAGAGAGTCCATCCTCGAGTAGTGCAGGGGGATATTCAGCAGTACTTTACCTTACCTTTACGGACTCTCCCTGCTCGACGTTGCAAATAGTGGACTTGACCTTCTGGCATCTCCCACTCCACTTCCCAGGTCAGACCCTACGACAGATGTAGTTACACTGTCACATCTTAGTCCGTCGGAAACGCTTGAACCCCTGCAGGCAGGAGATGGAAGGAGCCTGGAGGGAGATTTCCAAGACCTGCCGAGAGCTCTGCCTACACGCTGGGATATTGAGGTTCTGATCCTGCGGCTGGAAGAGACACACCACCAAGACATCAAGGCGGTAAGGTCAGAAATTAACACGCTAACAGAGAGAGTGAATGCAGGGGAGGAATCAGTGTCCTCTTTGAAGCTTTGGGAGTTGGGGCTTTGGAAGTGGCACAGACTACCCAGGCAATTGCAGCGATTGATCTCCAGCTCCATATGGAGGAACTTGAAGACAGAAGCAGCAGAAACAACCTGCGGCTAAGAGGTCTTCCTGAAACGTCTAGTGTGGAAGATCTGCAGGTAATGGTGAATGCTTTCAAATGGTCTTGAAATCTCCCCAGAAGACAGTAGAACTAGACAGGGTGCATAGAGCCCTGGGCCCTAGATCAAATGACCCAGAAAGACCTAGGGACATTGTTTGTCGTATCCACCGTTACCCTGAGAAGGAACTGATACTTAGAGCAGCATGGGAAATAGGGGATATTGACTATAATGGGGCCCTCATCAAGATTCTGCCAGACTTGTCTAAGGCGAATCTCCAGCGTAGAACCTGCTTGCGCCCCCTTTTAGATCTGGCTAGAGAAAGGGGGTGTACATATAGGTGGGGGTAGCTGCTGGCCATGAAGTTTCGGAGGGAATCAGCTTCATTTACTCTCCGTACACCAGCAGACCTCCTGGGACTATTTACTTTTTTGGACGTCACCCCTATTCAGATTACCAATTGGCTTTCATTTACTCTACATGCGAGGGGTCGTTCGGGTACCTTGAATAAGCAAGGACAGCCGAGCCAGTCTCAAATGCGTAAACAGCAGCCCTGTAGAGGACATCAAGACCCCTCTGGAGACCAAAAATGTGTTTAAAGGTGTAAACTGTTCCAGTATTATATATTTTTTTCTCCTTGGAAGTTTGGTATTACATTTTTTGTATAAACTTCTAGGGAAAAAAAAGATACACATTTACTAAACTTGGTTATAATGGTTTAATACCTAATCTGTATGTATAGTTGTTATTTATTATGACCTAGTTAAATTGCATGGTCAGGATAAATGTTTTCTCTCTTTTTTAACACTGTAGTGTTTTTTCTTTCCTCTCCCCTATTAATATAACTAATCACTAACATAATTGGATTTTTTTTTCGCACGGTGATTGCACTATTTTTTTTTTGTTGTAGTTTTTTGCAACTCCTATAGGATATATTCCCTTTTTTGGCACTTTTTTTTTTTTTACTATAATAACTATTCCCTTTAGGGAAAGGAGGGGAAAACAAAAAAAGGGGGGTGATGATTGGACAATTTTTTTTATTTTTTTATTTTTTTTTAGCATGGTGATTGCACTATTTTTTTCTGTTGCAGTTTTTGCAACTCGTATAGGATATATTTCCCCCTTCTTCTTTCTTTCTTTTTTTTTATATATCTTACATTTTTTTTTCACACTGATGTAATAACCATTCCCTTTAAGAAAGGAAAAGACACTTGTTTTCCCTACACTGATACAACAAATCACCCCTTTTTTTTCACTTTGAATATCAATCCTGAAGTCTTACATATGACCACTACCATATATAAAATTAATTCGCTTTTTTTTTTTTTTTTGGTGACCTATTGGGGTGGTGCTTTTAGTACATGTATCTTTAGATATATCTGTGAATATAAGTGGACCTTTGTCCCCCTGCCCCCCTCCTGGGAGAGGAGGAAGATGGAGGGTAAGGGGGAAAAGGAGTCTACAGTAGTCTAGAGATGACCCCTATGAGTTTTTTTTCCATTTTTTTTGTTTTGTTTTTTAAAAAGGGGTCCTACTATAAGTATAGGCATTTACATTAATAGCTGCCAATTTTAGGTTATTTCCCTGGCAAAAAGCAGGTCACTAGGCTATAGTAATACATGTAGTAGTACAGGGTGACTGATACAGTTCAGAAGGTGGGCTATCTCATATTTGCATATTTTTGTGTTTCTTTTTCTTTTATACTACTGGCCGAGAGGGGCAGATATGCCCCGGATCTCTATTATTGACTATTTCCATCCACAACCCCACATAGGTAGATGCTCAGATACCAGGTTTTAACCAGTGAGCGTTTTAGCAATATATTGCTACTTCTTATTTTAGGTAGGGGTTGGGGATTTTCCCCCCTTTTTGTTCCTTTTAGCTCTTTGTTTTTATCTTTTTTTTAATTAAAGCCAGGACATGGAGACCCTCAATGTGCTTTCGCTAAATGCCAAGAGCCTAAATACACCCAAAAAAAGGTGGATACTCCTGCATGATCTGCAGCATCTTAAATCAGATGTTGCATTCATACAGAAGACTCACTTTAGAGATGATAAAATACCCATTCTAAAAAGTCGGTCATTCCCAACGGTTTACCATTCTACAAACCGAGCTGCGAAGTCAAGGGGGATGCCTATCCTCCTCTCGGGTAGAATACCATGGTCTTTTACAGACTTAGTCAGGGACCCCAGAGGGCGTTTAAAGTTTGTGAAGGGCAAGATGGGGGATATAGGGGTTACTCTAGCAACATTATACGCCCCATTATACGTTCAAATGGCTGACTGAATTTACAGGACAGTTGATCATAGGGGGAGATTTAATATTCCATTAATTCCATTCCACTTCCTCTGGTCTGTCATCTATTTCTTTTGACGCACGCAACTGCATTGCCCAAATCCTGCATAGAAATCAATTGATTGGCATATGGCGTCTACTCCATCCTACAGAAAAAGATTATACTTTCTACTCTCTCCCCCATAAGTCCTACTCCCGCATTGATTACTTTTTGGTCCCACATGCACAACTTCATTCAGTTTGAAAACTTTAAGTTCAAATGAACTGACAAAGCGCTTACATACCTGGGTACACAGCTTTCATCTAATATAGCTAAGATTTTTGGGTTAAATTTTCCCCCATTGCTTAAAAAAGTGAAGACTTTACTGAGCAAATTGAAAACGGGTCTCCAATCATGGCTTGGGCGCTGTAATATTATTAAGATGAGTATTCTCCCCAAATTTGTCTTTTACAGGCATTACCAATGCGTATTCCTAATCTGTATTCTTTAACCACATGCTGAGCCATAGCCGAAAGATGGCTATAGCGCGGTCGGCTTATTCTGGGTGGACATCCATGGGACGTCCTCAAGACCCGGCGCATCACGGCAAATGGCCGCTAATAGTGGCCGTTTACCACATGATCGCTCCATCAAATGACGGAGCCTCACTTGTATACAAACAGGCGTCATGTCATGACGCCGGTTCCTCCCTCCCCTCTCTGTACAGTGTGAGAGGAGAGGGGGGGAGATCGCTTGCAGCACTGTGGGCACTACAAATTCGGCCCGCATTCCTGTTCAGTGCCCATATTCCGCCAATACTCGCCAATACTGCAATAAATTTTAACAGAAACAAAGAATTTTTTTTTTTACCAAATTCAGTTTTTTTTTATTTATAGCGCAAAAACAGTCCCAGTTGTCACAGTCCCGGAGGATGATGGGACTATGACATCATAAGGGGCGGGTTCACCATGTGACATCACCCGGTGACCCCACCCCTTGTCCCTATATAAGTCGCCGCACAACACGTCCCTGTCATTGCGGCCAGAGAGAGCGTTGAGTCAACATCTCAAGGAAGAAGAAGAGAAGGCGGCGGCGGCGACAGAAGACAGGGCCACCGCTAGTAAAAGAGCTGGAAGAAGAAAGCGGAGGCCCAGCAAGAAGAACCGAAGAGGGGGACAAGATTCCCGAAGTCAGAAGAAGAGAATAAGGCAACAGAAGACCGGGCCACCGATAGTAAAAGAGCTATAAGAAGATAGCGGAGGCTCGGCAAGAAGAACCGAAGAGGGGGACAAGACCCCCCGAAGTCAGAAGAAGAGAATAAGGCAACAGAAGACCGGACCACCGCTAGTAAAAGAGCTATAAGAAGATAGCGGAGGCTCGGCAAAAAGAACCGAAGAGGGGCACAAGACCCCCGAAGTTGGAAGACCCCCGGACGGCGGTGGTGACGACGAAGAAGAAAGCCAGGCTCCTCCGCTAGTAAAAGAGCTGGCAGAAGATAGCAGAGGAGTCCAGCGAGAAGACCCCCCCCCCCCCAAGACGGAAGACAACCGGAGCTATCCAATAAATTATTTTAAATTATTTTGTTGTTTTTTTCACCAGGTGAATGGATAGGGGTACATGGTACCCCAATACTCATTCACATAGGGTGGGGGGCCGCTATCTGGGGCCCCTTATTAAAGGGGGCTCCCGGATTCCGATAAGCCCCCCCACCTGCAGACCACGACAACCAACGGCCAGGGTTGTCAGGAAGAGGCCCTTCTCATCAACATGGGGACAAGGTGCTTTGGGGTGGGGGGGCCGCAGGGCCCCCCTTCCCCAAAGCACCCCCCATGTTGAGGGCACGTGGCCTGGTACGGCTCAGGGGGGCTTGTCCCCACCCCCTTTCCTCACAGGCCGGGCTGATATGAACTTGGGGGGGAACCCCATGCCGTTTTTCCAGCGTAGGGCTTCCCCTTTAAGTCCATACCAGGTGACGAGGCTAGCAAGGTGTCCATCTTGCCAATGGAGGCGGCAACATTGACTTCCTTCGCTAGTCCCGTCTACCTGGAGCCACGTTGTGGGCAAGTCCGTTCATTGCAAAAGTCCGACGGACTCCTGCCATAGTACGGCAGTTTGTCCACCGGAAAAGTCCGGTCGTGTGTGGGCAGGTCCGCTCATTCGGAAAGTCCGGCGGACCTCCGCTGCAAAGTCCGGAGGTTTGTCCGCCAGATAGTCTGATCGTAAGAGATATGGGGGATTAGCAGTGCCAGATTTATGCAAATATTACCAAGCCATACATCTGAGTAGGGTAATAGATTGGAATAGACATAGAGAACTGAAACTTTGGGTACAAATTGAACATGCCCAGTCACCAGTCCCATTGGGAAGAGCCCCTTGGTGTCTTGCCCATCTCACTAGAGAGCTTACTAAACATCCTTTAATAGGCAACACTGTCAAACTTTGTGCGGCCCTGCTTCCCACTGTTGGTATAATATCTGAGACCTCTCCCTTATACCCGATACTGGAGAATCCCTTGTTTCCCCTGGGAACTGATGACGTGGCTTTTAGGCACCTATTGAATATTGAACCTATTGAATATGTACACAGGTGTCTAGTTATATATGGGTGGGGCGTGGGTGACAATCTCAGAGTTGATGGAACAGGAGGGTAACTTTAGACTAAGATTTTGGACTGCCCTTCAGATCACCCATTTTCTTAGTACTCTTCCAGCTCCTAGACGGTTTACCGGGCCCCCTACCACCTTCAAGAAATTTTGCTCAGAGGTGGGTGAAGTGTCCCATACTTTATCAGCCAACTATGAATTACCAATTATACCTACGGAAGCAGATTCTTTGAATTGTATCCGTGAATGGAGCAGGAGCTGAGTAAACCTTTGATACAATACAGTTACAACATATTCTTACGTTTACGCACGAATCCTCGATCTGTGCGAAAATTTAAGAGACTAATTTTAAAATTTTCAATAGGTGGTACAGAACGCCAGTGAGGTTGAAGAAAATCTTTCCTGACTCCTCTGGCTTATGCTGGAGGTGTCAGGAAGATACAGGGACTATGCTACATATTTTTTGGAAATGCCCCAAATTAAAGAATTTCTGGACAGGGGTTAGACGTATTTCTAGTGGCAGATGGTGAAGTTTTAGGATGGGGAGTGCCAGACCCTGCCCTTCCTTTTTGACTCCTCCCACTTGGTGAAAATGGGTGTGGTTTCAGCTCAATAGTGGGCGTGTCTCTAAGGTGGTGTGGTTAGTGTCTGAGATGAACGAGGGATGGAGGGAGAGGGAGGGGAAGAGAGATGGAGGGAGGGAGAGGGAAGGACAGCAGGCCCAGATCCTACACAACAATAGAAATGTGTATTCTAGAAAGTTTATCAGCAAATAAAGATACTCCAAACACCTGGTGTTAGCACTTCAATCACCATGGTTGTTGTGGTGTCAGGATGATTGAAGCGCATTATTTCTATTATTAAATTGTAATATAAAATGAAATCACCATAATGCAGAATCAGTGGGAGCCCTGAGCGTGTCACTAGCCACTTCGCCTGCAGATGCCATCAGGTGCCCCCAGCGGAGTCCCTCCTTACATGCAGCCTGTGTCACATAAAATGCAGCCTGTGTCCCACAAAATGCAGCCAGCCTGTGTCACATCAAATAATGCAGCCAGCCTGTGCCCAGCCTGTGTCCCACCAAATGCAACCAGCCTGTGTCCCTGTGTCCAGCCTGTGTCCCATGAAATGCAGCCAGCCTGTGTCCCTGTCTCCAGCCTGTGTCCCACCAAATGCAGCCAGCCTGTGTCCCTGTGTCCAGCCTGTGTCCCATGAAATGCAGCCAGCCTGTGTCCAGCCTATGTCCCATGAAATGCAGCCAGCCTGTGTCCCTGTGTCAAGCCTGTGTCCCACCAAATGCAGCCAGCCTGTGTCCCATGAAATGCAGCCAGCCTGTGTCCCTGGAAATACAGCCAGCCTGTGTCCCTCTGTCCAGCCTGCGTCCCTCTGTCCAATGAAATGCAGCCAGCCTGTGTCCCTGTGTCCAGTGTCACATCAAATGCAGCCAGCCTGTGTCCCTGTGTCCAGCCTGTGTCCCGTGAAATGCAGCCAGCCTGTGTCCCTGTTTCCAGCCTGTGTCCCATGAAATCTAGGCAGCCTGTGTCCGTGTCCAGCCTGTGTCACATCAAATGCAGCCAGCCTGTATCCCTGTGTCCCATAAAATGCAGCCAGTCTGTGTCCCTGTGTCCAGCCTGTGTCCTTATGTCCAGCCTGTGTCCCATGAATTGCAGTCAGCCCGTGTCCCTCTGTCCAGCCTGTGTCCCACCAAATGCAGCCAGCCTGTCTCCCTGTGTTCAGCCTGTGTCCCATGAAATGCAGCCAGTCTGTTTGCCTCTGTCCCGTCTGTGTCTCTCTGTCCAGCCTGTGTCCCTATGTCCAGCCTGTGTCCCTATGTCCAGCCTGTGTGTACTTACCTTGCTGTGGTGTCCTCTCCTGCGATGTCTCCTTCCACAGGCAGCGGCGATTCCGCTCTCATACTTCCTGTTTCTTCTCTCCCGGGCGCAATGGGAGAGAGAAACATCAAACTGAGATGTCAGTCAAAACCGCCTGGCCATAGTAATAGATACTACGAGCGCCAGGCAGAAGCTACTCGACACTTCACAAAGCGCCGCAAGGCGGGCTAAACCCCCGCAAATGAAGCGCCACGTCTGCAATCTCGTGATTGCATAGACGTGGCGCTTCCCATAAGTGCACTGTGTCCGGCGTCCAAACGCAGTGCACTTAAGGACCTTTTTTTTTTTTATTTTTTTTTTTTTTTGTGACTGCCTGGAGGGGGACGGCGCCCATGTGCCCCCTATGGACAGGCCGCCACTGCGTATTTCGCCAATTTTCATGAACTATACGATACCAGAAGATCAGGCCTTTTTTCTTCTACATGCATCGTATAAACCAGAAAAGGTATATAAGGAATCTATTATTTGTCATCTTTTAGATGGCGCTAAGGCATGTGTTCCTTTGACATGGAAATCATTGCAAGCCCCAACAATAGGGATGCGGTTGCGTAAAATGAATGAGATTGAAAGACTAGAGGAATTGGTATTTTCTGCACAAAACCAGCAGGAGTGCTACACCAAAACCTGGTCTGTATGGAATGTTTTTTTGGCCTTGGAGGGGAGAAGTATCCTTCTTGACTAATAATTTGAGTAGTTAGGATGGGTATCTAAGGGTTTTATCTCAACCCTTTTCTTCCGTTTGGCGGGCACACCTGGGGTTTATCTCCATGGACTGGCTGTTTTTTGTTATTTTTTTCCCCCTGGTTTGCTTTTGTTTTTGGTAATATATAAGGGTATAAAATTGTTTGGGACTGGCTTGGGACTATAGGAGAGGCAGTGTAGTGTAAATGTGTAGGAGATAATATATAGGGTTCTCCCTTCTTTTTTTCTCTCTTTTCTTTTTTTGCGTGGCTCTTAATGCTGAAGGGGAGAGTAATTTCAGCTGATGACTCAATTCACTGCATGATTGATTTAATGTTATGTTTTTAAAATCTGAGATGTTTATATTTAATGATGTGTTCTGTTTTTCTCCTATGTATGCTCTCGAGGTGTCCTATGACTAAATAAATAAGAATAAATGAAAAAAAATACCACCAAAAGAAAGCTCTATTTGTGTGAAGAAAATGATAAAAAATGTGTTTGGGTACAGTGTAGCATGACCGCGCAATTGCCAAAATGTGACAGCGCTGAAAGCTGAAAAATGGCTTGGGCAGGAAGTAGGTGTTAGTGCCTGGTAGGCAAGTGGTTAAAGCATTTGACTTTGGTGGCTCGGCCAACATGTTCAGCTGGCTGATGTTGCTACAAGGCTGGAAGGGAAAAGGGGAAAGGAGAAAGGAGAAAAAAAGAGAATAGAGGGAAAAGGGAAAGGGACCCTCCTCCTTTCTCAGCACGGACTTGAGATCGGCCACGGTGGAGTTAACAAAAATATTGTATACTGAAAATAGTTCCCTCTCCTTCTTCCTTGCCATATTTGTCCATTTTCTTTTATGCTCGTTTGTGCACCATTAGACGGGACCACTAGTTCGCAGCCTCTGACTTTGATGGCTCAGCCGACATGTTCATCTGGTGGATGCTGTGCACATTTACAATAATGTGATAATAAATGGGTGAAATTCCCACATTATCAGTGAATAAATAATTTATAGAAGTAAATTAGTCGCTGTAATCATCTAAAGTGTATAGAAATGTGGAAGTGAAGTGAGGCTGCACTGCTAATACTGATAGAAATATATATACAGATAAAAATAGGATTTTTGTACTCACCATAAAATCCTTTTCTCTGGAGTTCACTGACTGACACAGCTCCTTTATTCTTTTTATTTCCAATATTTTTATTCAACTTTTGCACAAAGAAAAATACAATTTCAGTATCTGACATCGTAGATACATAGAGGAACAAGAAAACGATAAAGAACAATTCAAGTAGAGAGAAGAAGAAAGAAACAAAACAAAAAAAAGTAAAAGAAAAAACTGGCAGTACATGTGCATAACTGTGAGGGTACTTTAAAGAGTTATTGGATCACCCCATTCAGATAGCTATCCTTTGTCTCGCTCCATATAGGGGTCAGAGAGGCAAACAACTGGGCCCCTGATATCCAAACCTCCATTTCGGCTTCAGTGCTATAATAAGCACTAAAGTAATGATAATGGAAGAAGTGCTGGCACATGTGTTTTCAAGAGCACTCAAATAAAGAAGGGAAAGAAGAAAAGTAACTATAATAGAATGAGGTGGAGAAATAGGGAATAGAAGGTAAAGAGAGAGAAAAAGAAAAAGGGGATGCACTCCAACCCCGGGGGGAATGCCCTCAAGCCTCGCACCAAATAAGCCCGTTACCCAGTTACGAGGTCTCTAATCCATGGATCCCACACTCTGTTGAACCAAGCCATTCTATCGGTAAGTATTGCCGATAAGCGTTCATTCACCATTATCCAGGACAATTTTGTTTTAAGTAAGTAAAAGGGTATTATTGGTGACCTCCACGACTTGGCTATGGAGATCCTCGCTGCCACAAATATAAAAGCTATACGTTTTCTCATTGGTTTTGATGCCCTCTCTACGGGGCATCCCAGCAGCGCATGCAGAGGCGACTTACGGAGGTTTACTCGGGTCAGAGAATATATAAAATTGTACGTGCGTATCTAAAACCGTCACACCTTCAGGCAAGACCACCATATGTGATACATGGTGCCGTCCGCATTACAGCCCCTAAAGCACCGCGGGGACGCCCCAGGGGCGAAGGTGGCCACTCGAGCTGGAACCATATACCACCTCATCAGCACCTTATAGTTTGCTTCAATCAAAGAAGTGTTAATAAAAGATTTAGATGCACATTGTACTATTTTGTTCCACTCTTCCATTTTCAAGGTAGTGCGCATATCCCCTTCCCATTTCTCCATATAAGGCAGCTTCTGAGAGGTTGAGAATAAGATGCTGTATACCCTAGATATATGACCCATGAGGTTGTCGTATGTCCTACAGGCAGTTTCCATTGGGGTGCATGTGGTGAGTTCAGATGTGCGACTCAATGTCGCCAAAAAATGCGCTATTTGAGTGTAGCGGTAGAATTCTGACCTCGGGAGCTGATACCTTTCTTGTAGGGACATTCGCGACAGAGCCCCTCTATGGTCACAGAGGTCAGCTATACGTAGCAAACCTTTGTTGGTCCACCATGAGAAGTCTTGAGGGCAGAGACGCGGGGCGAACATGGGATTATTAAGCAAAGGGGCTAGTGGAACATGCCTGGATCTGAAGGTGTGGGTAGTAGCTAGCCTATCCCACAAATTTAGAGAGAAGGACAAAGTCGGGCACATCACTTTAGGTCCGTCTTTAGCTTTCATCCACATTAAGTGGCTAATCTCTTTTCCTGGAAATTGAGAAGATTCCAATAGCATCCAGAGCGGTCTGGCTTGACGTGTGTGAAACCGAATTAGTTGTGAAATTTGTGCCGTCTGGTGGTATTTGAACAAATCCGGCATGCCCAGGCCACCCCTAGCCTTAGGTGTATACATCGTCTGTCTGTTCACCCTGGGTCTTCCGTGCTCCCATATATAATCCAACAGTTTTGTCTGGAACCTCTGGAGCTCTCGCCTATCAATAGAGATCGGAAGGGTCCTGAATAGGTAAAGCACTTTTGGTAAAACTGTCATCTTAATTGAACACAACCTGCCAAACCATGATGGGGGGCTATTCGACCAACGTTTAAGATCTGCAGATATTTTTTTTAAAAATAGTGGAGGAAAATTGTGTTTATACAATGAGGTAAGAGTAGGGGTCAGTGTAATACCCAAGTATGGTAAGGTCTTGTCCTGCCATTGAAAGGGAAAAGAGCTCCGTAATGCTCGGACTATATGTGGTTGTAGGGACACAATGAGTGCCTGAGATTTGGAGTGGTTTACCTTTAATCCTGTAAATGTCGTGAAATGTTGCAGTACCCCATGTAAATTAGGTAAAGAGGTGACTGGGGAGGAGAGAAGCAGTAAGATATCGTCTGCGAACAATGCACATTTATGTTCACGTCCGCCGCTTGTGATGCCTAGTATGTCTGGGTGTTCACGGATCTTAATGGCCAGTGGCTCCAAAGCTAATATAAACAGTAGGGGGGACAGGCGGGTCCCTCTGCGTATGTGAATGTTTGGTGACTGGCAACCTTTGATTACTAAATTTGCCGTGGGGGTGTTATAGATCATTTTAAGCGTGGTCAAGAAACTTGGTCCGAATCCATATTTTTCTAAAATAAAGAATAAGTAATCCCAGGACAGAGAATCAAATGCTTTATGTAGGTCGAGGGAGACCAGTAGTGCTCCCCTCTGTCCCCCTCCATCCCAACCTGAATTCAATGCGGAGATAAGATCGATGATGCGTCTGGTCTGGTCTGGGGCTTGTCTAGTAGGGACAAACCCCGACTGGTCTGGATGAATATAATGTGCTAAGAACCCATTCAATCGTGTAGCCATTATCTTAGTCATTAATTTGAAGTCCACATTGATTAGAGAAATGGGTCGGTAATTCGTGCAGTCACTATGGTCCTTGTTCGGTTTAGGTATCACATGTATGTAGCCCTATTCTCGTGTGGAGGTAAGGGGGAACCCCTGCGCAGTTCATTGTAAAAAGAGCAGAGATGAGGAGTCAGAATCTCGCTAATTTTGCGGTAATAGTGGCCCGAAAGACCATCAGGGCCCGGAGATTTTGTCGGGTTCAAGGATTTGATGGCCGCCGCTATTTCACTCTCTGTAAACTCTGACTTCATCATCTCCGCATGATCTTTAGACAGTGTGGGAAGCACAGCTCCTTTATTCTTGACCATCGGGTTGTTACGCCACCTTCAGGAGAGGACTAGGCAGAACATGTTAACATGTACAAAAAACAGAACTTTCTAGTTCAGCCCCAAGAGGCGGTCCCTTCAGTAGCAACCCCCAGCCTGCTTCCTGCAGCCTCAGTATGTCAACAAGCAGTATAACGTAATCAATAGGAGGGGAGGGTACTTTGTCAGTCAGTGAACTCCAGAGAAAAGGATTTTACGGTGAGTACAAAAATCCTATTTTGTCTTATGTTCACTGACTGACACAGCTCCAATCAGAAGTGCACCCTAACGAGGGAGTCACCACCTTATCTAACCGCATCAGAACTTGTGGTAACAATGCAACAGTGCATTATACTCAAAGGCAACTGTATTTTCTTTAAACAGAAAAAGGAGTGCAGAATTGCAACATTACACGGCCGTCCGCAAAACTTTGCGGCCAAAGCAGGTATCAGACGATGCGCTTACGTCCACTCTGTAGAATTTGGTAAAAGTGTGAACGGACGACTAAATTGCTGCCTTACACACCAGAGCGACTGACACTCGATGTCGGAAGCCAAAGAGGCCCCAATTGTCCTGGTGGAACGGGCCATGGCAGGAAAGGGGGGCACCTGCCCCTTCAAGGCGTAGGCCTGTACCACATCTGTCTGATCCACCTGGAAATGGTGGTTGACGAGACTGCCATACCTTTTTTTCAGACCAGCTACCGAAACTAACATAGAATCTAACTCCCAAAGGGGAGCCGTGACAGACAAATATATCCTTATAGCCCTGACCACATCCAGGGAATAAAGGGCCACCTCTTAGGATGTGTCGGTTTAGGACACAGAGATGGTAACACAATATCTTTATTGATGTGGAACGCCAAAACCACCTTCGGCAGAAAGGAAGGTTGTGGACACAACACCACCTTATCCTTATGAGTAAACATGTAGGGCAACTTGCGAGATAAGGCCGCCAGTTCTGAAACCCTCCTGGCCAATGTAATGGCCACTAGAAAGACCATTTTCTGAGAAAGAGTCAACAAGGGAATTCCTCTGATGTTCTCAAACAGCGGTTTCTGAAGTGCCGATAACACCAGGTTCAGATCCCACGGGGGTAACGGTGGATGCACCGGAGGAACTACAAGTCTGACCCCCTGAACAAAAGTGCTCACTAGAGAGTGAGACGCCAGGGGTCACTGAAAAAAGACAGCCAAGGCTGATATCGGTCCTTTAATGGTGCTTAAAACCAACTTCTGGTCTACTCCTCGCTGTAGAAACAGCAGGATCCTGGAAACTGAATAGGTGCACGGATGTCACCCTTTCTCCTCACACATAGAGATGTATGCCTTCCAGGTACGACGGTATATCTTCCGAGAAGAAGATTTCCGTGCTCTCAACATAGTTGAGATCACCGAGTCCGATAGGCCTCGGTACCTTAGCATCTGACTCCCAACAGCCATGACACAGAAGGTCCTCTCGCAACAGCAGTCGCCAGGGAGCCTTCGAACCAGGCATACTAGGTCGGCGCGTCAGGGACGCCGAGGCCAATCTGGGACATTAGTATTACTGGAACCCCCTCGGCCTTCACTCTGTGGAGAAGATGTGGTAATAGCTTTAGCGGAGGAAAGTCATAGATCAGTCTGACCTGATCTTGATTGGACGCCCTCATAGTCTCATCGACTATGTGGAGAGGCAAAGCCTGATCGCTTGGATTTCGAGCACATTGATCGGCAACTTGGGTTCCTCACTCGACCAGAGACCCTGGGTCGACTGTACTCCCAGTACTCCACCCCAGCCGGTCAGGTCAGGTCACAGTCCGATGCAGAGGTAGGACCTCAGCCACCAAAGCAGGGAGTCCCTGACTGACTGGCTCACCTGAATCTGCCAATCCAGGGATAACGGAGATATGTCCCATTTTGTCAATATCTCCTTCTGAAAGACTGGTGTGAACTGGGCATACGGTACTGCCTCGAGGGAGGCCACCATGAGGCCCAGAACTTGCATGCAGAAATGCAGCGACGACCACCTGCGGTTCAGCAATAGTTTTACCGCACTCTCGCTTCCATGGAGTACAGCGGTAAGCCTAGGTACTCCAAAGGCTGAATCGGTATGAGCACCGACTTTTTTAGGTTCAACAGCCACCCAAATTCCTGCAGGGTTTGCATGGCGATTGCCACATCCTCTAATTCTGAGGTGCAAGCTGCTCTCAGCAGGAGATCGTCCAGATAACCCGCGATTGCAATCCCGTGTTGTTTCAACAATGCCAAAATTGCAGTCAATACCTTGGTAAGGACTCGGGGTGCTGAAACCAAGCCAAAAAAAATGATAAGCCACAAACTGGTAGTGGGCTTCCCCGACTGCAATTTGCAGAACCCTCTGATGCCTGAGGCATAGGGGTATGTGCAGATACGCATCCTGGAGTCCAAAGACGCCAGGGAGTCCCCTTGATGGAGTGCAGTGACTACTGAGCGAACTGATTCCATTCTGAACCTCTGTACTTTAACAAAGCATTTGAGGCTATTAGGTCCAAGATTGGACGTACCCCTTCCTTTTTGGGGACTACAAACAGATTGGAGTAGAAGCCCTGGAACCTTTCTGACGCTGGCACAGGCACTACCACCCTGCGGCTTAGCAGGTCCCATACTGCCCCCAATAGGGCCTCCGAGCGAGCCGGGAGTAAGGGTATGCTGAAGGGGAAGAATCTGTTTGGTGGCCAAGAGAGGAAATCTATCTTGTAGCCAGGGGAAGTCAGTTTGCAGACCCATTGGTCAGATAGCCGAGAGGCCCACCTGGCTGCAAAGGAAGGCGACCCCCCACCTATATGACGGGTGGGGGCAAACCTTCATGCGGTAGCACTTTTGCTCGTAGGCTTGCGGTTCCAGAGACACTTTTGTTCCTCAGAGGTCGTCCTGTTGGACTGGGAGCATTTAACTGAAGTCCTGGGTGGACGAAAAAAAACTATTTTGAGCGGAAAATGAGGGCCCTTGCCTGTGGCGTGGCTCCTTAGTCTTCCTGGCCTGTGGGAGCAAGGTACTCTTCCCACCTGTGATTCTTAATAATGTCATCCAACGAGGCTCCAAAGAGCCACTCACCAAGGAAGGGTAGATCCGTCAAGGTTTTTTTTTTATTTTATTTTTTTTAAACAGCACAAGTTTATTGAACACCTCAGTTATAACAACTCATTACAGTAGGTACAGACATTAAACTCTTCATAGGTGAAGGACAGTAATATATCATACAGTAAGGAAGTTTCCTGACAATTGTGGTATGGACTCCAACACAACTCACTCCACACATGTATGTAGATTTTCCGCCCACCTATCCCATATTCTGTGGTATTTGGCTGGACACCCACGGTGTCTATATACTAGTTTAACCAAGGGTAGCTTACGATTAATGTCTATCACCCATTCCCGCATGGTAGGCATGGTTGGACGCATCCAGTATTTAGCCACTAGCTTTCGTGCAGTAAACAGCGTAGAGTGCAAAAATGTAGCCAAATATTTATCAACAGAGGTATCAGGAAATATGCTGAGTAGACAACTCTTAGGGTCAAGTTGAAGGGGTGAACCCATATGGTCGTGTAGGAACTTAACAATCTGCCCCCAATACTCCTGGATCATTGGGCATTGCCAGAGAAGATGGTAGAAAGTACCAGTCGTACAAGAGCATCTGGGACACTTCGGGTCATAGTCAGGGTGATACTTAGCTATCCGGACAGGGGTGAGATATGACTTATGCACCACATAGTACTGCGTTAGTCAGTCAGGTAAGTTAAGTGAAGCCTGTTTAATGTTCCTTCAAGGTTTTTTTTAGATGCCTGGTGTGCCAATCAGCATTTCAGCCAAATCAGGCGCCTCAGCACCACTGCTGACACTGAAGCCCTGGATAGCAGAGGAAGCGTATCCAGAATCACGTCCCAAAACGTACTTAAGGCCGTGCACTAACTGGTCTGCTAGTTCCACGCAGACGGGAGTAGCCTGCTGCTTCTCCAATTTACGGTGCAAATGTTTGCCCATTCAGTAAGTGTCTGCGACACAAGTGCTGTGGTCAGTACTGGTCCTATTGCCGACCCCCTCAACCATAAATAAGGAACAGGCCACTGCCTTGGTTCCTGCCCGTGGGGTCCTTAAACACAGGAGCCCCCTCTACCGGGATCGTGGTTACCTTATCTAACCTGGATACTGGAGGGTCCACGACCGGAGGAGCTGACCATTATTGCAGAAGGCTCTCCACAAGGGGGTAATGCACCGCCATGCTTTTTGGGACCGAAAAGGTCAATTGCGGTCGCCCCCATTCCTGTATATGAACTTATCTAAATAAGTCAGATATGGAAACACCTTAGGTGTACAGGCTGGCTTACGGGACCCAAAAGGGACCATTACTGCAGCAGAAGGACCTGCTGTATCCTAATCTTCATGGTATCGCGCACAGCTGTGATAAGTGATCCAACTAGTGCTTTTCTTGCGCGGGCCTGGATGGGGACTCATCCTCACTGTCCGATCAGTCCTAGTCAGAGTCATCTGAAACAACAGAGCAGGGGTCACCAGTCTCAGCAGGGGCCTGAGTTTGCATCACAGCTCTCCCCGGAGGATGGGGGGGGGGGGGGTAAGGGGCCGCTTTTTACCACCTTGCGCCTGCACACCACCTCCGCCCTGGCAACGAACGTTTTCAGGACCGCCGACAAGGTGTCTACAGTCACTGCACTGTCAGTTTCCAGACGAGCTGGTTGCAATTGCAGGGAGTTAGGGGGAAGAAACATCAGTTTCTGAAGCCATGCTGACCCACCCTGTCTGCCACCCTTGGGGACTTAGGAAAGGCGTATAGTCCCACCACCGCAGGAATCACCACCCTGACTGAGTTCTGCGCCATTCAGCTAGTCGTGCCTGTATCCTGTGTCAGCTCCCAGGTGTCTGTGAGAAGAAACTGCGCTGTTCTGAGCCTCAGGGACCAGAGCTGGGCATAAAAACTGCGCTGAGCTACAACAAAATGGCCGTGGGGCGTCCAGTATAAAGGACATAATCACAGGGAAAAATGGCCACCGAACTACAGTAAAATGGTTCCTGACCATGCTTCTGCCTGAGTGACACCAAACATGGCCGCTAACCAACTGTACAAAGAGAGGAACTGTGAAAAAAGACAGAGAAAATGGCGGCAGAACAGTGCTAAGGCGATCAGCATGTGCAGACCTCCAGACACCCAGCGGGGAGACAACAGACACCCAGGGGCACAGCCACCCAGCGCAGCCCCCCACCCAAGGTGAGAGCCCCCAGGGGACCTCTATCTATATGGCACACACACCGCTCAGCAGCCCATGCAGCATCCCCCACAGGGGGGGGGGATAGGGACATCGAGAGAAGTGAGGGAGGAGAGGAACCCCCGAATCAACCTCCCAGGGAATGCCTAGCTGCTCAGCTCCCCCGAGGCAGAGAGAGCTGTACTTACCATTCTGGGCGAGCTGGGGACATCCCATCACAGACCCACTTCCCAAGAGTATGGGGTGGCTGCTGCCCATGACATGACATTGCGCTCACCGACTTCCCCTGGAGCCTGAGGGGCATGTCGTGGCCAATCCAGCGAGTAGCTATGGTCTGCACATGCTCACTGGCCAGGCTGGAGAGTCTACAAGGATAAGGATATCCAGCCTGTCACCCAGCCGGCTGTTGATAGCAGATCACAGGATCTTAATCTTGCGCAAAAAAAACAAAAATTCTGCAAAACATCCATGGACCGATGGGCCCGCAGGGTTCCTAGGTACATCTCCTTCACTAGCCAAAAAAAAAAAACTGAAGCTGCAGGAAGCAGGCTGGGGGGTTGTTACTGAAGGGACCACCCCTTGGGCTGAGCTAGAAAGTTCTGGTTTTTGTACATGTTAACATGTTCTGCCTAGTCCTCTCCTGAAGGTGGCGTAACAACCCAATGGTCAAGAATAAAGCAGCTGTGTCAGTCAGTGAACGTAAGAGAAAGCATAATTAAATCCAGTGATAATTTACCAATTCAATATATGTCAATTACAAGAAACCCAATTCTTTCAGTAAGTGAATATATATATAATTATACATTCATAATCCTCTAAGTATTAAAAAATGTCCCATTCTTCCAAATACAAATAAACATAATATCAACGTCTCGTGTCTCTACTTTGCCGATCACCTCCTGTGCTAAAAGAACATCTTCAGTGTGCTATGGTTTCTCCCCACTAGGGGCCGGTGATCGGCTTTCCAGGTATAACAACCGATGCGGCTAAAAGCCGCTTGGCTGTTATACCGAAGGAGCGGGAGGGGACGCTGCGAGATACTGGTACCGTATGATAGTTCTCTAAATTTGTCTATGTCCCTCGGTTACGCTCAAGTCTGTGGCAGAGACTTTTCTCAAGTATTTCACATCCAAGTCTGTGGCAGAGACTTTGCTTTACTTAACACCCTGCCGGCTGCTAGGCCTAGTGAGAGGAGGTCTATCCGCAGGTTGTCAGAATCCAGCTGTGAAACGTTTATTCTCTATTTTTGCAGATCCAAAAGTACCTGAACTTTCTCCTAAACCCTCTATCCTTCATTAAGAGACTGTTCTATCTTCGAAATAAATAACCCAAAAGAAGATCCAGTGTCAGTTTCTGCATTTGTTTGGGCCATCTACCACGGGAAAGCCTAGACGGAGACGAGGTCAAGAAGGTAACGGTAAACCCAATAAAACTAGCAGCTCCTTCGGGGGTCAGTGCTACACACATTATCCACTTAACGACCGCCGCATGCCATTGTACGTCATCACAATGGCATGTACAGGCACAAGCACGTACATGTACGTGCTTGCCTTCCAGCGGGTGGGGGGTCCGATCGGACCCCCTCCCGCTGGATGCGGTGGTCAGTTTCACTTCAGGAGCGATCCGGGATGAGGGGATGGCCGTTGGTTTCTGGCCATCCCCTCTCGATCGCTCCTGGCGAATGAGAAGCTTCCTCCCACTGTGTATTGTATACACAGGCAGGGAGGAAGTGATGTCATTCTCCTCGGGGCGGTCTTTTTGACCAGACTACGAGGAGAAGACTAAAAGTAAGTGCACCAACACTACACTGACATGTAGGCACACATAGGCACACAAACCCCCCTCCCCCCGATCACGCCCCCCCTCCCCCTCCCAGTCACAGTGTCACTGATTGCAGTGATCATTTATTTACTGATCACTGCATTCAGTGTCAGTTGTAAAAGTAAAAAGTGTCAGGGCAGTTAGTGTTAGGTCCAGGGTAGCCCCCTACCACCCCCCAATAAAGGTTTAACCCCCTGATTGCCCTTAGAGTTAACCCTTTCACCCCCTTTTGCCAGTGTCACTAAGCGATCATTTTTCTGATCGCTGCATTAGTGTCGCTAGGTAGCTAGTTATTTTTTTAGGTTCACCGCCAGGTTTTTATAGCGCTAGGTACCCCGATATACTACCCAATAATGGTTTTAACCCCCTGATTGCCCCTAGTTAACCCTTTCACCAGCGATCACCGTATAAGTGTCACTGGTGACGCTGGTTAGCCAGTTAGTTATTTAGGTTCCCCGTCAGGTTTTTATATAGCGCCAGGGACCCCCATATATTACCTAATAAAAATTTGAACCCCCTGATTGCCCCTAGTTAACCCTTTCACCAGTGATCACCGTATAAGTGTTACGGGTGACTCTGGTTAGTTAGTTTGCTTTTTATAGCATCAGGGCACCCACCATTTATTACCCAATAAAGGTTTAACCCCCTGATCACCCGGCGGGTGATATCAATTAGGTTTTAGGGTCAGGGTCTGCGTCGCCCCAGGCAGTGCTAGGTTAGTGCCAGTACCGCTAACACCCACGCGCAAAGCATACACCTCCCGTAGTGGTATAGAATCTGAACAGATCAATATCTGATCTGATCAGATCTATACTAGCGTCCCCAGCTGTTTAGGGTTCCAAAAAAACGCATTGTTAGCGGGATCAGCCCAGCCCACCCAAGTGCAGTATTGATCGATCACTGTCACTTACAAAACACTAAACACATAACTACAGCGATCGCAGAGTCAGGCCTGATCCCTGCGATCGCTAACAGTTTTTTTTGGTAGCGTTTTATATTTAAATCCGGAAGGCAGTCCTTGGTTTTCGGGGTCCCGTACGTGGCTAGGCTCCCAAAAAGTCCCCCACATGTGGTATCCCCGTACTCGAGAGAAGAAGCAGAATTTATTTTGGGGTGTAATTTGACTTATGCCCATAGCATGTGTGAGCAATATGTCATTTAGTGACAACTTTGTGCAAAAAAAAAAAAAAATTGTAATATTCCTGCAACTTGTGGCAAAATATAAAATATTTCATGGACTCAACATGCCTCTCAGTAAATAGCTTGGGGTGTCTACTTTCCAAAATTGGGTCATTTGGGTGGGTTTTGTGCTATTTTGGCATTTTATGGCCTTCGAAACTGTGATAGGTAGTGAGGAGTGAAATCAAAAATTTGCACCCTTAGAAACCCTGAAGGCAGTGATTGGTTTTCGGGGTGCCGTACGCAACTAGACTCCCAAAAAGTCCCACATATGTGGTATCCCCGTACTCAGGAGAAGCAGCAGCATATATTTTGGGGTGCAATTCCACATATAACTATGGCATGTGTGAGCAATATATCATTTAGTGACAACTTTTTGTAAACTTTTTTTTTGTGTCATTATTCAATCACTTGGGGCAAAAAAAAATATTCAATGGGCTCAACATGCCCCTCAGCAATTTCCTTGGGGTGTCTACTTTCCAAAATGGGGTCATTGGGGGGGGGGGTTGTGTTAGTTTGGCATTTTATGGCCTTCGAAACTGTGATAGGTAGTGAGAAGTGAAATCAAAAATTTGCACCCTTAGAAATCCTGAAGGCAGTGATTGGATTTCGGGGTGCCGTACGCGGCTAGACTCCCAAAAAGTCCCACATATGTGGTATCCCCGTACTCAGGAGAAGCAGAAGAATATATTTTGGGGTGCAATTCCACATATAACTATGGCATGTGTGAGCAATATATCATTTAGTGACAACTTTTTGTAAACTTTTTTTTTGTGTCATTATTCAATCACTTGGGACAAAAAAAAATATTCAATGGGCTCAACATGCCCCTCAGCAATTTCCTTGGGGTATCTACTTTCCAAAATGGGGTCATTTGGGGGAGGTTTTGTGTTAGTTTGGCATTTTATGGCCTTCGAAACTGTGATAGGTAGTGAGAGGTGAAATCAAAAATTTGCACCCTTAGAAATCCTGAAGGCAGTGATTGGATTTCGGGGTGCCGTACGCGGCTAGACTCCCAAAAAGTCCCACATATGTGGTATCCCCGTACTCAGGAGAAGCAGAAGAATATATTTTGGGGTGCAATTCCACATATAACTATGGCATGTGTGAGCAATATATCATTTAGTGACAACTTTTTGTAAACTTATTTTTTTTTTTTGTGTCATTATTCAATCACTTGGGACAAAAAAAAAATATTCAATGGGCTCAACATGCCCCTTAGCAATTTCCTTGGGGTGTCTACTTTCCAAAATGGGGTCATTTGGGGGGGGGGGGGTTGTACTGCCCTGCCATTTTTGCACCTCAAGAAATAGATGAGGCAGTCATAAATTAAAAGCTGTGTAAATTCCAGAAAATGTACTCTAGTTTGTAGACGCTATAACTTTTGCGCAAACCAATAAATATACACTTATTGACATTTTTTTTACTAAAGACATGTGGCTGAATAAATTTTGCCCTAAATGTATGACTAAAATTGAGTTTATTCGATTTTTCTTATAACAAAAAGTAGAAAATATTTTTTTTTCTCAAAATTTTCGGTCTTTTTCCATTTATATCGCAAAAAATAAAAATCGCAGAGGCAATCAAATACCATCAAAAGAAAGCTCTATTTGTGGTAAGAAAAGGACGCAAATTTCGTTTGGGTACAACATTGCATGACCGCGCAATTACCAGTTAAAGCAGTGCAGTGCGAAATTGTAAAAAGACCTCTGGTCCTTAGGCTGAAAATTGGTCCGGGGCTAAAGTGGTTAAATAAAAAAAATTGGGATAACTTTACTGTTTCGTTTTTTTAAAGTTCATGAAAGTGTCCCTGCTCCCAAAAAGTTGCGTTTAAAACACCGCTGCACAAATACCGCGTGACATAAAATACTGCAACAATCGCCATTTTATTCTCTAGCTTCTCTGCTAAAAAAAAAATATATATATATATATATATATATATATATATAATGTTTGGGGGTTCTAAGTAATTTTCTAGCAAAAAAATACGAATTTTAACTTGTAAACGCCAAATGTCAAAAATAGGCTTAGTCGTGAAAGGGTTAAATACGGACCAAAAACATCGCCTAATAATAGGATGATATGGGGTGTTGAGTGTCCGCTCCCTCCTCCGAATCCCCCAGACATGTGTTGTAGTACACATGGATCTGGGCTCACGCTATTACACATCACGGAGCCCAGACACACTGAACCGCTTCTTTGTGCAGCTCTCTGATCGCTCAGTGCGCATAAGCGCTCTGCCTCTCTGGGACGTCACCTCTTTACCACATTCCAGCTCGAGGCCCCGTCCCTCGATGTGCGCTTGCGCGCTGGTCACGGCTGCGGGTTTCGTCTTGCGCATGCGCAATGCATCCCAGGCACTACTCGACAGAACACTGTCTGGTGTATACAGTGCGGCTTCCGTAGTTCGCGCAGGACTGTGGGAGGCCGGACAAGATGGCGGTGATTATCCTCTGTAGGGCGGCCGGAGGCCGGGCAATGTCACGTAAGTCAACCGGAGCTGTCAGTTGAGAGGGAAAGTTTGGAGTAAGGGTGGATTTTACATAGAGCTCACTTGGGGGTTATAATGTACACATCTATTAGAGGGAGAGTGTGCTGTTGTGACGTCCAGGTCATGTATAGAGAAGGAGGAGGAAGGGCACACCAACATGCCAACAAAAAGATCCCCTACAACCAGGACACAGCATCAGACATCACCCGGCATTACACCACAAGTCCGCCTGTTTGCAGTAAATTAATAAATAAAAAATGCACCCATATTGCAAAAAGTAAAAATGTCCAATTTGTATTTCTTTTATTTTTGCTTGCAATGTAACTGAGATGGGTGGAGTGTGGGTGCGATGCTCTGCCCGCTGCACACTATTCCTCTCTAGCCCCATGTCCAAATATAGGTACAGACCTTCATCTGTGGATACACGTCCTTCTATCACAGTGGAAGATGGCACCTGTTGTATTTTCATTCTTGGATTAATGGCGCAACTTACTGTGGCTGCACTGGTCTGGTGACACTATACTGGTTTGTGGGTGGATGGGGACACCGGCTGGCTGCACTGGTTTGGTGACACCATACAGGTGTGGGGGTGTCTGGGGACACTGGACAGGTGTGGTGGCAATGGGGGACAATGGCAGGCCGCAGCGGTACGGTGACACTGTACAGGTGTGGGGGTGACTGGGGACACTGGCTGGCTGCACTGCTTTGGTGATACTGTACAGGTGTGGGGGGGACTGAGGACACTGGACAGGTGTGGTGGAAATCAGGGACAATGGCAGGCTGCACTGGTACGGTGACACTGTACAGTTGTGGGGGTGACTGGAGACACTGGCTGGCTGCATCGGTCTGGTGACACTGTACAGGTGTGGGGGTGACTGGTGACACTGTACAGGTGTGGTGGGAATCGGGGACAATGGCAGGCTGCAATGATATGGTGACACTGTACAGGCATGGAGGTGAATGGGGATACTATTCAGGTGTGGGTGTGACTGGGGACACTGGCTGGCTGCACCGTTATGGTGACACTGTACAGGTGGGAATCGGGGACAATGGCAGGCTGCACCGGTATGGGGGTGACTGGCGACACTGTACAGGGGGGAATCGGGGACAATGGCAGGCTGCACCGGTATGGTGACTCTGTACTGGTGTGGGGGTGACTGGGGACACTGTACAGGGGGAATCGGGGACAATGGCAGGCTGCACCAGTATGGTGACTCTGTACTGGTGTGGGGGTGACTGGGGACACTGTACAGGGGGAATCGGGGACAATGGCAGGCTGCACCGGTATGGTGACTCTGTACTGGTGTGGGGGTGACTGGGGACACTGTACAGGGGGAATCGGGGACAATGGCAGGCTGCACCGGTATGGTGACTCTGTACTGGTGTGGGGGTGACTGGGGACACTGTACAGGGGGAATCGGGGACAATGGCAGGCTGCACCGGTATGGTGACTCTGTACTGGTGTGGGGGTGACTGGGGACACTGTACAGGGGGAATCGGGGACAATGGCAGGCTGCACCGGTATGGTGACTCTGTACTGGTGTGGGGGTGACTGGGGACACTGTACAGGGGGAATCGGGGACAATGGCAGGCTGCACCGGTATGGTGACTCTGTACTGGTGTGGGGGTGACTGGGGACAATGGCAGGCTGCACCGGTATGGTGACTCTGTACTGGTGTGGGGGTGACTGGGGACACTGTACAGGGGGGAATCAGAGACAATGGCAGGCTGCACCGATATGGTGCTGCTGTACTGGTGTGGGGGTGACTGGGGACACTGGACAGATGTAGTGGCAATCGGGGACAATGGCTGGCTGCACTAGTATGGTGATGCTGTACTGGTGTGGGGGTAACTGGGGACACTGGCTGGCTGCACTGATCAGAGAGACAAGAACCTTAGAAATCCTGTAAAGGGGTGAGCTCTGCATGTTGTCCATCCTGAAATATGGGTATAATATGAAACGTGGTCAGAAAGGTGGAGTTATCTTTTGATGCTCGCCTCTCTCTTTGCTCATTCCTCAGTGTTTCACTTTCTTGCAGAGCGTTCACATCAGGGTGGGGCCTGCGTCCCATAGCCGATCCAAAAGCCTCTGTGCCATGTGATCACTGTAGCCAATCGCAGTGAATAATAAAGTAAAATTCAGGCAAGGCAATCGACTGCTCAGATCCAATCACTGCATCCTGGGAAGAAGGGCAGGAAGTTGCATGCTTTCCCATACCTGAAAGTGGAGACTATTTCTCATATGTACTATGTATACACATACAGTCACCGGCCACTTTATCAGGTACACCTGTTCAATTGCTTGGTAACACAAGAATGGGGAAGAATAGGGAATTTAGCCCTGATTCACGTTGGTGCGATTTGACATGCCAAAACGGCAGCAATTGCCGGTGTTGTGCCATATAGTGTCTGGCCATCATATAGTGTCCGCGCCATACTGCGCATGCGCAGTACGGCGCAGACGAAGCTTCGGAAAATCTCCGAAGCTGAACGGCGCCTGCGCCGTGAGTGGAGGTGGTAGCCCCACCATCCAAGCGGACATAGGGTTGTGAATATTAGAGGGCCCCTCGCGGGTGAGCTTCGCTCGCCACGCTTCGGGCTCGGCCTCGCTGCGCTCGGCTCTTTTATATTCCTACTCTATGTCCACTTGGATAGTGGGGATAGAACCTGGACTCGCGACGCAGGAGCCGTTCATCCTCTGCAATTTTCTGAATCTGTGTTGCTGTGTACTGCGCATGCGCAGTACACAGCGGACACTTTTGGATTTTGGATGGAGGACCTTATATGATAAGACACTGGCAATGGCACCGATTTTCAAAAAGTTATTTCTTTACTACTTTTTGCAATTTTCAGGGTGCAATTTCCATTGACATCTATGAAGAAACCCACACAGATGTCTCTGAAATCGATGCCGAAATCAGTACTGATGTGTGGTAAAAAAATGCTGCGAGATCAGCTGAACTTGCACCATTTCATTCCCGTACTCGGTGTGAACCTGGGCTCAAGTGACTTTGAACAAGGCATGGTTGGTTGTGCCAGACGGGCTGGTCTGAGTATTTCAAAAACTGCTGATGTCAAAACACGATTCATCCATCTCTAGAGTTTACAGAGAAAGGTCTGAAGAAAAGAGAAAATATCCAGTGAGAGGCAGTTGTGTGGATGGCATTGCCTTGTTGGGGTCAGAGTAGAATGGGCAGACTGGTTTGAGATGATAGGCAACAGCACCACACCAGGTGCCACTCTTGTCAGCTAAGAACAGGAAACTAAAGCTAAAGTTCGCACAGGATTACCGAAAATAGAAGTTTGGAAGAATGTAGCCTGGTCTGAGTCTCCATTTCAGCTGTGACATTCAGATGGTAGGGTCAGAATTTGCAGTAACAATGTCAAAACACGATTCATCCTGGCTTGTATTAGCGGTTCAGACTGGTGGTGTTATGCTGTAATGGAGATATTTTCTTGGCACACTTGGGGCCCCTTAGTACTAGTTGTGCATCATTATAACACCACGGCCTACCTGAATATTGTTGCTGACCATGTCTATCGCTTTATGTGCCCATCTTCTGATGGCTACTTCCAGCAGGATAATGCACCGTGTCACAAAGCTCAAATCATCTCACCACTGGTTTCTTGAACATGACAATGAATTCACTGCACCTTTGGAATGTGGTGGAATGGGAGATTCGCATCATGGATGCGCAGCCGACAAATCTGCAGCAACTGCGTGATGCTATCATGTCAATATGGACCAAAATCTATGAGGAATCTTGTTGAATCTGTCATGAAGAATTAAAGCTACACCAAAAAAAATAAAAAATGAAAAGTCGCTGGCTAGCTGTGTCCTGGGTCCTGTTCTTCATGCCTTGGAAGGTGTCTGTGAGGCTATGCTGGTGTCCTGCGCAGTGCTGTGCTCACCGCCATTGTTTTTTTCCCTGTACCTCTTGGATCTGCATTCAGCGGCCATTTTAGGTGTGGGCTAGGGCAAGCATGCTCTCCTGGGCCTCAGCGGCCATTTTCCTTGTGATTGTCCCTAT
The DNA here is from genome assembly GCF_037356315.1 of Lithobates pipiens. NCBI lineage: Eukaryota > Metazoa > Chordata > Amphibia > Anura > Ranidae > Lithobates > Lithobates pipiens. The sequence goes on along the minus strand of NW_027507903.1, from coordinate 469,133,031 downwards.
ACAGGACGCCGGCGGCCATTTTCTTGAAGCCTGAACACGTGGTTTATTTATTTATTTTTAGTCTTCTCTAGCGGCAGCATGTACTCTAACGCCATTTTCACTATGTTTTATGTGCTTGTGCTGGACGCTGGGCGGCCATTTTCTTGAAGCCTGAGCACACTTCAGAGCAGTTTTACCACCATTTGCAGCTGCTTCCACCGACACAGCACTGTTTCCTCTGCACCTGGGAGCTAACAGGGACTACATACACTACCTGCTGGATAGCGCAGAACCCCTCAGGGTGGTGAGACCTGCGGGAAAGAGCCCCTCAGCCAGCGGCAGTAAGGAGGGTGGGACTGTCACTCTCCTAAGTCCCCTTCGGGTGGCAGACAGGGTAGGGTCATCCTGGCTTCAGAAACTGGTGTTTCTTCCCCCAAAATCCAGGCAATTGCAACCGGGTCTCCTGCGGACTCCGCAGTGCCTCTGGAATCCCTGACGGCGGTCCTCAATTTGTTCGTTGCCAAGATGGAGGCAGCACATGGGCAAAAAGGTGCAAGAAAGCTCTGACGGATCTTCCCTTCCTTGGCGACCGACTTTTCGGAGCCTCTTTGGATGACATTATTAAATATGCCACCGGTGGTAAGAGTACCCTACTCCCACAGGCCAGGAAGGCTAAGGCGCCACGCCGTAGGCAGGGGCCCTCCCTTTTCCACTCACAAATGGCTTTTTCATCTGCCCAGAGCTTCGGCTAAATGTCCCCAGCCCGACAGGACGACCACGGAAGGATAGAAACGTCCCTGGAACCACAAGCCTACGAACAAAAGTGCTACCGTGTGAAGGTTTGCCCCCACCCATGTCTCGGGTGGGGAGTCGCCGTTGGGAGTTTGCAGCCCGGTGGTCCTCTCGACTATCCGACCAATGGGATTGCGATCTGATTTCCTCAGGCTACAGGATAGAGTTTCTCTCTTGGCTGCCAGATTCTTCCCCTCCAGCATACCCGTATCCCCGGCTCGCCGGGAGGCCCTCTTGGGGGCAATAAGGGACTTGCTGAGTCACAGGGTGGTTGTACCAGTTCTGGAATCGGAACGTTTCCAGGGATTTTACTCAAATCTGTTTGGACGTACCCCTTCCTTTTTGGGAACTACAATCTTGGACCTAAAAGCCCTCAATCACTTTGAAAGTGCAGAGGTTCAGAATGGAATCAGTTCGCTCAGTAGTCGCTGCGCTCCATCAAAGGGACTCCCTGGCATCCTTAGACATCCAGGATGCATACCTTCACATACCCATATGCCTTCGGCATCAAATGTTTCTGCGATTTGCAGTCGGAAGCCCACTACCAGTTTGTGGCATCAGCCCCCTGAGTCTTTACCAAGGTATTGGCTCCAGTTTTGGCGTTTCTGCGGCAACGTGGGATCATGATCGCGCGATGCTTAGACCAGGGCTTGACAAATTTGTTTGGAATCTAGGAGCCAGCTAAAAAAGTTAGGAGCCAGGTCCGTAACTGCAATCCGGACCTGTCCCTGGCCTGACATGGAGACGAGTGAGGAGAAGAGAGCGCGCCCCCCCCCCCCACCTGTCTCCAAGTCATTGCCCATAGCTCTTAGAGGGACATTTTATTTATTTTTCAAATGACAATTGTTTTTTTTTTTATTCATTTATTTTTTTTTTAATTGCATTTTAGTGTAAATATGAGAGATGTGAGGTCTCTTACCCCAGATCTCATATTTAAGAGGACCTGTCATGCTTTTTTCTATTACAAGGGATTTTTACATTCCTTGGAATAGGAGTAAAAGTGACAATTTATTTTATTTTTTTAAAAGAACAGTGAAAAAAAAAAAAAACAAAGAAAAATAAGAAAAAAACATTTTTTTTTTAAAATGTGCCCTGTCCCGCCAAGCTTGTGTGCAGAAGCAAACGCATATGTGAGTAGCGTCCGCATAGGAAAGCGGTGTTCAAACCACACGTGAGGTATCGGCGCGATTGGTAGAGCGAGAGCAATAATTCTAGCCCTAGACCTCCTTTGTAACTCAAAACATGCAACCTATAGAATTTTTTTTTAACGTCGCCTATGGAAATTTTAAAGGGTAAAAGTTTGTCGCAATTTTGAAGCGTGACATGTTGGGTATCAATTTACTCGGCGTAACATTATTTTTCACAATATAAAAAAATTGGGCTATCTTTACTGTTGTCTTATTTTGTAAAAAATAATTTTTCCCCAAAAAAGTGCGCTTGTAAGTCCACTGCACAAATACGGTGTGACAGACAGTATTGCAATGACCACCATTTTATTCTCTAGGTTGTTAGAATAAAAAATATATATAATGTTTAAGGGTTCTAAGTAAAGGGGAGGAGGTGGGCGGGCAGTGAAAGCTCCATTAGCATTGCTGGCTGTCATACCAACAGCCACCACTAGAGGGCACCAGATTCTAGAAGGAAACATTCGACCGCAGAAGGCCTCAAAGCCGCAGCCTCAATTGCCGGCGGCGGCACGGCCCAACGCGATCACGCCGGGGGGGGGGGGGGTGCACGGAGACAGGATACCCCAAGCTGTGCTGCCCCAGGCGCCAGGCCGCAAATGTGACCTTGCGCCCGGGGGTTTGTTGAGCCCTGGCTTAGATGATCTACTGAGAGCATCTTCCTCCTCAGAATTGGAGGAGGATGTGGCGATCACCATGCAGACCCTGAAAGAATTTGGGTGGCTGTTGAACCTAAAGAAGTTGGTGATTGTACCGACCCAGCGTCTGGAGTACCTGAGCTTGCTGCTGGACTCCAGGGAAGCGAGAGTTTTTTTCTCCCTTCAGATAAACTGCAGACTCTCAGATCTGCGGTAAAATTGCTGATGAACCGCAAGTGGTCGTCGCTCCACTTCTGCATGCGAGTCCTGGTACTCATGGTAGCCTCTTTTGAGGCAGTCCCATATGCCCAGTTCCACACCAGAGTCCTGCAGAAGGAGATTTTGACAAAGTGGGACAAATATCAGTTGTCCCTGGATCAACAGATCCAGGTGAGCCCGTCAGTCAGAGATTCCCTGAACTGGTGCCTGAGGTCCCTGGTGATTCAGTCCGGGAAGTCGTTCCTACCTCCTGAAGTGGACAGTGATCACAACGGACGCCTGTCTATCCGGCTGGGGTGGAGTGATGGAGGTTCAGTCGGCTCAGGGCCTCTGGTCGGTGGAAGAATCCAAGTTGCCGATCAGGCTGTGCCTCTCCACATGGTTGATGAGACTACAGGGGTGTCTGGTCAGGATCCAGTCAGACAACGCCATGGCTGTGGCATACGTCAATCGCCAAGGAGGAACAAGAAGCTCAGCCGCCACACGGGAGGTCGCTCACATACTTCAGTGGGCAGAGTGACATGTGTCGGCCATTTACATCCCAGGAGAACTGTCAGGCGGACTATCTGAGTCGCTAGATGCTGGACCCAGGAGAATGCGGAGGTATTCAGGCTACTGTGTCTGAGGTGGGGCACACCAGACGTGGATCTTCTGGCCTCCCGTCTCAATCAGAAGGTGCCGATAAGAGATCCAGGACAAGAGATCCGTGGGCAGATGCATCAGACGCGCTGGTGGCTCCGTGGGATCAGTACCAGCTGATCTACGCCTTTCCTCCACTGAAACGTACCACGTCTGCTCCACAGAGTGGAAGTCGAGGGGATCCCAGTGATTCTGGTTGCCCCAGATTGGCCTCAGTGACCTTGGTAGGCAGACCTAGCACGCCTGGTGGCAGACGCCCCATGGCGACTGCCGTTGCGAGAGGACCTTCTGTCTCAAGGTCCGATTCTCCACCCTGCTTTACCATTGTACCTGGAAGGCTTACATCTCCATGTGTGAGGAGAAAGGATGGCATCCGTGCTCCTTTTCTATATCCAGGATCCTGCTGTTTCTTCAGCAAGGAGTAGACCAGAAATTGGCATTTAAAGCGGGGTTCCACCCTAAAGTGGAACTTCCGCTCATCAGAACCCCCCCCCCCCCCCCCCGGTGTCACAACAGGTATTTGCACCCACTTCCGGGCATCTTCCTGTCCCTGCGCGCTGTCTGCTGGGACACACACGGGTCCCAGAGACAGTGCGGACAATTCCTATTGCACTGCGAGACTCGCGCATGCACAGTAGGGAACCAGGAAGTGAAGCCGCAATGCTTCACTTCCTGATTCCCACACCCAGAATGGCGGCGGCAGCCACCGAGAGCCGAGCGAGCGATCGGCCTCGGCTGCCGACATCGCTGGATCCTGGGACAGGTGAGTGTCCTTTTATTAAAAGTCAGCAGCTGCAGTATTTGTAGCTGCTGGCTTTTTAATTTTTTTTCACAGTGAAATCCCTCTTTAACCACTTCAGCTCCGGACCAATAAACACCTTAAGGACCAGAGGTCTTTTTGCAATTTCGCACTGCGCTGCTTTAACTGGTAATTGCGCGGTCATGCAATATTGCACCCAAACGAAATTTGCGTCCTTTTCTTCCCACAAATAGAGCTTTCTTTTGATGGTATTTGATTGCCTCTGCGATTTTTTTTTTTTGCGATATAAATGGAAAAAGAGCGAAAATTTTGAAAAAAAAAGATATTTTCTTCTTTTTGTTATAAGAAAAATCGAATAAACTAAATTTTAGTCATACATTGAGGGCAAAATTTATTCAGCCACATGTCTTTAGTAAAAAAAATGTCAATAAGCGTATATTTTTTGGTTTGCGCAAAAGTTATAGCGTCTACAAACTAGAGTACATTTTCTGGAATTTACACAGCTTTTAATTTATGACTGCCGATCTCATTTCTTGAGGTGCTAAAATGGCAGGGCAGTACAAATCCCCCCCAAATGACCCCATTTTGGAAAGTAGACACCCCAAGGAAATTGCTGATGGGTATGTTGAGCCCATTGAATATTTATTTTTTTTGTCCTAAGGGATTGAATAATGACAAAAAAAAAAAAAAAAAATTTTTTTTACAAAAAGTTGTCACTAAATGATATATTGCTCACACATGCCATGGTTATATGTGAAATGACACCCCAAAATACATTCTGCTGCTTCTCCCGAGTACGGGGATACCACATGTGTGGGACTTTTTGGGAGTCTAGTCGCGCACGGCACCCCGAAACCAATCACCACCTTCAGGATTTCTAAGGGTGCAAATTTTTGATTTAACTCCTCACTACCTATCACAGTTTCGAAGGCCATAAAATGCCAAAATAGCACAAAACCCCCCCAAATGACCCCATTTTGGAAAGTAGACACCCCAAGCTATTTACTGAGAGGCATGTTGAGTCCATGGAATATTTTATATTTTGCCAAAAGTTGCGGGAATATTACAAACTTTTTTTTTTTGCACAAAGTTGTCACTAAATGATATATTGCTCACACATGCTATGGGCAGAAGTCAAATTACACCCCAAAATAAATTCTGCTGCTTCTCCCGAGTACGGGGATACCACATGTGGGGGACTTTTTGGGAGCCTAGTTAACTAGCTACCTAGCGACACTAGCGACACTGATGCAGCGTTCAGAAAAATTATCGCTTAGTGACACTGGCAAAAGGGGGTGAAAGGGTTAACTAGCGGAAATCAGGGGGTTAAAACCATTATTGGGTAGTATATTGGGGTACCTAGCGCTATAAAAACCTGGCGGTGAACCTAAAAAAATAACTAGCTACCTAGCGACTGTAGCGACACTAATGCAGCGATCAGAAAAACGATCGCTTAGTGACACTGGCAAAAGGGGGTGAAAGGGTTAACTAGCGGCAATCAGGGGGTTAAAAACATTATTGGGTAGTATATCGGGGTACCTAGCGATATAAAAACCTGGCGGTGAACCTAAAAAAAATAACTAGCTACCTAGCGACACATGCAGCGATCAGAAAAATGATCGCTTAGTGACACTGGCAAAAGGGGGTGAAAGGGTTAACTAGCGGCAATCAGGGGGTTAAAAACATTATTGGGTAGTATATCGGGGTACCTAGCGCTATAAAAACCTGGCGGTGAACCTAAAAAAATAACTAGCTACCTAGCGACTGTAGCGACACTAATGCAGCGATCAGAAAAACGATCGCTTAGTGACACTGGCAAAAGGGGGTGAAAGGGTTAACTAGCGGCAATCAGGGGGTTAAAAACATTATTGGGTAGTATATCGGGGTACCTAGCGATATAAAAACCTGGCGGTGAACCTAAAAAAATAACTAGCTACCTAGCGACACTAGCGACACATGCAGCGATCAGAAAAATGATCGCTTAGTGACACTGGCAAAAGGGGGTGAAAGGGTTAACTCTAGGGGCAATCAGGGGGTTAAATCTTTATTGGGGGGTGATAGGGGGCTACCCTGGACCTAACACTAACTGTCCTGACAGTTTTTACTGTCACAACTGACACTGAATGCATTGATCAGTAAAGAAATGATCAATGCAATCAGTGACACTGTGACTGGGGGGGGAGGGGGGGCGGGGGGGGGATCGGGGGGGGTTTGTGTGCCTGTGTGTACCTACATGTCAGTGTAGTGTTCGTGCAGACTTACTTTTACTCTTCTCCTCGTAGTCCGGTCAAAAAGACCGCCCCGAGGAGAATGACATCACTTCCTCCTTCCTGTGTAAACAATACACAGGGGAGGAAGCTTCTCATTGGCCAGGAGCGATCCAGAGGGGGTGGCCGAAAACGAACGGCCATCCCCTCATCACGGAGCGCTCCTGGACCGAATCGGACCGCCGTAACCAGCGGGAGGGGGTCCGATAGGACCCCCCACCCGCTGGAAGGCAATCACGTAGATGTACGTGATTATGCCTGCCTGTGCCATTGTGCTGACGTACAATGGCAATACGGCGGTCCTCAAGTGGTTAAGCACTATTCTTCCACACACTTTTCTTTTTTGTGGGTAAAGTTTCACTAGTTCCCACTTGCCATGGTGGAAGTTTTCTATGCTGTGTTTTCCCACCCCTCGTTTGGCAATGCTTGGGGAAGTCCCAATGGCTAAGAGAGGAACTGTGTCAGTCGGTGAATATAAGAGAAAATAGAATTTATTTATTTATTTTTTATTTTTTGTACTCACCGTAAAATCCTTTTCTCTGTAATTCACCGACCGACACAGCACCCGCCCATCTTTACTCTTTACGTTATACTGCTTGTTGAGGTACTGATGACTGCATGGCAGGCTGGAGGGTTGTTGCACAAGGGACCGCCCCCTGGGCGGAACTGAAATGTTCTGAGTGTTACATAACAAGTATTCTCCTTGTGGTGTGCATAACAACCCAATGGCTAAGAGAGGAGCTGTGTCGGTCTGTGAATTACAGAGAAAAGGATTTTACGGTGAGTACAAAAATCCGATTATTTTTATTTTATTTTTTATTTATTTTTTTCGGCATTTCCTGCAAGTACAGCAGCTCATTCAAGTGAAAGGGCTGCTCTGCCTGTGCAAACTTGGGACACACTGATCGCAGAGGTGTGAACCAAGCCTTAGGCTTTGTTCACATGGGTGTACTATAGCATTTGCTCATGTGAGCGCCATGTTTTCCCGCACAGGAATGTGCAGGTGTTTGTTTACCTCCACCTTGCAGGCAGTCCCATTCATGTCAATTGAAAAGCAGCAGCTGCATGGACACAGCCACTGCTTCCAATTTTGACATCCATGTGGGTGCATGGGCCCAGATGTAGACGGCATGCCTTTTTTAATGCGCACCTTTCACCCTCCAGATGTCGAATAGAGAACACCCATACATCCCCCTGCAGATAAACACATCCCTTGCATGGACGTATGCTCGTGGGAATGAGGTCTTAGAAACACATCCAGCTTTTCTTTTTTTTTTTTTTTTTTTGTAAAGTCATCTGGGTGGGCTAGGACCATCTCCTGTGGAAGTCTATTCCATGTTTTCAGAACTTTCCATGAAGAAACCTATTTCCCTGCAGATGCAGAGTGCCTCCTTTTTAAATTACACATGTGGTATTCGTTAATATATCATTTTATTAAATTTTTATTTTATTTTTTTATTTAGGGCCTCCGATTTCATCTTTGGCAGCGTCTGTCCCAGTTATTCTGCAGCAGAGGAATGTCCACCATGCGGTCATTCCACACGGTAAACCTGGGCGCTCTGCAGTTAGCGGTGTGGTGGCCACAGTCTTTGGAGCCACAGGGTTTTTGGGCCGATATGTTGTCAACAGGCTTGGTAAGTATCAATACACACAATACAGTGTTATTTTATGCAGGATGGTTACTGTTCTTGACTTTCAGCTTTGGCATCTAGAATTGTATTTCTTTTTTACTTATTTTTTATTTTATTTTGGAATTGTAGGACGCATCGGCTCTCAGATTGTAATACCCTATCGCTGTGACCAATATGATATAATGTATTTGCGACCAATGGGAGATCTTGGACAAATACAGTTCGTGGTAAGGATCTAACGTTTCTTCTTGAAATTCTTAGAATAGGTCATCTTATTGTGGTATAAGAAATAGCACTGTATTGTTTTCAAGGAAGAGGGGAAATTTCTGCAGGTATAAAGTGCAGCAGCCCTCCTAATTTACACCCCTTTCACACCAGGGCGTTTTGCAGGCGCTATAGCGTTAGAAATAGCGCCTGCAATCCACCCTAAAGAAGCTGCACCATTGTTTGTAGTGTGAAAGCCCAGAGGGCTTTCACACTACAGCGGTGCGCTGGCAGGACGTCAGAAAAAAGTCCTGCCAGCAGCTTCTTTGGAGCGGTGAAGGAGCGGTGTGTTTACCGCTCCTCCACCGCTGCTCCCCATTGAAATCAATGGGGCAGCGCTGTAATGCCGCCGGCAAAACGTTGCTATTGCGGCGTATTGGCGGCGGTTTTAACCCTTTCGCGGCCGAAATGCGCCGCAAATCCGGCGGTAAAACGCCACTAAAAATAATGGCGTTTTACCGCCGCCGCAAAGGGCGGTGTGGTGTGAAAGGGGTCTTAGTATTGCAGTTAGCTGCTGAGCTGTTCTAACTAGCAAAGCTCTGACACATTAGGTAGTGTCAGAACTTATTGTACCTAAATGCAACCTTGTTTCCTTTTGGCTGGAGCCACCAGGACACCTGTCAGGATTTCATTGCTGTCTGTGTGCCCCCATTAGGGAAATGTAGTCTCTCTGTTTTGTCCTGTATATCATTCATCTTCAAAAATAAAAGGAAAAGAAATCCTAAATTTTAGGTCACCAAAAAGCTGTTGCTGTGACAGGCTACTTTCACACTGGGGCGTTGCGTGCGCTGGTGGTAAAACGGTGCTTTACCGTCTATGCGCCCACTAGCGGGGGTTAAATCTGCCACGCTAGCGGGCGCATAGCGCCGCTAAAACGAAAAAGGGTTAAACCGCCCACTACGGCGCTTTGCAGGCGGGTTTGCAGCGCTGTCCCATTGTTTTCAATGGGAAGGGCCGCTTTTAGGAGCGGTAAATACAGCGCTCCAAAGATGTGGCTTGCAGGACTTTTTTTTGACCGCTCTGCAAGCGCACCGCTCCAATGTGAAAGCCCTCGGGGGCCCTCGGAAAGCCCTCACACTAGAGAGACAGCCGTGGCTGTTTCAGGGTGCTTTGCAGGCACAATTTTTAGCACTTTAGTGCCTGCAAAGGGCCTCAGCGTGAAAGCAGCCAAAAGGGTTGGATAGGCAACTACTTTTCATACATGCAGCAATGTTCTCTAGTAACTGGCACTCTTTAGCTGAATGACAAAATACATTCATGTCTTGCTTAAATTACAAAATGTCCTCTTTAACTGATGAAGGCGGCACTGACTGGTATCTCTACTGGGCACTGTTTGTACTGATAACCAGGGCTCTGATTATCTGTGCGGGTCTCCCCTGGGAGGAAATGCTGCTTATTGGTTCTCCTCTCCTCACACTGTTAGTGTGAGGAGAGGAAAGCCGATAACCGGCATTTCCTTGTTTACATGTCATCATCTGTGATTGTATAGAGCAGTGATGGCGAACCTTGGCACCCCAGATGTTTTGGAACTACATTTCCCATGATGCTCCACTACACTGCAGAGTGCATGAGCATCATGGGAAATGTAGTTCCAAAACATCTGGGGTGCCAAGGTTCGCCATCACTGGTATAGAGGGTAAAAGAGCCTCGTCATCGGCTCTTTACTGAGATCGGGGATGCGCCATATCCCAGGGACACAGTGCACCACCGATCGCCATGATGCACAGCCCAGAACGAGAGGGTCACCAATTGTTAATTGATTGTAAAGTATATGTGTGTGTGTGTGTGTGTGTGTGTGTGTGTATATAATATAAATATAAATATATATATATATATATATATATATATATATATATATATAATTTTGTTATGATAAAAATGGTATTGCACAAAGCAGGTAGGAGGGGGGGTTTCTTGCCCTCCTCCTCCTCTTCTTCTGGAGTCTGCCCTTGGCATTGTCCGCTCCTCCTCTTCTCTGTGCTTGCCTGTTCTCGAGCCAGGTTGTGTGCATCCATAGACAAACAGCGGCTCAGCCATGCCCCCCTTTCCCTGCTCCTAGGATTTGAATGAGAGCAGAAGAAGCTAATGGCTCCCGCTGCTTTCAAGATGTCCTGTGAGAGCATCAAGTGAAGAGAGAGGAAGATGCAGCTGGACACAGTGCTCGACTGATAGAGGAGCCAGGTGTAATTCTTTAGGGGGGGAAGAACAAATGGTATAACGATTTTTACTTTAAAAGTCAAGTATGGGGTTTACAAAAAAATAAAATCATACTCACCGAGATAGAGGCCTCATTGATCTGATGCTGCATCTGTGCTCTGCCGCCTCTGCACTGAGAAACGAGTGATAAAACTGCTTAACGCTCAGTTCTCCCCTCCAGAGCAGAGCGCTGTGACTGTCAGTTACAGGGTGTCTGCTTTGCCCCTCCAGCACTCACTGGTGCACTGGGCTGGGGATTGGAGATAGCAGCTGGCTCAGTCTCCCAGCCTTTCATTTAGAGTCTGAGCCAGCTGCTAGTTCAGGCATCTGGGTGGATCCTGACTGTAAAGTTAGGATCTTTCCCAAACCGAGTGACATCAGCTGACAGTTTGCTGAAAATTGTCCACAGGAGTACAGAACAAACTGCACTCCTGTTATCCATATAAGTATAGCCAAACAAAGCTTCAGCCATACTTCAGAAAATGCATTAAGGCAAGGGTCTCAAACTGGCAGCCCTCCCACTGTTGCAAAACTGTAAGTCCTATCATGCCTCTGCCTGTGGGGAGTAATGCATCTGGCAAGCTTGAGAGGAAATTTTCTCTCATTATGTACAGGTTTTCAGTTGCAATACTTTTTGTTGCATCTTAAATATTGCAATATTATTTATTGCAGACTAGATTTCTAAGCCCGTTTTTATTCTTTGAATAATGCAAGAAAAATTCAACTTTAACCAAGGATCCCCAAAGCACTGTGGATTATTTAGCGTCAAAGTGTCTCTTTTCATATACAACTATCTCTTGGAGCAGTGGTCCCCAAACTGGGGCTCGGGGGGACGGATGTGGCCCTCTGCTTGCCTTTATCTGGCCCATGTGGCTTTATCCTCCCACTGTCAGCAATGGGGCACTATTCCTCCCACTAATGGCGCACTGTTATTCCCACTTCACCAATGTCGGGGCACTGTTTACGTCCACTGGCACCAACAGTGGGGCACTGTTTACTCCACTCCCACTAATGCCAGTATCTTTTCTACTCCCAATGGCCACACTCCGGCCCCCTGAAGTATGTAGAACAGTAAACTGGCCCTTTGTTTGGAGACCCCTGTCTTAGAGACTTCAGAGTGAGCCGTCTGATAAAAGATGGATTATTGAACTAACACTTCCTGTTCTGTGTGAAAATTTCACCTTGAGCTACTGATCGCTACACACAAGTGTTCTTCATTATGTGGTAGAAAGTGAGAGTAGTGAACAAAGCACAGCGCAATCAGCTGGTTGGGTAAACGGCTACATAATATATGCAATATTTTATAATTGTCCAACTTAAAATGATGATCTTCCTGTATTATTACAAAAATGTACAAAACCACTACACCTTCTCTTTAAAGGAGTTGTAAAGGCAGGAGGTTTTTTTTTTCTTCTCATAATGTATTCTATGCATGAATATAAAAACTTTCTCTGTGCATCAGCCACCCTAATACTTACCTGAGCCCCATTTCTCCAGCGATGTCCAGGACTCTCCTCCTCATTGGCTGAGACACAGCAGTGGCGCCATTGGCTCCCGCTGCTGTCTATCATAGTCAATTAGCCAATGAGAGAGAGGGCGGGGCCAAACCACAGCTCTGTGTCTGAATGGATACACAGAGCTGCAGCTTGGCTCAGGTGCCTGTGGGAGCACTCAAAGGGGAGGAAGGGGCCAGGAGAGCCAAAGAGGGACCCAAGAAGAGGAGAATCCAGGCTGCTCTGTGCAGATCAAACATTATAAGTAATGTTCATGTAAACAGTGTAAATGACACCTGAGTGAAATGCAGCTCATTCCTCCAATCTATTTTCTTCTTTTAGGAATGGAACCCAAGAGACAAAGAATCTACTCTACAAGCCCTACAATGCTCCAATGTAGTGATTAATCTTGTGGGAAGGGAATGGGAGACCAGGTAAACATGGAAAAAATTCACCTGGGGTTTTAGTGCTGCAACATGCAGTGTCCTGGTTTTGAAAGTAATTGGTGGGGTGTCTAAGAAATATTTGTTGTCCTATTTAGGATGGTTAATTTGACGTTGGGTACATACAACAAATATATCGCACATGTTCAAAAAGTGTCCTTTTTTCTGAGGCTTATTTGACTATTGCACACAAAGCAGTTTTCTCCATCCTTGATTAGAAACCTGTTCTCGGCTGAAGAAATACTAGCTTCACATTACCTGAAGTAAAATGTCACTGTCGCCTTGCCCATGCAGGGCAAAGTGACAGTATCTTTCCAAAGGGCCTTCCCTTGTCTACCCTTACTCACTTTACCTGTGCTCCCTTGCAGCTCTTTGCTCCTCCACAGCCAGCGAGAAAACCTGGAACTTTGTTTTGTGGGAGCATGTAATAGAGCAGAGAGAGGGTGCTACTACCCAATATGATCAGATTTTATTTTTTTTGAGCTACCTGGGAAAGGCAGTCACACAGCTGCAATAGCAATCTTAAGAAAAAATGGTCCGCAACTTGCTTGCACTTTAAAATCTTCAAAATGTAATGATTCTCCATAAAAGACTCAGGAACAGACAACAGATGTAAATGCATTTCAGTCTTGTGGGCCTTGTTCACAAAACCCACAAGGCTGAAACACTTTTACAGCTGCAGTATTTTTCGTGTGTTTTTTGTGGAGAATCAATACATTTTGAAGATTTTAAAGAACAAGCAAGAAGTTGTGGACCATCTTCTCATGTGGAAGCATGTGACCTGCTCCCCTGGGACAGTACCTGGGCCTAACAGACCAGTTGGCTGACATAACCCCTCTCCTAGGTCACCAATACAGCTGAATTCAGGTCTGACTGAGGAGGAGCAAGGTACTGTGAGGAAGACCAGGTAAGGTGGGTATGAGGGGCTTGAAAGGTGCCCTTTGCTGAGACACTGGTAACTATCCCTGCATGGGCAAGGTGACAGTCTAAATACTGGTCACATAGTACATCCCCAGAAAAAGTAATTTAAAAAAATGACCCTTAGGGGTTTGATTAACTAAAACCGGAGAATGCAAAATCTGGTGCAGCACTGCATAGAAACCAATTGGCTTCCAGGATTTTTCGTCAAAGCTTAGTGGAAAAAGCCGAAGTTAGAAGCTGATTGGCTACCATGCACAGCTGCACCAGATTTTGCACTCCCCAGTTTTAGTAAATCAACTTCTTACTGTCAACAAACATTTATGGGGTCCTATGCTACTAACAGTCACACACATGTGGATGAGCTGGAGTCCATGCTTCCTCCTCGGCTCCAGTTCACCAGTCTTCTCTGCATTGGTTGATTGCACCTCCGTGTAAAGACCTTCACTATACCAGCGGCATAGCCAATGAAGCTGCAAAATGGAGACTCTCAGCAATGATCTGCAAGGGCTGGAGGCAGAGGAGACATCTGGGCTCTAATATTGGCTTTTATAGAATATTTTCTTTTGCATACATCATGTGACACAGGGTTGGGCTAATATTCATTACCTGCTGAGTTATACTCCATCTACAGGTGAATGGACACTGGTATACCAAAGGTCTTTAGACAGGAAGTGATCCCCTGTATAACCCCTCCCATACAGGAAGTACTTCCGTTTTCTACCAGTGTCTGCAAAGTGGCAGGCACGGTTTGTTTGAGCTCTCCGAGCTCCAGATCTCCAGTTCAATAAACGGTTCCTTAATCAAGGGATTGACCGATCGGATCCATTTGACACAGGCTTTATATGCTTAGATAAATGGTACCCGAGCCTTGCAAAGAAGACTCCAGATTCTGTGAGGTTTTGCCTGCAATGTGTCCTCCGGGCACTGGACCCTGCAAAGTGAAATCCTGGACGCCACAGCGCTAAGGCATTCCTGCAGGGTGCTGTACAGGTCCAAGGGAGAGTAGACCCAACATGAAAAGGGTACCTAGTCCTTAAAGGTCCTCATGTGACGGGAAACCTGATGTGATGGGTAAAGTTTGGGCTCTTAGTTTCTAAACTGCCCTGCGCCTGGACGGGTAAGTGAAACCCCTTTACTTATTATTGGGGGGTGTCCCAATCAGTCAATCTACCTAGAAGCTGGATGCCTGTGTGCGGTTACCCTACGGGGGAGTTTTGGGCTAGCTGTGGGTGTTTGCAAAGTGTACCTTTTTTTGCTAGTGCCCATTTGTTTTTCCCATATGAAGGCGGACGACGGTGCACCATTTTGTCTTGGTTCACCATGGCGCATGTGCGTTGGCAAGAGTGCCGCTGTGTCCAGCAGTTGTTTGGCGACCATGGCCCACGCGCATTTTCAAAAGCGCCGCTGGACTTGTTTGGTGGCCATGGTGCACACAGCTTCTCCACGCATGCACAGTAGCCTTTATCTAGGCACAAGATTTCTCTCCATGTTTTTTTCCTGAGCAACTGCAGATTGAAGTAACACTCCTGGTACATCCAAGCAGAATTTCCCCACCAAGGGCAGCAGTTGCTCAATCTGCCCAAGCTTCACCTGAGCTGTCTTTTTAACTAAAGGGGTCATGGTGAGTAGGCTACTTACCATTATCCACTGGGTGACGCATTTACTTTTGTATTACTTCCAAGTGGTGACTATGCATAGAATCTACTCACTTCAGTTAAACTTTTTTTCAATAATATGGACACTTTCTGAGTTTATTCTATTGATATTAATCTAATACAATATTGGAAATATATATATATATATATATTTATTTTTATAGTATGTGTGTATGTCCCTGGAGTAGAGAACGGGAAGGCAGATTAGCCACCAGCAGATCTACCCGAGGAGAATTGTCCCTACACTCAGGAAATTTGCAAATGTCTGGGATGGCTAGAGGTTAACCTATTGGCATCCAGGTTCAACAACAAGCTACAGCAATTTGTGTCCCAAACAAGGGGCCATTTGTTGCGCAGGATTCAGAGGGGGGGGGGGGGGTTTCTAGGCATTCTGGTGGCACCAGTCTGGCCCAGAAGGCCCTGGTTCCCGGAGATTGTGAGACTGAAAACAGGCCATGGATGCTTCCACATCCCCCCCGATCTACTGTCTCAAGGACCTATATTCCACCCCAATTTACATTTTCTAAAATTGACGGCATGGCTATTGAAGCCAGCGTGCTGAAGGACCGTGGCATCTCGGGACCAGTAGTGTCTACCCTAGTGAATGCTAGTAAAGCTGTCACTAGAAAGATTTTATCATAAGGTCTGGAAGACTTATGTTGCTTGGTGTGCAGCCAGAAAATGGCATCTTCAGATACGTGATTGGGAGAATTCTCTTTTGTACAGTCAGCTGTGGAAATCAGATTGGCTTTGAGTACAATCAGAGGTCTGATTTGGGCCTTGTCAGTATTCTTCCAAAGGCCTTTAGCATCCCATTCGTTAGCCGGAACCTTTTGTGCAGGGGGCGACTCATTTGCTTCCCCCGCTTAGGTTATCTATGTGTCCTTCGGACTTGAACTTGGTGCTGTCTGTTTTACAGAAACAACCATTTAAACCTATCACGGAAATTCCATTTAACTTGCTGTCAGCAAGCTAGCCTTCCTGATATCTATCGCCTTGGCTAGAAGGGTTTTGGAGTTGGCAGGCCTCTTGTGCAGGGAAACTTGATCCTTCACCACATTGTTACAACCTGTTCCATCCTTTTTGCCAAAAGTGGTGTCTGCCTTTCATTTAAATCGGGACATTATTTTGCCTTCTTTTTTTCTCTCAGCCTCGTTCGGCGGAAGAGACACAACTGCATTCTTTGGACATTGTCTGGGCAGTCAAGGTTTATTTGTCTAGATCTGTGGAGATCCAAGGATCAGACTTATTTTTTTTGTTTTACCAAAAGGACTCAAGAAAGGGCAGGCAGCTTCCAAGGCTTCCATTGCCAATTGGGTCCATCATTTGATCCATTCAGGCCCACGGTCTGAAGCATAAAGCTCCTCCCTTTAGGATGAGAGCTCATTCTACTGGGGTGTAGGAAACCTGGGCTTTTCGCCATCTGATATCTGTGGCTCAGATTTGTAAGGCTGCTACAGTGCCTTGCGAAAGTATTCGGCCCCCTTGAACTTTTCAACCTTTTGCCACATTTCAGGCTTCAAACATAAAGATATAACATTTTTATTTTTTGTGAAGAATCACCAACAAGTGGGACACAATTGTGAAGTGGAACGAAATCTATTGGATTTTTGAAACTTTTTTAACTAATAAAAAAATGAAAAGTGGGGCGTGCGAAATTATTCGGCCCCCTTGCGTTAATACTTTGTAGAGCCACCTTTTGCTGCGATTACAGCTGCAAGTCGCTTGGGGTATGTCTCTATCAGTTTTGCACATCGAGAGACTTAAATTCTTGCCCATTCTTCCTCGCAAAACAGCTCGAGCTCAGTGAGGTTGGATGGATAGCGTTTGTGAACAGCAGTTTTCAGCTCTTTCCACAGATACTCGATTTGGATTCAGGTCTGGACTTTGACTTGGCCATTCTAACACCTGGATACGTTTATTTGTGAACCATTCCTTTGTAGATTTTGCTGTATGTTTGGGATCATTGTCTTGTTGGAAGATAAATCTCCGTCCCAGTTTCAGGTCTTTTGCAGACTCCAACAGGTTTTCATCCAGAATGGTCCTGTATTTGGCTGCATCCATCTTCCCTGTCCCTGCTGAAGAAAAGCAGGCCCAAACCATGATGCTGCCACCACCATGTTTGACAGTGGGGATGGTGTGTTGAGGGTAATGAGCTGTGTTGCTTTTACGCCAAACATATAGTTTTGCATTGTGGGCAAATAGTTTGATTTTGGTTTCATCTGACCAGAGCACCTTCTTCCACATGTTTGGTGTGTGTCCCAGGTGGCTTGTGGCAAACTTTAGACAAGACTTTTTATGGATATCTTTGAGAAATGGCTTTCTTCTTGCCACTCTTCCATAAAGGCCAGATTTGTGCAGTGTACGACTGATTGTACGACTCTCCCACCTCAGCTGTAGTTCTCTGCAGTTCATCCAGAGTGATCATGGGCCTCTTGGCTGCATCTCTGATCAGTCTTCTCCTTGTCTGAGCTGAAAGTTTAGAGGGACGGCCAGGTCTTGGTAGATTTGCAGTGGTCTGATACTCCTTCCATTTCAAAATGATCGCTTGCACAGTGCTCCTTGGGATATTTAAAGCTTGGGAAATCTTTTTGTATCCAAATCCGGCTTTAAACTTCTCCACAACAGTATTACACCTGCCTGGTGTGTTCCTTGGTCTTCATGATGCTCTCTGCGCTTTCAACAGAACCCTGAGACTATCACAGAGCAGGTGCATTTATACAGAGACTTGATTACACACAGGTGGATTCTATTTATCACCATCAGTCATTTAGGACAACATTGGATCATTCAGAGATCCTCGCTGAACTTCTGGAGTGAGTTTGCTGCACTGAAAGTAAAGGGGCCGAATAATTTTGCACGCACCACTTTTCAGTTTATTTGCTAAAAAAGTTTAAAATATCCAATAGATTTCGTTCCACTTCACAATTGTGTCCCACTTGTTGGTGATTCTTCACAAAAAATTAAAATTTTATATCTTAATGTTTGAAGCCTGAAATGTGGCAAAAGGTTGAAAAGTTCAAGGGGGCCAAATACTTTCGCAAGGCACTGTACCTGGTCTTCAGTGCATACATTCACAAAATGTTATCAAGTGGGATGTTCAAGCAGCTGAGGATTTGGCTTCCGGCCGCAGTGTACTGCGGGCTGCTGTGCAAGTTCTGATGGCTATCGTTTGACAGGGTGTCTCCCTCCCCTTAAGGCTATTGCCCTGGGATGTCCTAGCAGGTAATAAATATTAGCCTGACTTTGTGTCCAATGATGTATGAAAAATCCTTTTGAGTACTTCATGGGACACAGAGATCCCTCCCCTCAATTTTGTAGCAAGTACTTCCTGTATGGGAGGGGTTATTTAGGGAATGACTTCCTGTCTAAAGACCTTTGGTTTACCAGTGTCCATTCACCTGGAGCTGGAGTATAACTCAGCAGGTAATGAATATTAGCCTGGCTGTGTCCCATGATGTACTCAAAGAAAAGCATTTTACAGGTAAGTATGACGAAAAAATCCTATTGTAATAAAAAAACAGTGGGTCTGGTCTTTGCTGTGCTTTTTGAGATCTAGATTGATGACTTTATCTGCTCCTGGCCAAGGATACAGACAGTAAACCAGGAAAATATATATTTTTTTGGGCTTTTCAGCAGAAGTGGTGCCTCTACCTTTTTTGTTTTCTTCACTTGTGATTTGGTGGAATTCTTTGCTATCTGATAGAGCCCAAGCTTCTGATCACTGATCTTACCCAAGTTTGTAATGGGGATCGCTGAAAAAAACCAACCTCCAGTGGGAATTCTGACAGTTTTTTGAAGTCCATTTACAGTATGTTTTGGGTCTGTGACTTAAAAGTACTAAAATTGAACACAGCTAGGTATTTAGCATTTTCAGGAGGTCAGCAATGCCAACTTTTGTACTTCAGCCATGACAGTCACTTCAAGACAACAGCCAATAGGCCTTATTGCAGCCTTCCTGTCTTCAGAGACAAAGTGTTAACATGTTGTAGTTTACAGGTTTAAACCGTTCATCAAGGAAATGTACACTGTATTTATTTCTGTACACCAATTAAAATGTGATAGACCCTTTTCTTCAATTACAATCTCTTGTGTTTTAGAAACTTCAGTTATGAAGATGTGTTTGTGACTATCCCTAAAAACATTGCTCTGTTGGCTAAGGAGGCTGGAGTGGAAAAATTCATCCATGTGTCCCATCTGAACGCTGACATCAAGAGCCCCTCCAAATACCTGAGGAACAAGGTGACTAAGGCAGGAATGTTTACTGCTGAAAGACATGATCCTAATGTGAACCCGTCAGTATGCTCATATGGCAAATGATCTACCTAAATAAGAAAAACATCAGGTTCTCTTTTATATGGCACTCTCCTTCATGATGATACTTGACAGTCTTTTTAAAAGCCATGCATCTACAAATGCAGTTGTATGATCATCACAATTCATCCGCCCTTTACAACAAGAGCTGCCTTGCGTTAAATGACACACTATATACAATTTGTAATGATTGCCCTCTTTGTACGTAATACGACTTTGCGAGGTGTGACTATGGTTGCCCATGCAATGATCAAGTGGTTGGATTGGTGCTAGGAAATTTTACCACCCCCTCAACTGCACTCCCCCTTTTGCTGACAAAACCGTGGTTGGGGGTGTACACGCATCAAGATTCTTTGCTTTGGGGCTGCAGCAGGAATTATGCATCTTGCTCGGCAGGCGAGTGCGACCCATTCAAGTGAATGGGGCGTAATGCAACCCTCCCCGCAATCGTACATAATGTGTGTAGTTGAGGGGTGCTTTTCAGTATTTAAGGGGTTAAATAGGCAATGCGAAAGTGATACACATCCTCACCACTTTTTTTATAAAGGATGGGAAAAATGCTGTGCTTAGGATAAGTTAGAAAGGTGGCTGCCTCCCCTTATGGGGCTCCCTTAGGGGGACTAGATATATAGTAAATAGACAGGAATTGGGGTCAGTGGCGCTACCTGTTAATAGAAGGTACAAAGGAAAATGCAATAGAACTAAACACCTATCTAGATGTTAGAGCAA
The DNA here is from genome assembly GCF_037356315.1 of Lithobates pipiens. Classification (NCBI taxonomy): domain Eukaryota; kingdom Metazoa; phylum Chordata; class Amphibia; order Anura; family Ranidae; genus Lithobates; species Lithobates pipiens. The sequence continues at coordinate 469,112,907 of NW_027507903.1, read as the reverse complement.
GCCCCCTGTGGGGGTAATACCCTGAGATATGTACAAGTGTACAAAACAGACGCCTTTAGTATACGTGCAAATGAACAAATTCACAGTATAACCCCCATAGGCGAATTATACCAAAATAATGCCTAAGGGTTCCTAGTAAGGGTGTATATACATTAATCTCATATAACAAAGTATATAGTGACAAAGATATATGTACCATAAGTGAGTCAGTCATACCAATTACCCTAGATAAAAAGAACAGGGTGTACTATGCAAAAGTGTGTATTATAGTGTCCCAATACAGTCATGTAACATATGGAAGTCCATATCATGCATTGCAATCAAAAGGATATAATAGTGTTGTGCAATGGTGTTTCATCCAAAACACAAAAAATATAGAATAAAAATTTTTTTAAATATAAAAATGCAAATGAAAAAACACAAAAAAGATGTGAAAGTCCAAAAATCAAAACGCCACCCTAGGAAACATATAAAAGTCTATATATGTAAGTGAAGGAATCTAACATTTCCCGTATAGATAATCGTCAGGTTGTCGATGTAACTGTATCAAAAAAAACAATCGCAGGTGACTTGTGCTTGCAGTATCTCCAGGTGACTTGTTTGCACCCTCTTCAGGGTCTCCACTCACGCAAATCCTATTGCCCCTACAGGGTAGTATGCGTATAGTCCCACTCTGTTTAACCTGTTCAGCCAGGTGTCCGCTTTGTACACTCCAGAGGCGTCCCTTGGGCTCCAGGTTAGATGGGCTAAAACATTAATGTATTCCACATGGAAGAAAGAGATCAGCTCCCATAGTATAGTATAAAAATCAAACTCTTACATTTTTATTAAATGTGTAAAAAGTCAAACTACATAAAAGCAAGCAGCGTATATGTCTTCAGGAAACTTCCATATAGCTGTCGGCTAAAAAAAAGCACAGACTGACTGCTGGTATGAGCCCGAGCTGGGAAACGGCAGCGGCAGTGTTCGCTCCAGCTGCGTTCCACCCTCTCGAGTTCCCGGAAGTGATGTAGTGTGCGTGGCTCCACTGTACACGTTTCGTCAGACGTCTTCATCAATGCATGTTATGGACTTCCATATGTCACATGACTGTATTGGGACACTATAATATGCACTTTTGCATAGTACACCCTTTTCTTTTTATATAGTGTAATTGGTATGACTGACTCACTTATGGTACATATATCGTTGTCACTATACTTTGTTATTTGAGAATAATGTATATACACACTAGGAACCCTTAGGCATTATTTTGTTATAATTCGCCTATGGGGACTATACTGTGAATTTAATTTGCACGTATACCGAGGGCATCTGTTTTGTACACTTGCACATATCTCAGGGTATTACCCCCACAGGGGGCGTGCTCTAACACCTAGGTAGGTGTTTAGTTCTATTGCATAGCCTCACCACTTGTCTATTGCTGTCCTAAGACCGATCCGAATGCAGATTGTGCTTCAAACAGAAAAGCAAGTGTAAATGAGGCCTTTTGCTTCAACACAGAATTCACTCCATGTGCAGTGACTGCTGTTTTTCTGCACCTAGTTAAGGCCAGTCACTGCTAGCACACACAGAAAACCATTACTTTCTATATGCTTTGTTCTGTTTGCAATGCTGGTGTAATATGTGCTGTGGAAACATGCAAATATATGCTACGTTTTGCTGCTACCGATTGTATGACAACTCAGGTCATGATGCCCTACAGTTCAGAGACCCGTATAGAGTGTAACTTTCTACACTCTTGGGTTACTGTCACACTGGGGAGAGGGCCGCATTAGCGGTAAAGCTCCCCTAGATTTAGCAGCGCTTTACTGCTCTTATAGCAGCGTTTTTCGGCTGTTGGGCAGTTTTAAACCCCACTGCCAGCTGACTAAAGGGTTAAAAGCGCTTTGCCGGAGCTTCGGCAGCACAGCTCATTCATTTCAATGGGCTCCCGCACCGCCCCAAAGATGCTGCTTGCAGGACTCATCCAGTCATGCTTTATTTTGTTGAGAAATCACTTAAAAAAAACACCCGTCCTAGCATTTCTGGAAGTGGCCATCTTGACCAAGGACAGATGATTCATGTAGCATTTACTTCCTGGAATCCGCTCAGGGATACAAGCAGGAGAGGGTGTGCTTAGCTGAGAGAGCCCCTCCTTAGGACTCCTGGGATGTATGACGACATTTGCCTAGGCATGTAACCCAGAAACTAACTGAGGGGAATAAAAGTATGAAACAAGCAAATATGATATACTCTCCTCTCTGTTTTACTAATACTAGCAGCATGAGCATTAAAGTGATTGTAAACCCTGTTACACGACTATCTACCTACAGGTAAGCCTATAATGAGGCTTACCTGTAGGTACTGTAAATATCTCCTAAACCTGCATGGTTTGGATGATATTTAACATATACGCTTGCACCAATGTCATCGGCGCATGTGTACTGAAGAAACTGCCTGCTCGTGCCGGTTCTTTAGGGCCAGTGCCGTGACCGGCGGATTCCATGTGCATGCGTGGGAGTGACGTCTGTGCAGCACCAGCCAATCGCAGCGCCGGAGCCCGCGAACCCAGAAATAACTCCGGGAGACATGTTGCTGGTCAGAGTGGTGTGCAGGGACTACTGCAACAGCTTTGACTTAAAGTAAATATTTCATAATGGGCTAGTATATGATGCATACTAGCTCATTATAGCTTTGTCTTACAGGGTTTTTTTTTTGGTGTGTGTGTGTGTGTTTTTTTTTTTTTCGGTTTACAGCTACTTTAACAGTAGTCAATGTTGATTGAGAGTGTGAAGTTAAAGAGGAAGTAAACCCTGATGGGTTTTACTTCCTCTTTTGCTCACTGCTGCAGCCTGCACATGAAAAGCATGATGGGCTAGTATGCATCACATACTAGCTCATTATGTGCCACTTACCTGAAAAAGAATCCAGCGACGCCCCCTGTGTGGGCAGCATCCATCTTCTGGCCCTCTTTCTTCTGGGCCGCAGACTCCGGCTCTGCGATTCACCGTAGCCACGTGACGTCACTCCCGCCCATGTGAAGGAGCCGCAACTAACACCACAGGCTAGAGAAGAAACAGCACTTAGTTTAGTTTCTTCCCCTCGCATGTGCCGTATATGAATATTAGGGGGACTTCAAGTGAAATGTCCTAAACGGTGCATGTTTAGGAGATATTCCCACTACCTATAGGTAAGCCTTGTTCTAGGCTTACCTATAGGTAGAAGTCCAAAAAGTGGGTTTACAACCACTTTAATGATCTAAGTCTCACAAAAAAAAAAAAAAAAAAAAAAGGGATCAAACTTCTTGATGAATTTCAAGCTATCTGCTGTTACCGATAAGGTTTATGAGTAAGCTCCGGTGAAACACACCAAGGCATTCTGAAGGTTTTTTTTTTTTTTTTTTTTTCTCGCGTGAATCTCCTTTAAACAAACCTACTGATCTCTCCTCAGCACTGCTTGAACATTCTTGGATTTGTGGCTAATGCTAGGTAGCATTGTGTCTAGGCCAGTGGTTCTCAACCTTCCTAGTGCCGTGACCCCTTGATAAAATTTCCCAAGTTATGGGGACCCCTAACAGTAAAATTATTTTCATAGCCTGGGTTGTCAGCACCCAAGGCAAGACAAGTAATTTGCGCTCCTAACCCACAGACATTTAAAGCTCCGAGTCCCTTCCAATTGTACAGTATTAAAACCCCTTATGGTACATTTTAGGATGTACCACTCTCTCTTTGTTCTCTTTTTTTTTTTTTTTCTCCCTTCTCTTACTCGTCGGTGAGGGTGGAGGGAATGGGATGAGTGGCAGTGCTAGGGGCAGTTCTGATCAACCATCTTAGGTTACTGATCTGACAACTGTAGTGGGGGCTTTTAATGGCAACTCTAATCACACGTAGTGTTACTGTGGTTCCAACTTTGATGTCTGGTAGCAGTGACACCTATGCCAAAATCAAAAGATGGGGTCTCCTCCAGCCCCTCCCACTTAACATTCCTCACCAATCAGCTGACCTCTAGTCTGTCCCCCAGCCATGCCGTGAACTGAATGGGTGGCTGCAAAGAGGTTAAGTGGGCAGGCACGGGCTCAAGGATCAGCCCAGCTGGACGGCCATGGCTCCAGGAACAGCCCAGCTGGGCGGCCGCAAAAAAGACTGGGAGACCGGTGCAGGAACAGGCCAGGATTCGGTGACGTCTGGCAAATCATCATTCGACCCATTCCTCCCCCCCCCGGTTGAGAACCACTGGTCTAGGCCTTATTAATTGACTCGCCATGCCACACAGGATGCAGGAGGAAGCAGCAGTGTCATATCTACAGGCTGAAGAACTACAAACTAAAGAAAATGGATAAAGCTGGAGTTTGGGTTTAAAGCCAGATTGTTGATTTACATATTAGCTTACATTGTTTCATAAAAAAGATAGCTGATCTTATTTTGTGGCATCCTTTTTAATAAATGCTTTGTTAATAGGCAATTGGAGAAGAGGCAGTGCGGGAGGTCATCCCGGAAGCCATTATCGTTAAACCCTCAGAAATATTTGGTCGGGAGGATAAATTATTGAACTATTACGCAAGTATGACTCTTGGTTTTCTAAACATTAGTAAGCATGTGTCAATGTTTTTAAGTGCCACCTGTGCTGTAGACAAAAGTATACTCCTGAGGAGAGTAGTGGAGGGAGACTTAAATTCATTCCCCAACGGTTAAACATTTCCAAAGCGTCATGTTGACTGCCTACATTAGTCTTCTGTACCTCTACTGTTTACAGTTTATTTATAACAGAGTGTCATTGTTTTGTTTAGACCCCTTTCAAACTGAGGCATTTTTCAGGGGCTTTTGGGCTACAAATAGCTCCTGTAAAGCGCCTGAAAAACGGCTCCCCTGCAGTCTGTGTGTGAAAGACCGAGTGTTTTCACACTGAGGCGATGCGCTGGCAGGACATTAAAAAAATTCCTGCAAGCAGCAACTTTGGTGCACTATATACACTGCTCCTAAACCGCTCCTGCCCATTGAAATGAATGGGCAGCGCCGCTGGCAAAGCACCGCTGCCGACGCCCCAGTGTGAAAGCAGCCTTAGAGATGGATAACATCTATTATGAGTTCAAGCCTAATTCAGTCTGCTTACCTCGTGTTTTGTGCCCAGTTGTGGAGCTGACCATACAAGGTTCCTGCTGAACTGGCTAATATTTGAACTATTAATGGGCAGGCTGAATGTACCAAGTTAATCGATCAACTCTGGTACAGCGTTCCTGCCGGATTCTCTACTATCGCTAGTGGCTGCTATTGTCGCTAGCGATAATTACGGCCTTCTAACAGGAACGGCTTCCCCTGTCGGGAGAAGACCATCGCTGATTCCGCTGTCAACACTGTGTTGATGGGGGAATTGTGCAAATTTTTTTACTACGGACTACTGTTAATTGTGATGTCAAATTTCGGTTTAATTTAGTCTGGTTTAGCCACTTCAGTCCCACAAGGGGCCATGCCATTTTTTTTTTGTGACACGGCACTGCATCGCTTTAACTGACAATTGCATTATCGTGCGATGTTGTACCCAAACAAAATCTATGTCCTTTCTTTCCTCACAAATAGAGGTTTTTATTTTTTGCGCTATGAACAAAAAAAGACCAGCAAGTTTGAAAAAAATATTTTTTACTTTTTGCTGTAATAAATATCCCCAAAAAAATGTAGCGTTAACCACTTCAGCCCCGCACCATTTTGCTGGTCAAAGACCAGACCACTTTTTGCGATTCGGCACTGCGTCGCTTTAACTGACAATTGCGCGGTCGTGCGACATGTCTCCCAAACAAAATTGACGTCCTTTTTTCCCCACAAATAGAGCTTTCTTTTGGTGGTATTTGATAACCTCTTTTTTATTTTTTGCGCTATAAACAAAGAGAGAGTGACAATTTTGAAAAAAACGCATTATTTTTTGTTATAATAAATATCCCCCAAAAATATATAAAAAAAAATTTCCCCTCAGTTTAGGCTAATACGTATTCTTCTACATATTTTTGGTAAAAAAAAATCGCAGTAAGTGTTTGATTGGTTTTGCGCAAAAGTTATAGCGTTTACAAAATAGGGGATAGTTTTATGACATTTTTATTAATAATTTTTTTTTTTTTTTTTTTTTTTTTACTAGTAATGGCGGCAATCAGTGATTTTTATCATGACTGCGACATTATGGCGGACACATCGGACATTTTTGACACCATTGTCATTTATACAGCAATTGCTGCTACATAAATGCAGTGATTCCTGTGTAAATGACACTGGCAGTGAAGGGGTTAACCAGTGGGTGGCAGTGTAGGGGTTAAGTGTTCCTAGGGGTGTGTTACTAACTGTGGGGGGGCTGGGCTTTCATTTAGTGAACACTGATCTCTCTGCTCCAATCACATGGAGCAGAGATCAGCGTCACTAGTTGCTAGGCAGAACGGGGAAATGCTGTTTACAACGGCATTTCTCCGTTCAGCCACCCCGTGAGACGATCGCGGGTATGCCCACGGCGATCGAGTCCGCGGGACCCGCGACCGGACTCACGGGGGTCCCGACCGGCACGCGAGCGCGCTGGCGGCGTGCTTGCGTTGGCAAAGCAGCATTAAAGATTGGACGTACCTATACGCCAATGCCTGCCCGTGCCATTCTGCCGATGTACGGTCGGGAACCGGATAATCACTGTCTTTTCCCAGCGAGAAATGGGCAGGCTAAATGTACCAAGTTGATCGCCTTGGGTACAGCAAGCCTGCCAGATTCTCGATTATCGCTAGTGGCTGTTATAGTCGCTAGCGATAATCAGTCTTCTCCTGACAGGACTGCTTCCCCTGCCTGGAGAAGACACTCGCTGATTCCCTGTCAACACTGTGTTGATGGGGGAATTGTGCAAATTTCTTTCCTGCAACCAAAGAAATTCACACAGTGTATGACCGGCCTAAGTACTGGTATGAAAATATTCTAAAATGTGCCTATAGTGAAATTGTTTTCCTTGTATTGCTGTTTCCCCCTAGACATGCGCTGGTTTGGTGGAGTGCCGTTAATGGCTTATGGCAAGAAGACAGTAAAACAACCTATTTATGTGAGTAATAATGAAACCAAGTTGGTCTGTTTCTTTTTTTAGGTCCAGATTCCAGTGCCCTGGATGGTAGTTAGTTGCCTTAAAGTGTTTGTAAACCCTCACATTGTAAAACAACCCATTCAGCTTAACCACTTCAGCCCCAGAAGGATTTAAACCCTTAACTACCAGGCCATTTTTTTGTGATGCACTGCATCATTTTAACTGACAATTGCAAAATTCCAAAGCAAAATTGATGTCCTTAACCCCCCCCCCTGACAAATGGCGCTTTCTTTTGGTGGTATTTGATCACCTCTGCGGTTTTGATTTTTTGCGCTATAAACAAAAAAAGACTGACAATATTTGGTAAAAAAAAAAATCTCAATAGGCGTATATTAATTGGTTTGCGCAAAAGTTATAGAGTCTACAAAATAGGGGATAGATTTATGGCTTTTTTTTTTTTTTTTTTTTTTACTAGTAATGGCGGTGATCTGTGATTTTTATTGGGACTGCAACATTATGGCATGCACATCAGATGCTTTTGACACTATTTTGGGACCGTTGTCATTTATACAGCGATCAGTGCTATAAATAGCCACTGATTACTGTATAAATGACACTGGCAGGGAAGGGGTTAAACACTAGTGGGCGATCAAGGGGTTAAGTGTGTCTTAGGGAGTTATTCTAACTGTGGGGGGGGGGTGGGTGGACTACCACTGACAAGACAGCGATCACTGCTTCTGATGACAGAACAGGGAAATGCCTTGTTTGCATCTCCCCGTTCTGCCTCTCCGTCTCACAATTGCGGGCCTCCGGCGAACATCGAGTTCACGGGACCCGCAAGCACGCTCCCGCGTTGTGCTCGCACCCGCAAGGTAGCAAATTCAAAGGGACGTACAGGTACACCCATTTGCCTGTATGAGCCATTCCGCTGAAGTATGTGTGTGGTGGTCGGCAAGTGGTTAAGCGGTTTCTGTATTCCTATAAAGCTGTATAAAGTCTATGAAGAGGAGGGAAGCAGCTCACACACCGGACACAGGCTCTAAGGCCGCGTACACACGCGGGGACTGTTCGCCCAACTTTGTCCGTGAAACAGTTTCGGCAAACAGTCCGCTCAAAATTAGCATGGACGGACATGCCCACACACGACGAACGAACAGTTTGCTGAAACCGTGCGCGATGACGTGAACGGCACGTACGACGGGACGAAAAATACGACGTCCTATACACTGCATTATAACTTTCGGCGTGTAAATCCTTTCTGAGCATGCGCGGAACTTAGTTTGACGAACAAGCCTACACACGGGCGGACTGTTCGCTCAAACAAGGTTTCAGCGGACAGTTTTACGGAATTTCCGAAAAACCTTGTTCGTCAAACTGTCCGCTGAAACTGTCCGCTGAAAGCCCACACACGAGCGGACTGTCCGCCCAAACACTGTTCAGCGGACAAAGTTGGGCGAACAGTCCGCGCGTGTGTACGCGGCCTAAAACAGACCACTGCAGACATATCATGCCACTTTAATCCGCTGCTGCATGTGAAAGCAAATCCCTGTGTAAGCTATGGGCCACTGGAGTTGTAGTTTATACAGGAATATAAACGATCCTGCTGACAGCACTGATTCATCTATAGCAATCGCAAAGCTTGATTTAAATGCTCCTGCATACTTGGAAATTTAAGCAAGCACTTGTTGGTCCCTATTTTTTTTAGATTGGACATTTACATATACAATTTTAAATGCCTGACTGGTTTGCTTGGAGGGTTTCCTGTGTCCCCTGTTTGACTGTACAATCTCCTTTAGCTGGCCATTCATATAACAATCTGACTACTGTGTGCAACCCCCTTTAGATTGGCCACAACCATGAAAAGTGAGTGCCTGCTTAAGCAATACATTTGGTATGTATACAGTCAGATAGGCCCCTGCATCACAGTTATTGGTAGAGATAAAATATTGTACAGTCTGATTGTAGTGTGTGTGTGGCTCTGGATTAACCAACAAGTATGTAGTGCAATGGAATAATTTGGGCCATCCCTTGCACTACCTAGTAATGGATACAATTTTAATGGCGATAGTACAGTGAGATTGTTACATGTCTGGCCAGCTTTAGGAGCAGATCCGGTGTCATCTCTGAACATGACTTCTTAGTTTGGTTCCTGCGAGTCACAAACGTATCCCTATCTCCACGTCTGATTCTTTTATATTCTGAAACAAGAGGAGTGAAAATATCCAGTTGTCGCAGCAGTATAAGCGAAGCTGGGAACTGTTTGTGGACAAAGGGGTCCCCAACAGATATTAAAATCAACCCAACAGTCTCCACCTATAGCCAAAATAACTTTGTGTGCTATCCCAGTTAGTATCTTTTTGTCCATTTTTACTCCTTTTATTTAGTCGTAGTGATTACTATTGAGTAGTGGTGATCAGAGCACTCCGATATTATTTTTTTTTGTTTTTATGTTCTTTTTTTTTTTTATGTTCTTCTTTTTTTTTTTTTTTTTTTCCTGAATCTCCAGTTAAACTCTTTTGTCTTTGTATGTAGCAAAAGATGTTGATTGGTGCTCCTTCCTTCTTTTTTTTTTTTTTCAGAATGTAACAGGAATTTTTTGACTTTTTTAGGTTGCAGATGTTGCCCGAGCTATAGTAAACATTGCCAAAGACCCTGACTCGCTAGGAAAGACCTATGCTTTAGCTGGGTAAGATATGTTGATCGCTATTTTAGTATCTTCTACACAAGTACTGCCCTTGTTGCTACTCTGCTTATTATTGTTAGTATTATTATTATTGTTTGTGGCTGTCCTTAGAGTGTCACTCCCCCCAAAAATTGTATTTTGGTAATGGATGCATGCAAGTAAATCACGTGCTTGTAATTCTCAGGGACTACAGCAGCAAGAAATCCCTGTTGCAATGAATGCCTCCAAGTACCTTTTTGCCATGGCATGCCACTTCACTTATGTGATACAAAACATAAGCTGGTTTGCTCTGGTTTGTGCAGAGATGTGCTGCTTCCAATATGACTACTGCTCAGCTAGTCATAGATACTAGTGACCCCTGGAGGCAAATTTTGAGGATATTTCCACATTTGCAGCCAAACTTGGATTATACCTACCTTAAAGAGTAACTCCACTTTTGTTGAGGGGAAAAAAAAAATTCCCTATGGGTGATCAATGTACATTGCAGGGATTTTAACAAGCTCCATGTTGCCATATGGAATTGAATTATACTGATGATGACAGAGCTGCAGTTTGAATGGGAAAGGAAATCTCAATAATGTTTAAATTGCTGTATGGCTTGTGTAGCAATTGTATATGCTATATAATATCTGTGTATTGTATTTATTTCCACAAAATTGGAGTTACCCTTTTAAATTTGTTACATGTCCTTTTTATTAGCATAGCATGACCTAAAAAAAAAATATATATATATATATATATATATATATATATATATTTTTTTTTTAGATTTTCTTTTCTGGAAGTTCCAGTAAGGAAAAAATCTGCTTATTTCTCTCTCATGATCCCTGGGAAGTTGTGTTTTTGTTTTAATTAACCCTGCCTGTACTGTGCAGGCAAACATCTCATCTATTTTATTAGATCTGAACACTGCCTTGGCAAAAAGTTTAGGAGCTAGGTTTCACTATTGTATGGTAATGAGAATTGGACTCAGCCAGTCCCCAGACCAGCTATTAGTACAGATCACACTGAGCTGAGAAATGATTGCCATCACCCATATGACACCATCTCCGCAGAAAGTGGAAATATTAACCCCTATGTCTGTTGAAGTGTGTCCAGCCAAAACACGTTTGTAAGTTTTTGTGGAAGAATTAGAAACCCTGTCAGGTTTTTTCCCTCATTCCCTTGGTGAAAGAATTGTAACCATCGTAGTAATTTGAGGGGAAATGTAACAAAGCCCCGTATAACAGTAAAAAGCTGACATGGATTTGAATTCTTTCCCACTCTATCCAAAACGAAGTAAATAGTGATTTAAATAATATATTGCAACTCTCCGGTCTTCAGAAGTGAAGGCCACATGTTTTTTTTTTTTTCCCCCAGCTCAGAACATTTATAGAAACCTATTAAAAATACTGGTTTACCACTGATCTAACAAACCATGTTAATTTTTCCTTTGTAAACTACTAATTACATCAACCGTAATGCAATCTAGATGAACAAAGGCAGACATGTTTGAAATCTTAATATCATTTTTTTTTCTTGCGCTCTTCTACAAGCCCCAGCTGCTTTATTGGTTATCACCCGATACCTTTTTACTCAATACACTGTGCTACAAATGGATATTGTATAGAAAAAAAGAAACTAGATATTTAGACTACTTACTGTACTGAAAATATTAAATAAAGCTCCTACAATAAATCCTAAGCATTAATGTAACATCCTAGTATAATTGCCAATTAACCACTTCCTTTGTACTTGTTTTTTTTTTTTTTTTGTCAATATTTGCTTAGCCCAAAGTTCAGCTTTAAAAGCTACTGCTTACTTGCAATAAAAAAGTACCAGAGTTCACTTTGCTGAATACAAGCCAATAAATGTTGGATTCTGACTAGTTACCATGGGTTACTGTACTCTTTATTGAATAAGTTTGAAAAAATCTTGTATAATATATTCCCTTCTAGGTTAATATTTATCATTTTTAACCGTAGGGCGTACCCTCATGTCCTCAGTTTGAAGTGGTTATACCAGGATGTTGGCTGCAAGTGCAATGGGCTTTCTTATCTAAGTGAACTGAGCTGCTTTACAGCTGCTTTGTCACTTCTACAGGGTGCAGAAGTGCCACCCTCCCACCGCCCCCTTCATCAGGCTCTCCCGTGTGTTCCGAGAACTTGGTACCACTGCTGTTAGAATCACTGGTACACTGAGAAGAGAGGAAGATACATTTGTACCCACCTCCTCTCTGTGATATAAGAAACTGGAAGTGACAAGGATTTTGTCACTTCTGGTTTGTTTGTTTATAAGCAGTTACTGGCTTGTAAAGCATCTGATCAAACCGATCTTCGTTTGTTTAGATACTTTTGAACACAGTGAGATCTGAGGTCTAATAGACTTAAGATCTCTCCGTAAAGAGGGCCTATCATGGCCCATGCTATCACAAGCAGTGTCCAGGTACTTCCTACTAGCCGATGACAAAGCTGAAGCTTAGCTGAGCTGGGAGAAGTTAAGCTTGAGCAGGAATGCCTGCCTTTTTTACCCAGTGGTTATTCGCCTGAAAGTGGGGGCATAATCCAAGTAGTCATGAAATATCATGCCTTCTATGTCCTGAGATTTACTCCTTGAAAAGGATCTTGCAGGTAAATCAAAAATTCTAATTTATTGATGAAGGATCAGCATTCTTTGTTTTTGGTTTGTGTTCCAACTTCTAATAGTCCTCCTATTGTCTTCTGTTTAGACCTAACCGATATCTCCTCCAGGACATGGTGCGATATATTTTCGCTGTTGCTCACAGACCTTTGTTCCTGTATCCATTACCTCGCCCTATCTACCAGTAAGTACACTGTTAACTATCACTATAAACTTGTTTGGATAGATAGTATTCATTACACAGGAATGCATATACTGGTGAGTTTATTTTTTTGCAGTTTATGCACCAAATTAGGACTGGTGCTTGCTCCCTCTGTTTTCATTTATTGTATGCTGTCCTAACCATTGGATATCTTGCTGGTTGGCAGCACTATCTGGTTTAATTTTATCTTTTTTTATGGAGAGTTAATGTCTCTCAGGTGCACATTTGTGATCAAACTAAAAAATATTTTAACGTTGATCCTCTTGTGAGTTATGAAATGTCAACAGATCTAGTTGTGATTTTGAGAATCTTCTGTTATAACAGAAGTGTTCCGTGCATGTAATCATACCAGTAAACCAATTATGAACTATCCTAACGAGAGCACAGGCATTAGATCTAACTATGTACTGTTACGTAGTTGGCTTTGTCTGTCCAAAAAGACAAAAAGGAAAGTGATGTCACCTCCCAACCATCTTCAACCAGTAAACACTTTGCATTCATTCAGAAAATGCAAAGCTTTCTCTGAGTGGCACACATCTTCAGTAGCCAACCTCCTGTGTTCACAATGCATCAGGCTAGATGCTTAGCACAGGACCCAGAAGGAGATCACTGGAGTAACAGTGTCTACAATGATTTCAAGAGTATAGATCTAGTATAATACTGTACGTGGTTACATTGGTCCAAGCTGGACTAATGTAGTCATGTAAAATAATACCATGTCTGGAAAAATCCTTTTTAAAGCTAAACTCGAGACGGATATAAGCGGCACAAATAGTGCAGCTATACTTCTTGATCCATCATTAGATGTATTTTTAAATGGAATAAATGTAGGTACCTGCAATTGAGTGATAGTAGCCTTGATGTCTCTCTATGACACGCTGATAAGAGGAGAGAACAGAGTGATAGAGAAAGGAGATCATCAGTCTGCTGCTTCTCCTTTCACAGCCCAGTCTTAGGCTGAGGGAAGGACAGAACCTGCAATTGTTTAAACTGCAGGGCACTGACCTTGCCAGACAGGACTGTGAATTATGGTAGAGCTGTGTAAATCTCAGGGCTGAAAGAAATAAAAATCCTTTGTCAGGAAAAACACCGCCTATGTTTTTTTTGTTTTGTTTTTTTAATTGGTTTGCCCAGACTTCAGCTTTAACATGCCAATGTGGCTGACATAGACCAAATGGAAGTGGGTGACTGCTTAGGGACCTGGGGCCACATGTGATCCTCTGGCGTTCAGTGTGGCCATCAGGGGCCCCTGCATATACTGTTCTGTTTCCCTGTTATAGCAATTTATTTCTAGCAGTGTTATGTAAAATGTCTCCAGTCTTTGACTGTCTTCTGAACCATATCTCCAGTTTTCCATAACTCCTATAGCATGTTCAGTCTATGACCATCTCCTACAGCATGCCCCCAGTCCTGTCTCTTGTATCCTATCTGCAGTTTATAAATCCTATGCAGTCTGCTGTCTGAATATTCACTGCATTTTATGTGTGGCCCATTTGGTGAGGGCCATACTTGAGGCCTCCCATTTTAAGAAAGTTGACCACTGGCTTGCAGTCCTTTGGTACTTCCTGTGCAGCTCTCAGACCTCAGCTGTCAGTAGTGGGAGCAGAAGCATTGATTTTATTAAGAGGTAATAGCAGTTATCTCTACTGGCCTCATGTAACAGGTTTTTATTCTCGCTGCCTTCTGCAGCATATTATCAGTAAAACCTGTAGCATTACAGTCTCTGATAGTCTCGTCTCTTGCATTACATATACTGAACTTTGCATGTTGTTCTTTGGTGATGTCAGGAGTCACGGTTGAGCTCAATCACCGGCTTGCAAACTTGTCACTGGTTTTACAGATAATTAAGCCAGATAAACCCATAAACTGTAATTCTTTAGAATTTTTAATTGTAGCCACTATTACTTTCTTGTCATTTTTTTCAAGGATTTTAAATTCTGACTCTTGCTTACTTTGTCTAGCTCGCTTGTAAAGTTTTTTGAACTGAATCCATTTGACAGTTGGACATCAAGGGACAAAGTGGATCGAGTGAGTATCAATCATGTTTAGCTTTCTTTAAAATTTTGTTTATTTTGTTTTTATTTTAAAGTATCACCTAAATTTAAAAAATGTATTTCAAAATTTCTAAATTTAAATGAAGGAAAGTTTGTCTTCTGAGAAAAAGGAAACAAATTAGAAGGGAGTTGTGTAAGATTAAATGTAAAGAATTGTATATAAAATAAAAAATATATATATTTTGAGACCACAGAACAAACCTGTGATGTGCTGCAGTGTACCTTGAGTAGGAACACTTTTATTTTTTATTTTTATTTTTTTACGTTTTAGACAGAATATGGACTGGTTAAAGCGGAGCTCCACGCCATTTTATGTACTTTCTCTTGATGGACCCCCCTTGCACTTCCTTTTTACCAATGCAAATCCTTTTTTTTTTCTTTTTTCTTTTTGTAAATGTAAATATCTTTTTGGATTACCTGTTCTCCTTCGCTTCCTGCAAGGGTTCCTGGGATAGCGGCGTTGTGTATCCCAGGAGTCCTTTGCGAATCCTACTGCAGAAATCTCACGTTGGCAACCTGTCAGGAAGGAGAGCCAGGCAGAGGAATTACTGTGCATGCTCGAGATCGGGAGGTGCATGCTGGGTAGCCAGCTGCACGGAAATCCCGGAACTGAAAACAGGAGGGCTTCACATGGTCACATCTAAAATGAAACCTATGTTTGGGTTACTGGAACTCCTCTTTAAAACCCCTGCCAATTTTTTTTTTTTTTTGCTGTTTGTATCATTGGAGACATTTCCCTTCTCTTGGTAAAAGATTCACATAGACAAATGTGTGGGACATTAAATATACCTCCCCAGTGTTCTACATGAAACATAATAATTATTATTATAATACAGGATATAGAGCCAACAGTTTACACAGCACTTTACAACTTGAGGGTAGACAGTACAAATACAATACACTTTAATACAGTAGGAATCAGAGGGCCCTGCTCCTTAGAGCTCACAATCTAAGAGGGAAGGTCAAGAGATACAAGAGTTAATAATTGTGTGAGTTGCAGTAGTCGAGACGAGGGTGGGGGTGTAACAACTTGATAGTTGAGCCGTTGATATTGACAGAGAAATCGGGGAAAGTGATGCTTGGGGGAGGAAATATCATGAGCTCGGTTTTGGATAGGTTGAGTTTGGGGAATTGATGCGACATGCAGGCTATGTCTGCTAGTAACTTGGTGATGTGTGAGTAGACAGATGGGGAGAACTGAGGGGTGGAGAAATAGTTTTGGGTGTCATTAGCGTAGAGATGATATTGAAAGCCATGGAAGGCAATCAACAGACCCAGGGAGGTGGTGTAGTTTGAGAAAAGGAGAGGTCCAATAACAGAACCTTGGGTACCCCCGACGGAGAAAGGGAGAGGAGGAAATGGAGTTGGGACACTGAAGGAGCGTGGAAAAGGTAGGATGAGAACCAGCAAAAAGTACAGTCACAGAAACCAAAGGATTGGAGTTTTTTTGAGGAGGGGGGGGGGTGGTCCACCGTGTCAAAGG
Source organism: Lithobates pipiens (assembly GCF_037356315.1). Classification (NCBI taxonomy): domain Eukaryota; kingdom Metazoa; phylum Chordata; class Amphibia; order Anura; family Ranidae; genus Lithobates; species Lithobates pipiens. The sequence goes on along the minus strand of NW_027507903.1, from coordinate 469,096,852 downwards.
CAGCAGAGCGGTCCTGGAGACGTAATACAGAATAGTGTCCATTAGTTTTAGCCGTTAGGTCGTTTGTAAGTTTAAGGAAAGCAGTTTCCATTGACTGTTAAGGGTGAAATCCGGACTGAAGGGAATCGAGAAGTTTGTTCAGGGTGAGATGGTCGCTCAGTCAGTTGTAGATCAGTCTTTCAAGAAGTTTGGAGGGGAAGGCGAGTAAGGCGATAGGGCGTAAGTTGTTAAGATTGGTGTGATCCAGTGAGGTGTTTTAAGTATGGGGTGACTAGCATAAGTTTTAGAGAGTTTGGGAAGATGCCACAAGAGAGGGAGAGGTTGAAAATGTGAGTTAGAGAGTGTAGAATCGAGTCAGAGGGTGAGCGTAGCATTTGCGGGGGAACAGGATCCAGGGGTTAGATGAGTGTTGGATAAAAGTTTAGCAACCTTGTTAATACTAGCAGGGTTGAATGAGGGAAGTAATGATTGTATCTGTGGACATGGGGTGTTGAGTGGGAGAGTTTTCTGTGCATTGAAGATCTTCTGATGAATTGTATCAGTCTTATTTTTGAAGTGATTGGCAATCTGGGCAGTGAGTTAATTAGAGGGTGGAGACAGTGGATGACAAAGTAGAATGTTAAGGGTAAAGAAGAGTTGACGTGGACTGGATGAGAAGGTTGTTAATGAGTGTGATAAAAATTGGTCTGTTTGGCAGTGTGGAGGCCAGAATAGTGTTTTAGGAGGGTAGATTTGTTTGAAGTCTTCCTGGAATGTAGTCTTATGTCACAGATGTCCAAGAGCGCAGCTACGTTTTCTGAGACTTCTGGTGTCTGTCTGCCAGGGTTGTTGCGGTCAGGGCCTGATTCTGTGTGTAGTGAGGGAGGCAAGCTTGTCTAAGGAGCAACACAGTGAGCTGTTGTAGACAAAAGTGGCTAGGTTGGGGCAGGAGAGGTGTGAGATTTTGTCAGAGGTGATCAGTAGCAGAGTAGAGAAGGTTTAAGGTGGCAAAGGTTTCTACGGGTAACTGTTTGGCAGTTTGCAGGAGAGGAGGTGGAAGACAGGGAGAGCGCAAAACGAATAAGGTGGTGATCAGAGAGGGGGAGAGGCTTGTTGGAGAGGTTGCACAGATAGAAGACGAGGTCAAGGGTGTTCCCATTGGAGTGAGTAGGAGCCTGTATCAATTACTTCAGGTCAAGAGATGAGGTTAGACTGAGACGTTTAGAAGTAACAGTAGTGTTAATGTTAACAGGGATGTTGAAGTTACGGAGCATTGTTTCAGAAGAGAGAAAGTAGGGTAGCCAGGCAGAAAAGTCATCAAGGAAGGTTGATGCTGGTCCAGGGGTCTGGTCGATGACAGCAATTCTTATGCCGCGTACACACGGTCAAACTGTATGACGTACTTAGTCTGGCGGAAAAGTATGCCAGACTGTCCGTCGGAATTTCCGAACGGGCTACTTGCCCACACACGGCACTTTTTGAGCGGACTAATGCAGCGTACTAAGTCCGCGTCTCCGGGTAGGCGGGGCCCGCGAAGGAGACGTCGCTGGCCCCGCCACCTGGTATGGACTTAAAGGGGAACCCCAACGCCGAAAAAAATCGGCGTGGGGGTCCCCCCAAGTCCACAATAGACCCTTGTCCGAGCACGCTACCCGGCCGGCCAGGAAAGGGGGGTGAGCGAGCCATACCAGGCCCCCCCCACCCCAAAGCACCTTGTCCCCATGTTGATGAGGACAAGGGCCTCTTCCCGACAACCCTGGCTGTTGGTTGTCGGGGTCTGCGGGCGGGGGGCTTATCGGAATCCGGGAGCCCCCTTTAATAAGGGGGCCCCCGATACCGGCCCCCCACCCTATGTGAATGAGTATGGGGTACAATGTACTCCTACCCATTCACCTGTAAAATAAAAGTACAAAAAAAAACACAACACACGAGATAAAATACTTTATTGCACAGCTCCGGGGGTCTTCCGTCTTCAGGGGTCTTCTCGCTGGACTCCTCCGCTATCTTCTTGTAGCTCTTTTGCTAGCGGAGGAGTCCGGCTTTCTTCCTCGCCGCCGGCCTCTTCTCCCGACTTCGGGCGTCTTGTCCCCCTCTTCGGTTCTTCTGCCGGGCCACCGCGCCTTCTTATAGCTCTTTTACAGGCGGTGGCCCGGTCTTCTGTCGCCGCCACCTTCCGTTCTTCTTCTTCTTCTTCTTCTCCTTCTTCTCCTTCTCCTTCTCCTTCTCCTTCTCCTTCTCCTTCTCCTTCTCCTTCTCCTCCTTCTCCTTCTCCTTCTCCTTCTCCTCCTTCTTCTCCAGGAGATGTTGACTCGACGATCTCTCCGGCCACAATGCCAGGGCTGCGCTGCGCGGCCACTTATATAGGGACAAGGGGCGGTGTCACATGGGTTGGTGTCACATGGTGACCCCGCCCCCTTACGATGTCATAGGCCCCATGTGACATCAACCCATGTGACCAACCCATGTGACATAAAGCCATGTGACACCGCCCCTTGTCCCTATATAAGTGGCCGCGCAGCGCGGCCCTGGCATTGTGGCCGGAGAGAGCGTCGAGTCAACATCTCCTGGAGAAGGAGAAGAAGAAGAAGAAGAAGAAGAACGGAAGGCGGCGGCGACAGAAGACCGGCCACCGCCTGTAAAAGAGCTATAAGAAGGCGCGGTGGCCCGGCAGAAGAACCGAAGAGGGGGACAAGACCCCCGAAGTCGGGAGAAGAGGCCGGCGGCGAGGAAGAAAGCCGGACTCCTCCGCTAGCAAAAGAGCTACAAGAAGATAGCGGAGGAGTCCGGCGAGAAGACCCCCAAAGACGGAAGACTCCCGCCCGGAGAAAAGTACGGCGGACTGGCATACACACGGCCGGATTGTCCGCCGAAATGCGAGTACGACGGACAGAATTTCGAAAAAAACTAAATTCTTAGTACGCCAGACTGCACGCTGAAAAAGTCCGCTGAAGCCCACACACGAGCGGACTGTCTGCTGAAATGTGTTTCGGCGGACTAAGTACGCCATACAGTCCGCTCGTGTGTACGCGGCATTAGAGAAATAGGAGAAACTAGACAAATGCAATGTGCCCCAAAAGAGAGAGTGTCAGAGAGGGAGGTGGGTGACATGCCTGTATGGGGCTAGGATTCCCACTCCACCTCCCTTCTGCCCACTTGGTCTGGGGGAGAGAGTCCAGAGAGGACCACCAAGGGAGAGGGGAAACAGGAGAAATAGTATCTGACTCATGAAGCCAGGTTTCGGTAATGGCAAGTAGGTTAAAGAAATTTGTGATTAAAGAGGTCGTGGAGGGCAGCGAGTTTTGTTATAGACAGAGCATGTATTGCAGAGGGCACAGGAGAAGTTGAGGCTGGTTTTGGGAAGAAGAGGAATAGAAACTTCTGGCTGCTGCCAGAGGGTGTAGGGAGATGGGATTGTCAGGCAAAGACAGATGATGGAGGCCCAGGGTTTTTGGATGTCACCAGTGCTTAAGAGAAGCAGGAGGATGAGGGAGGTAATGTGGGAGTGTGATTTATATGAAGGGGCATGCCTCGGAGTACTGGAGGTTTTATCGATGTAGAATAAGCAAGAGTTGGTAGGAGCAGTAATAGGGAGAGGACAGAAGGCCGGGTGATATGTATAAGCAGTGGGGTAGAGAGAGGGGGGGGAGGTAAGAGAGTTTGAGGAGAGAGGATATAACTTTCAGAAGTAGTGGTAGCATGTTCACAAGTGGAAGGAGAGCTGAATAGAGCAACAGGGTCACCTGTAGCCTGTTAGGTGCTTTCAGTGCAGTTTGCTATGTATGTTCACTTCATGCAATCGCTTGTAGTGCATATCACTTAGAGATGGAAGCCCCTGCAACGTGCTCCCCCAGCAACGTGCTGACCCCTTAACCACTTCTGCCCCAGAAGATTTGGCTGCTCAATGACCAGGCCATTTTTTGTGATACGGCACATCGCTTTAACTGACAATTGCGCGCTGTGCGATGCTTTACCCCAGGGTTGGCCAACCTTTTTAAGAGCGAGGACCACTTAAGCAACTTGGTAACCAGTCACGGGCCACAATGAGTGGAGCGGGTGGATGACAGGTCAAGGCTACTCTATAGGCCCTCTGATCCGATCCACCCAGATGGAAGGGTTCGAATTCCCTTCCATTTTTTGTATCGGATTTTTAGGATCAGATTGGAGGCAGGCGGGAGTAAACGGACAAAAGTCTGTTTACATCTGCCGCTCTGTAGAGGTGAATTGAGGAGCCGATTGGGTAGGGCCTCTCGTGTGAAAAGGACCTAAACTGCTTTCACACTGATGTGCTCCGGTATCCCCACACCGCGGGTACAGCGTAGTGCACCCGTTTCTATCCTGCGGGTTAAGTGAACTCTGCCATAGACTCGGCCTCTTGCAAAAGCCGACGCTGTACAGGAAGCATCGGCTTATGGGGCTCAGCCACTTTCTTCCTCTACCACCAGCTTCATTCACAACACCGATGCTGTGGTATGACGGGTCGGCAACCTGCGATCTGGGCTTGCTAACCCGCCATTCCAGAGCATGAGGTCGCGGGCCACTTCCGAGGGCCACATGTGGCCCCCGGGCCGCTGGTTGGCCACCCCTGCTTTACCCAAACAAAATTGACGACCCCCCCACAAATAGAGCTTTCTTTTGGTAGTATTTGATCCCTTATTTTTTTATTTATTTTTTTGCACGATGAACAAAAGACCAAAATTTTGGAAAAAAAATTTTTTTTTTTTTTATTTTTTTATTTTTTTACTTTAATATCCCAAAAAAAAAAAATGTTTTTCCTCAGTTTAGGCAGATGTGAATTCTTCTATATATTTTTGGTAAAAAAAATTGCAATAAGCGTATATTTGGTTTGCGCAAAATGGGGGATAGATTTAGGGCATTTTTTTTTTTACAGGGAAGGGGTTAACACTAGGGGGCGATCAAGGGGTTAACTGTGTTCCCTAGGTGTGTTCTAACTGTGGGGGGGGACTGACTAGCAGGAGAGAGAGATCGGTGTTCATACTTGGTATGAACACACGATCTGTCTCCTCTTCCCTGAGAGAACCGGGACCAGTTCTTGCTCTCATGAGCGATCGCGGGTGCCTGTCAGTCATTGCGCCAGCCAAGCACTCACCTGCATGCCCCTGGTGGTGCGCCCCCTAGTGGTGAAAAGGTGAATCGACGTAAGGTAACGTTTCACCCAGGGGGGCTAACCTGCTGCAGTACAACTGCAGCGGCTGGTCAGGAAGGAGTTAAAGTGGATGTAAACCCGAAAACTTTTTTTTAATTAAGACTTACACCTTTTACAGTATAGGATTTCATGTAATCTGTGCCCAGTCTTGCCGTGAAGAGTTAATCCATCTCTGAGCGGTCCTTATTCTTTTTTCAGTGAGATAAAAACACAGAACTAGAAGTCTGTTTCTCCCCCTTGCTGTGAGTAATGGGTGATTTACATATCTCATGCAGGAGTCTGAGAGAGACATTCTGTGTACTTCAGATCCCCCTCCTCCTTTCTTCTCCAGCTCTCCCAGGATAAGCTGCTCCACACCTCGGCATGATTGGGCATGCTGAAGTCATGTGGTGACTTTTCTGGGTTATTACTGGATGTTGGTGATGGCAGCAGAGGTTCTGTTTAGGAAATACATATAGACAAGGGGAGTGTAGAGGTGGGCAGGGAGTCTACTGACATCCCAACTCCACCCACCAAGCTCTGGACAACAGACCAACCCACAGAATCTGCAGTTTTTCATGACTCATAACGGACAGATGGGAGACATTTGACAGGTAGGGATACACGCAGGAGGCATGTATATCCTTATAGATAACCACTATGGCAGCAGTTTAGAAAGGATGAGAGTGTGTGTACATCCTCTTTAAGGGTGCTCAAATTTATACTTTTATAAGGGTGGGGGTGGAAGTTTAATCATGAGTGAATATAAGGATGCCTAACAATCAAAGTGGACCTTGTACTTCTAAAGTCAGAATACCGAGAGGCCAGAAGTAAAGACAAGATCAACACATAAAACTTCGGAAAGATCGTCCAGAGCAACAAAAAACATAATGGTTATGCACACAGGGCAACAGATAGAGAAGGCCACATACACAAAATTAGCAAGCAGATCTCCGTTTCATTTAAAGGTGGAAGATGTGGTTGAGCTGACAAATACCTGTGGAGAGACAGAGAAGAAAATACAAAATATCCACTTAAAACACAATTTTTATTATACAAACATAATAAAATCCCATATTAAACATATGCCCATAAACTTGGAATGTAATAATATAATCTAGACACCTAAGCTTCTGTCTATACGTTTTCACTTTCTCATGATATTCACTGGAGCCATTTGTATGTCAGACGAATAAAAGGATCATACTCCATCTGAAAATAGATTGACAAACAACCATCCACGAACTGTAAATATATCCAGACTTAATGTAGAATAAAAAAACAGACAGAACAAAAACAAAATACCAAATCAAAGACCAAAACAACAAACACAAGTTTGAGCGTGACATCTACATGTGACCCAAATTTATATGATTAACATGACGACATGTTGTACAGTAACATATGTCAACTGAGGTGATAATTGTGCTCCCACCCCACCATTTCCCATCACTTTCTGCCCCAGAGACGCAACAGTAAGTTGGGGAGGGGAATTCCCCTCTTAGCTAGATGTCGCTGGAAGAGATGTCCCGCTTTTGATTTTCCTTCACCCTTTGTTCTCTTCACCTTTAGTTTCTTTCACCATGACAAACTCTATAAATGACACGCACAGCAATAAAAACCTGACATAGGATCTTTCCCTTCACCATGTCTAAAACTGAAGAGAGGTTTTGCCTAGAGATATTCTTTAACCATGATTTCTGTGGCTATATTAGGTTGTGATGTTTAAATTACTAGAATATGTTTTTGTTGGATGGTATGATACGTTAGGAATCTGAGTGGACAAGCTTCTCATTCCCCTACAATATGCATTAAAAACCACCTGTAAATTCTTCTCAATGCTGCCTTTACGTTCTCCTCCTATTTAGTTCCACACTACAGACAAGCAATTCCCTGATCTACCAGGCCTGGAAGACCTTGATATCATCCCCACTTCACTTGAGCAGAAAGCCATTGAGGTGCTGCGCCGTCACCGTAAATACCGCTGGTTGGATGCTGATTTGGATGTGGCAAAACCGGCCACACCTGTGAACTATTAATGTCCTCTGCTGCCTATTTCAGAGTTTGCCAGCTGTTCTTCATGTGGTGTGTGAAGTCTGATTGATAGCACCTGATATGTATATAAATAAAATATTATATAAAGTTTGGGTCTACCGTGTGTTTGTTTGTACCTTTTTTTTTTTTTGCAAAGTTTTTCTAGCAGCAGACCTCTGTCTTGGTGCGACGGGCCATAAAGTAAACCTTTACTGTTTCAGTAGTGCGATGACTGTACTGAATTCCCCCCCCCCCCCCTTTTCTTTATAACCTTTCCTTTTTCATTTATGATTTGTGTTGTTTGCAATCCCCAATGTTCAATTTCACACCTTTACATGTGTATTTCTGTTATCCTTTTCATTTAAATAAAAATTACCCTTCGTAAGGGTGGCAATAGGGAAGCAGCTCTTACTGACTTGATTTTTAAAGGTGGGTCAGTCTTCCTCATCCTAGCTCTAGTGCAAGTGGTTCATGGACCTGAAACGAGCATGAAGACAACTCAGCTTGAAAAGTATTATTTCCCATTCTGCTTATTTGTTGCAGGTAGGTGGGCCTACAAGTGAACAGTGACCGCTTTCATATTGTACTTAAAGGTTTCCTATCAGAGGAAACCTGTACTGAGAGAGGAAGGATGTTATTTCTGGCCTCCATAAAATGTTAGCCACCTGGCTCTGTGGCCTTCTATGAGTCATTGACTTGGGACAGAAATTAAATCGGTAAAGTCAGAGCAAAGTCTGAACTTCTCATCTTCATTTATGTTTCTGGTCCATGATTTAGAAAGTAATGAAGTCTTTGAATCAGCACGACAGCCAGGAAAATGGTTTATTTAGAGTGTAAGGGCAGTTCCCATATATTTGCTGTCATGGGTTTGCGTTTGTGTGTTATAATTGTTGTGACACACCGCATTGATGCAGTAATTCATGCAAAATGAGCCCCAACTAAATGCATACTATACTGTACATGGACATACTTTTCAGTAAGCAAGTGTTGTGATCCCTGCACTGCGTTATATGTGATATTTGTGAATAAACTTACAAGACAAGAGATAAAAGGTATGTATTCCTTTCAAGTATGTTTTGTTTGTGTATGTACTCAGCGCTGTCTAAACATAAAAATAAATATGCACCTTTAAAACATGTTTATACCATGATTCTTCATGCAGAATTCATACAAGCTTTCATAACAAATCAGTGTTTTGTGCAAAAAAGTTTATGTAAACCGTAAGTCCTTATGCAATTGACAAGTCTTTCCGTGCCAGTGGTATCAAAGTGCTGTGCTCGCCTCATGTGATCACCAACTTGTAGTGGGTTAAGCGCCTATGTTGAAAATAGAAGGAAAAATGGGACTTTGGATGAGATAGATGACTTTGTGGAGGCAGACTGAAAAAAAAATACAAATTTTATTAGTAGAGTATTATATGAAATATGGCAATGTTGGAAACCACATATACAATAGGTATACTGATTCATAATAACTCCACCCACACATAACATACAGGTGTGGCATGAGTAAAAAATTATTACACAGGTATAATAATTTTAAAATGGTTACTTATTACATTACATTTACATTGGATAAGTTCATATATAAACAGCACTAGCAGCAAGAGTATAAATATGTAAATGGAACCATAAATGATGAATGCATGAATATCAAAATTGATAGTCTACTGCAGACCAGGATCAATATGTCCATTACAGACATAGGTCGGCATCATGTATGCCCGATGCATTTCGTGAAGACAATCTTCAGGGGTGGATGCTCAAATGTGTCTACAGAGTGTTTAAAAAAAAAAGAGGTACCAGTCTAGTTCTAATTAATAATATACAGGAAGGCATATTAGTCCATCCTAAATACTCACAAGGGGTCCAATACGGTAAAAAATGGCGACCGTGCAAGGTCCCAAAGTATTCTTCCCTGGGAACTGAGGTATTTAAAGCCGTGTGCAGCAGGGCCCATACAACAAAAACCTCCCAATGGTCCAAGACGCTGCTGCATGGGTGAAAAATGATGTCTGAAAAGTGTGACAGCAAGATTGTGTCCGGGGAGGCAGTTTATAAGGGCCCTGCACACGTGCACGCCGCCCTATTGCCAGCGTCACGCTAGCATGATGTGGGCAGGGAGGGGCTTCGGCGGAGGTGTTAATCGCCGCCCTCCGCAGAAGCCTGTATAGTCCACCAAGCAGCTGAGATAGAAATCACGTGTGCTGCGTGTCGGCGTCAAGCATGAGCGCCTATGTTGAAAGGGCTTGTAATCTTCCAATAGTAGTTGTTAAGATGGGGGTTTCTTTTCCCTCTGGTATTCCAGCCGGTAGGTTAAAACTCTTCATGTAAGTATAGGTAAATAAAACCAGGAGAAATCTATAGCATAATTCTGTTTTTTATTAGTGAAAAGACATTAAAAACAAATTGCGCACTTACAAAGCTTTCCTCTTGTATGTGGGCAACCAGGTAAGGAGTACAAAGACAAGTGTGCCTTGCCTTCAATCAAGCATGGTGGTGGGAGTGTCATGGTCTGGGGTTGCATGAGTGCTGCCAGCACTGAGGAGCTACAGTTCACTGAGGGAACCATGAATGGCAGCATGTACTGTGACATACTGAAGCAGAGCATGATCCCTTCCCTTTGGAGAAGGGCAGTATTCCAACATAATGACCCCAAACACACCTCCAAGACGACCACAGCCTTGCTAAACAATCTGAGAGTAAAACTGATGTGCGCTGATGAGGCACAAATATGCCACACTTGTGGGCACTGATAGGCAGCATTGGGCATTGCTGGGTGGCACTGATGGGCAGCACTAATGGGAACTGATTGCTGGCACTTCTGGTGCTATATTGTAATCGAGGCACTTATGATCAGTGCCCTGATTACATGTGTAGAGGTCCCCCTGCGAGGAGATGCCGCTGATCGGCTCTCCTCGCCATACACTCTCAGTGTGAGGCGAGGAGCACCGATTACCGGCATCTCTGTGTTTACATGTGATCAGTTGTGATTGGTCACAGCCAATCACATGGTTATAGAGCCTGGCTGCGGCTCTTTATAGAGATCGGTGTCATGCCGCATACAAGCACCACGGCGCAATCGCTGCTCGTGCGAACGGCCGTTCTGGGACTCCAAAATGAGAGCCGCACCTCTCTTCTGTCAGTTGACGGCGGGCGGCAAGTGGTTTAATTATTTACATCAATTACATGAATATCCCGATTGCACTGCATAGGTGTCATAGCTTGGCTTGGGCACTTGTTTATTCCTTAGTCCATATAAGACTTTGTGACATCATCTAGTGTAAGGCAGGGTATATAAAGCGTGGGTGGGCAGTAACAGTCAATAGGAAGTGGGAGTGTGAAGCTTTGCTCTGCTCTGTAGAATGTGTGTGTTTCTATGGAGAAAGGGACTGGGTCACGTGGCGAGAGTGCACAACGGAGCCATGGCGTCTTATTTAAGCCACAGAGGAACAATGCTGCGCCACAGTCTGGAAGGAAAGCCTTCAAACGTACAGTCTACCTTACAGTGAAAGAACAGACAGCATGGATGCAGCTGAACCATGTGGCAGTGGCTACAGCTCAGGTAGGCGGACACGGGTGCCTTGGGGGGGGGTGTGATGGACTACTTGTGTGGCCCGTTTTGGTTTCCCCCCTCTTTTTAGATAGGATCTGGACTAATGAGTCTTGGGAATCCTGTCAGCAGCTGGTGGGGGTGCACATAGGTGTTGGTGAAGGACATCCTAGTTTGCTAAAGGTTTTTTGCTGATGGTAGCTTGTCTTTTGTTTCCCTTCCTTTTTTTTTCTCTTTCTCTTCTTTCCTTCTCTTGTCTTAGGCTCTTCCCAAAGAACTGGAGAGGTTGAGGGGAAGAGGAGGTGTCCGTCATGTACCAACACATTTAAGGAAGGGTGGAACAAGCCCCTCTGCAAACCCTGTATTGATAAATTGGTTTACAAGGAGGCTCCGGGGGCCTGCAAGGAATTGATTTCTGGTGTTCAGAAAGAAATGAAGACCATTGAGACAATGCTGGCAAATCTTGAAACCCCAAAGCAACCAGTCATCGCCTCCCCCCCCCACTTCTGCCCCAGAGGAAGGGTGATGAATTGGGGGGGGGGGGGGAGGGGAGAGGAATTAGATTCTTTTGGATGACCTAAGTGAGGAGGCATCATCCAAAGATATTCTGACCCAAGGGACAAGTTCACTCAGATACAGGCTCTCACTTGAGGAGGTTTGATGCCTTATTGGGGGTGATCAATGAGACACTTGGAATTAAAGAAGAGCAGGTCTCCTTGTCTTTGCATGAATGGATGTATCAGACCCTGAAGGAGGAGCCAACCAGGGTTTTTCCAGTACACAGCGCACTGGCAGTCAGAATTGTCCCTAAACAGAGAAATCTTCAACTGATGGTACAGAAATGGGCTCTCCCAGAGGTGGACTTGTTCGCCAACAGAGCAAATGCCCAGGTTCCAGTGTACTTCTCGCTAGAAAGAGAAGCAGGGGCCAAAGGGATAGATGCCTTGGCCCAGAAGTGGACCTTTTCCACTTGCTATGCTTTTCCCCAGTCAAACTTATTCCTCTAGTCCTGAGGAAATTTCTTCAAGAACAGACCACGATGATATTTGGCGGTTCTGTATTGGCCGAAGAGGCCGTTTGTTTTCCAAACTGTTACACCTGTCAGAGGATCCTCCCCTCATGCTGCCCAAAAGGAAGTATCTGCTGTCCCAGGGCCCAATGCCGTTACCATAGATATAGACTTTAAAATTATCAGCTTTGTGTCTGAAAAAACCCTTCTGAAATCTAAGGGGCTCTCGGACTGGGTGGTAAATGCAATTCTTTCTAGTAGAAAGAAGGTAACCCTAACGATTTATGTTAAGTTTTGGAAAGTTTTTTTGTTCATGGTTGGATACCAAGAAGTTGTCTGTAGGTATTCCGGCCATCTTATGCCGTATACACACACACGACTGGACTTTCGGGCAGACTAGGTCCGACTGTCTTCCCGACGGACTTTCGGCAGAGTTCCGATGGACTTTCCAAATGAACGGACTTGGCCACACACAATCACGCCAAAGTCTGACGGATTTGAACGTGATGACATACGACCGGACTAGAATACGGAAGTTCATAGCCAGTAAACAATAGCTGCCCTAACGTTGGTTTTCGTCCATCAGACTAGCATACAGGCAAGCGGATTTCTCTATAGGAACTGGGTTCGGCAGATTTTTGGACAGCAAAGGTCCAATGGAGCCCACACATGATCGAAATGGATTAGTTCCGTCGGACCTTTGCTGTCAAAGTCTGATCGTGTGTACGCGGCATTAGAGTTTTTACAAGACGGCGCAGATAAAGGACTGGCCATTAGTACTTTAAAGGTGCAAGTTGCGGCTTTATCTGTTTGTTTTTTTTTGGTTTTTTTTAGAGCAACTCCTGGCATTAGACCAGCTAGTTAGCAGGTTCTTTAAGGGGTTAGCCAGAATTAGATCTGTTCTGTGTAAAATTTTGCCAAAATGGGACCTGTCGACAGTAATACAAGGTTGGATAAAATGGTCACAGGAAGTAGAGCTTTCCTTAAAATGAGTTGTGCTCAAAACTGTCTTCTTAGTGGCCATATCCACAGCTAGACACATTAGCGAGCTTCAGGCACTCTCCATTAAAGAGCCTTTTTTGCAAGTTTTTGAAGACAGGCTGGTACTATGCACAGACCCAGGGTTTTTACCTAAAGTAGTGACAAAATTCCATAGAACTCAGGCAATTGTTCTACCGTCATTCTGTGGGTCACCCAACAATCCAAAAGAAATAGAATTTCACCAACTGCACGTGAAAGCCAGTGTCATACTGTATCTGGAAATGTCAAAAAGCATTAGAAAATCCAATGCTCTATTTATCTGTATATGCAGGGAAAAAAATGTGTCTCAAGCTTCAAAAAATACAATCGCAAGATGGATCAAGCAAGCTATTGTGGAAGCCTACAAAATTAGGAAAACGGAATGCCCCTTTTCCCCCATGGCTCACTCCACATGGGCACTATGGGCTTCTTGGGCGGAGCGAGCTGGTGCGACACCAGAACAACATGGTCAAATTACTCTAATTTCATGAAGCACTATAGATTGGACCTTATTTCAGCGCAAAACCAAGCATTTGGGAGAAAAGTCCTCCAAGCGGTAGTTCCTCCCCCCCCGATCTGGTAAGTTCTCGTTGATCCTCTCTAGTGATGTCCTGGATAGATGACTAGAGAAAACTAGAGTTAGACTTACCGGTAACTCTGTTTCTAGGAGTCGTCCAGGACGGCATGGATTCCCTCCCTATATGCTGTTAGAACTTTGGACTAGTGTTTTTGTTGTTTCAAAAGCTGTTCCAGGGAAGTTCTCGGTTAAAGACTGCGGAAGAAGGGACGGGAGCCGCCCTTTAAAGATCTGGTGATGTGTTTCCTGCCTCTGGAGGTGGAGCCTATCTCTCTAGTGCTGTCCTGGACGACTCCTAGAAACTGAGTTACCGGTAAGTCTAACTCTGGTTTTCCTTTTGACCTTCAGGTTACTGGCTACCAGAGTAAACACTCTCCTTCCCTCTTTGGTTGTTGGACATTTTGTGGTTACCTTTACAAAATTATAGTGATGCTTGTTCACTGAAACCGCCATTTTAGAATATACCCACTACCCTTGTGTGTGTCTACCAGTACTTCCCTGCTGAATTTGATATTGTGTACCTATATTGAGCTGATGGTAAGCTATCTTCTGATACATATTTAAATACTTTGCTTAACAAATCTGATGATAGATCTATGGGGTCTTTTTAAATCCCAATCTAGAGACACTGACCATGTATTAGTATATATGTTTGTATGGGCATGTATGCGTATACATACATATGCTGTTATTATGTTTCCTTTTCTTTATAGATTATTTCCCATGATTGGATTTTTGGGACAAACTTTTTGCCCCTTAATATGCTACCAATCTCTATATTGTGTTATTCTATACTTTCCTAGCTTTGTAAGTATCTATTTTCTTAAATGTATATTAGCTATGTATACATTTGTAAACTACATGTTTCAACTATTGTCCACTTGTATATGTAACCAATATTTTTGTATAATTGGTGGTATGAGAGTCAATGAGGTTATTTATTTACATACTTTTTAATATGCGTTTATATACATTGTTTTTAACTTTATCTGAATAAAATGTAAACAATTTTTTACATTAAGTCTATGCATGTGCCTCTAAAGTCCATATCTCTATCCAAACTCTTTTTCGAATTACCGGGACGTTGACACACTATTGCCTATCCAAAGCATCACCCTGTGATGATACAATAGATTCACTTTTTACATCAAGTTATCGTGGTGGAAGCATCCATTAATTGTTTGTGACTTTTTACAATTTCATACAATCTATTGATACCTGTAATTATTCAGAGTTACTTTAATATGGACTTTGTAGGTACAGCCTGGACAGGCTACATGAACGAGATCCAGACCAACTGTAATGCCAATACATCAGCCCCATTGGACTGACAATACAACTATACCCCTTCTTTCAAAATGGCAGTCCTGAACTTAAGACATCTTGGGAAAAAATATTGACACAATGCAGCATATAACTTGTAAAGCTACTCATTTCTCATTATCAGATTGAACTGACAAGTCTTGACCAAGATTTTATGTCACTACAATCTACAGTACCAGTGACAATATAAAAAAAAAAAATCATGTACAATTTACAAAGAAATGTCAGGAAGTCAAAGTCTATATTAACTAAAGATATTATTTTTAAAAAACAGAGTAAATTGGTTAAGGACAGGATGCCATTTGGGGAGGGTTTTGCCTATTGTTGGCCGACCCCACTCCAAGGGAGGGGACCTAGAAAGAATCATAGAAGTCAACGTTTAGTAAACAAATTTGGTGTTACTGACGAGGATACAGAATCTGACTTGTCCATGACTACTTTCCCTTCAAGGTTACCGACAATTAGAGGAACTACTACTGCACACAACGACTCGAGTTCACGTAAGCCAAACTAACTATGGTGCAGGGCACTATACACCCTATTCTAAAAAGAGACCTGATAATCAGGACACTAGATCCCTTGATTATTCACCACGCCAAGGTTTCACTTCCTGATAACGGTGTGGAGAATATGTCACAAACCAAATACATGGGCCCCACTGCCATAGAAGCACTACAAATATTGACCACACAATCTTGGATGCAGAACACATCGTCTGCCTCTCATATCCCCAACACAGTAGGCACTCCTTTGACCAGTACACAATTGTCGCCTGCACCTACAGTAGGTGCCGCCGACATTGTGTTTCCAGCGCGACAGTATCGCGCTGGTTCCCGGCGACAGGCTTCTCTAACCAGCGTGATCCTGTTGCGCTGGCTGCAATAGGAAGATGTCATTTTCCTATAGCAGTCAGAGCGACACTACAATGTCGCCTCACTCATGAAGCCTGCATGCCTTCTCGGGGGCATACCAGGCCCTTAGGTCTGGCAGGGATTTTAAGGGGAATCCCCTTCGCCCAAAAAAACGGCGTGGCCCCCCACCAAAATCCATACCAGACCCCTATCCGAGCACGCAGCCCGACCGGTCAGGAAAGGGGGTGGGGACAAGTGAGTGCCCCCCCCCCCCCTCCTGAGCCGTACCAGGCCGTGTGCCCTCAACATGGGGGGGGTGCCTTGGGGAAGGGGGGGCCGGACAAGGGCCTCTTGCCGACAACCCTGGCCGTTGGTTGTCGGGGTCTGCGGGCGGGGGGCTTATCGGAATCCGGGAGCCCCCTTTAATAAGGGGACCCCCGGATCTCGGCCCCCCACCCTATGTGAATGAGTATGGGGTACAATGTACCCCTACCCATTCACCTGTGAAAAAAAATGTTCAAAAAAACACACACACAAGGGTTAAAATAGTTTATTGCACAGCTCCGGGGGTCTTCCGTCTTCGGGGGTCTTCTTGCTGGACTCCGCTATCTTCTGCTAGCTCTTTTGCTAGCGGAGGAGCCCAGCTTTCTTCTTCGTCGCCACCCTCTTCTTCCGACTTTGGGGGTCTTGTCCTCCTCTTCCGTTCTTCTTGCTGGGCCACCGCTTCTTCTTCCAGCTCTTTTACTAGCGGTGGCCCGGTCTTCTGTTGCCGCCGCCGACTTCCGTTCTTCTTCTTCTTCTCCTTCTCCTTCTTCTCCTGGAGATGTTGACTGGACGCTCTCCCCAGCCGCAATGCCAGGGACGCGGTGCGCTGCGACTTATATAGGGACAAGGGGCGGGGTCATCGGTTGTCACATGGCATACCAGGCCCTTAGGTCTGGCGGGGGTGACTGTCATGGGGACAGTCCCAGCATCCTCCGGGACTGGGACATTGTAAGGGGGCGGGGTCACCATGTGACATCAACCGATGACCCCGCCCCTTGTCCCTATATAAGCCGCCGTGCACCGCGTCCCTGGCATTGCGGCCGGGGAGAGCGTCGAGAAGAAGAAGGGAAGGCGGCAGTGGCGGCGACCGAAGACCGGGCCACTGCTAGTAAAAGAGCTGGAAGAAGAAGCGGTGGCCCGGCAAGAAGAACCGAAGAGGGGGACAAGACCCCCAAAGTCGGAAGAAGAGGGTGGCGACGAAGAAGAAAGCCGGGCTCCTCCGCTAGCAAAAGATAGCGGAGGAGTCCGGCGAGAAGACCCCTGGAGCTGTGCAATAAACTATTTTAACCCTTGTGTGTGTGTGTGTGTGTGTGTGTTTTTTGTAAATTTTTTTTTTCACAGGTGAATGGGTAGGGGTACATTGTACCCCATACTCATTCACATAGGGTGGGGGGGCCGGGATCCGGGAGCCCACTTATTAAAGGAGGGTCCTGGATTCCGATAAGCCCCCCGCCCGCAGACCCCGACAACCAATGGCCAGGGTTGTCGGGAAGAAGCCCTTGTCCTCATCAACATGGGGACAAGGTGCTTTGGCATGGGGGGCCGCGCGGCCCCCCCTTCCCCAAGGCACCCCCCGTGTTGAGGGCACGCGGCCTGGTACGGCTCAGGAGGGGGGGGGCGCTCGCTCGTCCCCACTCCCTTTCCTGACCGGCCGGGCTGCGTGCTCGGATAGGGGTCATCTGGTATGGATTTTGGGGGGACCCCACGCCGTTTTTTTCGGCGAAGGGGATTCCCCTTAAAATCCCTGCCAAACCTAAGGGCCTGGTATGCCTCCCAAGGGGGAACCCATGCCGTTTTTTTTATTTTTATTTTTTACATGTGGCGTGGAGTTCTCCCTTAGGATTCATACCAAACAGTGCCTGGTATTGGCGGGAATCCAATTCGGATCCCCGCACCAGTGTCAACCCGGCCAGCGATGCTTGTCGCTTATCGGGAAAGGAAAATAAACATTTTTCCTTTCCCGATGCGAGCCAGCTCGACGCTGGCTCCCGCGACAGAGCTCGTAGGGTGTCAATCTCGGCGGCACCTACTGTATGAATATTATGTCACTGCCTAATGCACTAAATCCACATCCACACCTAACTTGCTCCCTGCTATGCAGTTACAAATGTTCACAAAACAAAGCACTCCTTGACACTCATATCAATCAGTCAATCACATAAACTCGCCTGGTGAGTGGCCATTCTATAAGGTGGTGGTGGCACATTTTTTTTTTTTTTTTCGGTGACGTGGAATATTTATCAGAAGATGAATCGGACCTGAGTTGAAACAGCTTGATCCGGTTTAAAGAACCATTGCATATAAAAGAACTCTGAACTAATGAGATACACACTTACACTAATTTTGTGGTTTATATTATTAATAGGATTAGTGATTTTGATGTATACCTTTTGGGGGGTCTCCTTGGGTGATCACCATTTACATGTTGTTATAATTGAGTTTGGTATACACATAGTTTAAGTACTTTTTGGGGTTAGTAGAGAGAGGAGGCACAATCCCTAAGTTTATTTTGTAAAGATGTCTATATGTTTATAAGAAATCTTACATACAAATTTATGTTTGATGGGGACCGTTTACAATCCAAACAAGAATGAGAACTCTCAGAGAATATTAAGCATTTGAAGATGGAGGATTTCAGAGCCCTCCGAGATCTCATGCTACTTTTAGGTGAGAATGAGGACTCCAATACAACAGTACATGATGTAACACCAATTTCCCTTAAATTTAAACTAAAATCTAAAAATTTACAGGAAATTAGAAAAAAAAGTGTGAGTGGAGTCGTAAAGGTCCCCTGCCTACCTTCCATGTGTAAAGAATAATGTGAAACCAGTGATGTGGTGTCTCTCTCATAGTGAAGGATTGAAGATTTCCTGGCCAAACCCCAGCTGATATACCCGAGATCCAGGGCAGGTCCCCATCTTGTACATAGTACATAGTACATAGTACATAGTTAGTTAGTAAGGTTGAATAAAGGCACCAGTCCATCCAGTTCAACCTGAGTGTCTACAATTGTCTCCATCACTTTACATTGCACACTCACATCAGTCCCTACCCTCAAGGAGCCCACAATCCAAGGTACCCATTTATATACTAGGGCCAATTTTTGGACAGAAGCCAGTTAACCTACCTGCATGTCTTTGGAGGGTGGGAGGAAACTGGAGTACCCAGAGGAAACCCACGCAGGCACAGGGAGAACATGCAAACTCCAGGCAGGTAGTGTCGTGGTTGGGATCCGAACCAGTGACCCTTCTTACTGCTAGGTGAGAGTGCTAACCACTACACCACTGTGCCGCCCTTGTGATCCCATCTGTGTCATACTACACTCTGTGGTCTGGATTGGTCAAAGATACGGATCACACGTCGAGCGGGATTGCCACAAAGCGTAAGATGGATACAAAACGTCCATGCCTCCCAGCGCCACTAGGGCGCTGATGTCCAGGAGGACACCTCCGCCACCACCCAAAAGGGACAGGGAGGGGAGGCACTGCTGTGCATCGAGACCCCTCTCCCACTCCCTACATTCTCACATGAGCCAATTTAGTTCTTCCTGATTTGTAAGTATTTTTATGACGGGTCTATTATATTTATATATATGATTTTTCTGTCCTTAAAGTGAATTAAATTTTGCAGGCATACTCCTGAAGGGTGAACGTGATTCACAAAATGCATAGAGTTTTTCTATTCATGTGATGCCAAGACAGTTTGGCTTTTATACAGCATGCACTCAGTTATGTATATGTATAATTATGTATCATCATTTTATGCGGTGTATGTGTTCATGGAATATTTTTACCAGTAGCCTTTGTATATGGTTATGTTTATGTTTTGAAAACGTTACCATGCATTTCTAGACCAGGGAATGTCTTTTGAAAAGGTTTTATCATATATTTACTCCAAACACTCAATAAGCCTCATTTAAAGTCCCATTCTTTTCCCTTGTTTCTATTTCACATGCCTCATGGCAGTTTACCTGCATGGGAATTCACATGTGTTTTGTGCATCTCTGTGCGAGCAGTCCCATAGCCGTCATTTGGGACACAGTGGCTGCACGCACACAACCCTCACTCCCAATGTGAAATCAGTGCGGGTGCATGCGCACCCACTTGGATGTCACATTACTAGCAGGGGCTGTGTCCGTGCAGCTTGCTGCATTCCAATAGATAACAAAGGGACTTCTGACACGGGATGCAAGCAACACCTATGCACCCCATGTGGGTAAATATGGCCCTCAGTGGATGTATATGCCCTGTGTGAATGAGGCCTCAGGGCCAGTTCACACCACAGAAACACAGTCCAGACGTGTTCTGGATGCTTTTCTGCATGCATGTTATTGATGCATTCCGGTGCCTTTTGTTTCCCCCCTAATTTTTCTTCACCTTAGGGCTAGTTCACAACATAGAAATGCAGTCTGGATGTGTTACAGATGCTTTTCTGCATGTGTGTTTTTGGTGTGTTCTGGTACGTGTTTAATGCATTCCCCCCCCCCCCCCCCTCTTTTTTCTTCACCTTTAATAAGTACATGTGTGTTCCAGTGCTTTCCAGTGCATTTTTGTTGCGTTTTACCATGTTCCAATACAGTTCAGTGCAGAAAATATGCATCAAGTTTTCCTTTTTGTTCTGGAACTGGAACTGACAGCACTGTTGTAAACCATGCCATTGAAAACCATATAACCTACTTTCCATGCATTTTTGATGCAGAAAAAAAAACATACTGGACTGCATGTGGAGTGAACTGGCCCTTAGGGTAAGCTGTTAATTAATTCACAAAGGGGTCATCACCTGGCTATAAATGCTGGAGGAGATGGCTACTGTTTGCAGGAAATTAAGGTTTGCCTCACCAACAGCACTCCATGAATGACACCAAACATTCATACAAGCAATGGACAAAATTTCAATTTTAAATACACTTCTTTACTTTTACATAACAAACTGTGGAAGGCCAAATTGCTAATATGCAGTGTTATCTCTACCTAACGCTGTACCTTCAACTAAAATGCAGCTGTTTCTAGCTTTTTCATTAGGGTTACAATATGAAAACTGCCCACTAGATGGCAGGATGTATTTGTTAGATCCCATTTGCATCATCTTGTTCGCAAAAATTTATTAAAAAATCGATTGAGCTGGATGAAAAATGATTGGCTGAACAGTGACTGCGTCCTATCATATACAATCAGTGGTTGGGTATTCAGGCAGCCGCACATTCTGCATCTGTCTGAATAGAATAGACGACAATGGGATTCTTTCATTCTTGCTGTTTATCTTGGGCTAAATGATAGAAAACAAACTGTGTATGGCTAGCTTTAGGATTTGACTGTTTTATTTTATGCAAATTTTCTCATCAAATTGTTCAATATACAAACATAAGCATATGTGGCTTTGGCGTTGGTATCTTTTTTTTGCATAAAATGGATATTTAATTATGCAAATCTTCCATAAATCCATTTTTAAAATCCTCCTCCAATGACTCCATTTCCTGCTCTCAATAGTTCTCAACTAATTATATTTTCAAGGTTGCAAACCAACATTATGTTCTTTCTAAACTGAGTTTAACATTAATTTATAATGAAAATATAAAGCATAAGTTCAAGAATTCTGTTTTATGCAAACTTAAAAAGTTAGCTTGCCATTTCATTTTTCATGAAAAGGGAAACTTGCTCTTTAAAGCCAAGATAAAACCAGAATATTATGAAAACTGAAATAAACATGTATTAATAAATCTCACCGATGCATCCTGATGGACAAGAAATTCCTGTTATTCTGTAGTTAGGTGCAGCGCTCTTAACATAATCTCTGTGGGTAAACTACAGTACATACAGTATCTCACAAAAGTGAGTACACCCCTCACATTTTTGTAAATATTTTATTATATCTTTTCATGTGATAACACTGAAGAAATTACACTTTGCTACAATGTAAAGTAGTGAGTGTACAACTTGTATAACAATGTAAATTTGCTGTCACCTCAAAATAACTCAACACAGCCATTAATGTCTAAACCGCTGGCATCAAAAGTAAGTACACTTCTAAGTGAAAATGTCCAAATTGGACCCAATTAGCCATTTTCCCTCCCTGGTGTCATGTGACTCATGTTACATGGTCTCAGGTGTGAATGGGGAGCAGGTGTGTTAAATATGGTGTTATTGCTCTCACTCTCTCATACTGGTCACTGGAAGTTCAACATGGCACCTCATGGCAAAGAACTCTCTAAGAATCTGAAAAAAAGAATTATAGCTTTGCATAAAGATGGCCTAGGCTATAAGAAGTTTGCCAAGACCCTGAAACTGAGCTGCAGCACAGTGACCAAGACCATACAGCAGTTTAACAGGACAGGTTCCACTCAATAGTCGACCAAAGAAGTTGAGTACTCGTGCTCAGCGTCATATCCAGAGGTTGTCTTTGGGAAATAGATGTATGAGTGCTGCCAGCCTTGCTGCAGAGGTTGAAGGGTGGGGGGGGGGGTCAGCCTGTCAGTGCTTAGACCATACACAGCACACTGCATCAAATTGGTCTGCATGGCTGTTGTCTCAGAAGGAAGCCTCTTCTAAAGATTATGCACAAGAAAGCCCACAAACAGTTTGCCAAAGACAAGCGGACTTGGATTACTGGAACCATGTCCTGTGGTCTGATGAGACCAAGATAAACTTATTTGATTCAGTTGGTGTCAAGCGTGTGTGGCGGCAACCAGGTGAGGAGTACAAAGACAAGTGTGTCTTGCATACAGTCAAGCATGGTGGTGATAGTGTCCTGGTCTGGGGCTGCATGAGTGCTGCTGGCACTGGGGAGCTACAGTTCATTGAGGGAATCATGAATGCCAACATGTTCTGTGACATACTGAAGCAGAGCATGATCCCCTCCCTGCGAAGACTGGACTGCAGGGCAGTATTCCAACATGATAACGACCCCAAACACACCTCCAAGATGACCACTGCCTTGCTAAAGAAGCTGAGGGTAAAGGTGATAGAGTGGCCAAGCCTGTCTCCAGACCTAAACCCTTTTGAGCATCTGTGGGGCATCGTCAAACAGAAGGTGTAGGAGTGCAAGGTCTCTAACATCCACCAGCTCCGTGATGTCATCATGGAGGAGTGGTAGGGGACTCCAGTAGCAACTTGTAAACTGGAAAAAAGTGCTGGAAAATAATGATGGGCACACAAAATATTGATACTTTTGGCCCAATTTGGACATTTTTACTTAGGGGTGTACTCACTTTTGTTGCCAGTGGTTTAGACATTAATGGCTGTGTGTTGAGTTATTTTGAGGTAGACAGCAAATTTACACTGTTATACAAGCTGTACACTCATTACTTTACATTGTAGCAAAGTGTCATTTCTTCAGTGTTGTCACATGAAAAGATATAATAAACTGTTTACAAAAATTTGAGGGGTGTACTCACTTTTGTGAGATACTGTATGCCCAGAGAGTGCAGGGTGTAACACAAGCTCATGGCTGCAGTAACAGCCATAAGCTTGAAGTGTGTTGTGCTGCCAGCTCCCGAATGTCAGGTAAAAGTGACCTGGTTGATCCTTGCTTCAGATTCCACGTCAGTTTCAGGATAGTGAGCAGGAGAGGATTAACCACTAAGCATCCGCTCTATAGCTGAAAGACGGCTGCAGAGCAGACGCCAATTTCAGAGAGGCCGTCCCTGGACACAGCCAGTCACAGATCGCTGTAAATGGCCAATCACAGCGGCCGTTTACAGCGTGATCGGCGTGCCCAATGAGAGATGATCTCATATGTAAACATATGAGATCATCTCTCATCGCCGACTCTCCCTCCTCACACAGACAGCGTGTGAGGAGGGAGAGATTAGTGGCCGCAGCGGCAGTAAGTAATGTCCCCAGTGTGCCATCTGTCCCCAGTGTGCCACCTGTCAGTGCCATCTGTACCCAATGTGCCACCTGTCAGTGCCATCTGTCCCCAGTTCCATTTGCCGCAGTGCCACCTGTCAGTGCCATTTGCCCCAATGCCACCTGTTTTTAGCTTATTGCATTCCCTGCTTGGGTGTGATGTCAGAATTCTTACCCCACTCAAGTGTTATTCTGCAATATCCCCCCCCCCCCAGAGCTACATATTAGGTAATGTGGGGAGGTGAGGGGTGGGTGGGACAGAGGAGATGGGCCAGCACCAACACACTAATCAGATTCTCCTAGAAGAGGAGAGAGGCATACCTTCTAGTCTTGACCCTTTTTTGAAGTAGTGACATTTTCTAGCAAGTTTTCAAGTTTTACTAAACCCACAACAGTAAAATCAGTCTTGATATGCAGTAAAGCATGCTTGTCAAACTCACAGTAGAACCCAAGGGGTTAATCCTGCACATAGTGTAAAAAGGATGTTTGATCCGGTCTTCTCTGATCCTCCATTTCTTCCACTGTCCCCAATCCATCTCCTGGTAATGGTATTTAGAAGTTTATATTTACTAAAAAAAAATTGCATTTCCATGTTCTGTGCACTGTGGGAGACCAGACATAGTGAATGCAGGGTCCCGGGTTTAGAAATACTTTAAGGTGTGCTGAAAATTAATAAAAAGTAATTGAGGAAAAGAAAAACACAAGTATACATTTAATATACTTTATTTCCATGTGCTTTTATCTTAGCCTGTGCAGAAGGAATATATTGGTCCCTGTTCCAGTTGCACCTTATGTTCATGTCAATCTTTAAAAGAGGGGAACGAACTGAAGGTGCCAGTACAAGAGAAATGCAATCTTGGCCACATGTGTAGTCTTCTCTATATTACAGCTTCCCATCCAACTTTCAGTAACTTTAAAAGTCTGCATAAATATGTTCCTGTATGTCAAAAAAGACAGCAACAGTGTTGTTATTTTTATTTTTTTATTATTAAAAAGTCACTACCTTTTACCAGTAAAAAGCAACCTTTGAGCTCCAGGTAAGTGACTTTGCCCAGGTTGAGAAGCTACCAGTCTGCTGCAGGCAGAATGAAGCATTTCCACAGTCTCCTCTCCACCCACTGTGATCAGATGGCAACATTGTAACTTTGTAGCAAGACACAAAATGAGAGGCTTCAGCTAGGGCTGATCTGTTAGACATTTCTAGAAACATGAAAACACAGAAAAGTGATGACGGAAAGAAGACCAATTAGTCCATCAAGTCTGCCCCTTTTTTTTAATTCATACATGTATTTGTATTTTTTTTTTTTTTTTTGTTAAAGTGGTTGTAAACCCTCACATATACCCATTGAAGGGAACAGCCTCAGGTGATACCAAGAGATTAAACAAATCCTCCTACATAGGTTTTACTTGTTTATCTGCAGCTATTGCTTCCCTACACAGAAACCAGGTGTATAGGTGCTGCAACCTTCCCTCATAAAAGCTTGGCCCGGTGCTCAAACCTTGAGGCTGCAGACACCTCCAATGTACCAGAATAAAGGAAATGGATGGTCGGCACTCAGGATGACATCCAAAATAGTATTTCTTTATCAAATGCATGTACAAAGCTGTAAAACAGCCTATGCGTTTTGAACATTTAGTCCTTAGCCATGACTAAGGACTAAACATCTGAAATGCGTAGGCTGTTTTACAGCTGTGTACATTAATTTAATAAAGAAATATTATTTTGGATGTCATCCTGAGTGCCGACCATCCCTTTCCTTTATCTCTTCCCTACACCCCTTCAAAAGGGCAGAAAAATGTTAAAATCCTTCTTCATCTGTTAGTATCACAGAGGAGTGGGTGGAGAGGCTGCAGTTACAGTGTGTGAGAGTTAATTGGAGGAAAGGAACACACCCCCTTCAAAAAACAGAACTGTGATGTGAATAGACCAGCATCCTGAGCTTCCTCCCCTATTAAAAATGTTATCTTGTGTGGGGAAAACTTCTCGGAAGTGACTCATGCTGATAACAGAGGAACAAAGCACCAGAGAGAAACCACACTTATGCTGCGTACACACGATCGGACTTTCTGACAACAAAACCGTGGAATTTTGTTTGAAGGATGTTGGCTCCAACTTGTCTTGCATACACACGGTCACACAAATGTTGGCCAACAATTACGAACGTTGTGACTTACAAGACGTACGTGATATCTCCATTACGAACTCTAGATTTACAAGACCAAGCGCTTTCATTTCGTCCTTGATTCTGAGCATGCGTGTTTGTACTTTGGACTTTTGTCCGACGGACTTGTGTATACATGATCGCAAAGTCCAACAACACACATTTGTTGGCGGAAAATTTGAGAACATGCTAGTCAACATTTGTTGGTGGAAAGTCCGACAACAATTGTCCGATGGAGCCTACACACGGTCAGACTTTCCGCCAACAGCCTGACATCCAACATTTCCTGTTGGAAGATCCGATCTTGTGTACGGGGCTTTAGAGTTTTGGAGCGAGATAAGTAAACACTACAGATATATGTATGTGCTTTGCTCAGATTTTATGCCTGAGGTTTACAACCACTTTATAGTAGATTTGTAAACACAGTTTAGAACTACACAGGTACAAACATTTACTTGTTTGTGACATTTTTGAGTGCTGGAAGTAGGCGTTAACCTTGGATGGTGGCTGGAAAAAAAATTGTGCCTTCTCTCTGGACAAAAAAAGCAAAGACTCAAATTTTAGAACTATGTAACAGGGCATTTTAGTCTACAGAATTATAAAACACGGCCTGCATTTTTATGGCGGTGCAGTATTTTTAATTCAAACAAGAATTCTTTCATTTTTTTTTAGTTTTGAAGAGAGTGGAGAGAGATTAGAACACCCAATCCCAAATTTTGGGTTGTCGCCAAAACAGTAATAGGAATGGGGACATTAAATCTGGTGACAACCTCACCTTGGAGGGATTACCTCTCCCTTCCTGTTTTGGCTATGGGACAGGAAGGGAAATCTCTCCAATGGAACACAGATGATAAAAAACTGACAGGGGTTACAACCCTCCCTTACCCAATCCGAAATGCAAAATAAAAAAAGGTTTTGCTTTTAGTTCTATTTTAAGGCCTGGTTTACACTAGTGCAACTATGATTTCATCTGATTTCCAACATGATTATGTAGTGCACATGAAAATTATGTGGGGTTATACCGCCCTAGAGTTTCAATTATATATAGCTGCAACAAAAACTCAAATATCTCTATAGTGCAAAAAAAATGTGTACAAATAAGTTGCGCTTATAATGTGAATGATCCCATGCAAACCAATGAAAAAGACACAGAAAAAGTGCACTGTTACAATCAAAAAATTCTGAGTAAACAATCAGTGAATAAAAATCTGTGTGTAAAAGTGTATATGAAAAACTCTTCATCAACGATATTAAAAATAATAATTGAGTCCATGAATAAAATGTGAAAAATAATAATCCCAAAAGAGTAGTAAAATCCAAAATCCTTCCACCTTCACCAATGAAGAAAAAAGAAGGAAGGAGACAAGGAGAGGGGGAAGAAGATCCTCAAGTCAGAAAGAAAAATCCCACTCGGTGTGTGGGGACCCTTACTGGAATCAGTGGACCCCCTAAAGAGCAAGGTCTTTTGCACAAGCAGATTTAGACCTCTGCGGGGTCTAAAACGAGCCTCCGTCTTCCTAGGGCACTCTGGACGCAGCAAGGGGTCCGCCACGGTATCCTGATTAGGAATCAAGAGTCTGGTCTGTGGAGTGCACTATGACAAAAGTCACCAGTGCAAAGGAGACACAGCCACATAGGACATAAAAACAGCAGACAAACGACAACCCATACACCTGGGGTCACATGGGGTGTAATGACGGCAGCGTGTAGCACCACCGAGTGCACGCATAAGTGCCTCATAAACAGAATCTTATTAATAATTCATAGTGCGTGTTCAACAATGTGTAAAATATGCTGTAATAAAGTGCCAATAAGTTCTTCAATAGAGCCTTGAAACAACGGTGTTAATACACTCTCACATCTCCTGGTGTGACAAAAGTGCTTAACGATCACTCCACATGTGTCACCTCAGTGCTCACAGAACTCTCACCTTCTCCAAGTTAAAGTGGTGTTGCCACCAAGAAATAAAAAAATGATTAAAATTCTTAGAAAAAAATAAAAAAAAATAATTGGAATTTTTTTTTTTACTCACCTCTAAATACCTGTTGCTAGGGGGTCCCTCGTAGTCTGCCTTCTTCCTTGCCCGGGCTGGTGACATCACTTCCCCTCGTGCCGCACAGTCATCTGGGACCTGTGACGTGTCCCAGGTGACTGTGCGGTGTATCACGGCACCCTGCGCCGCTCACGCATGCACAGTGGGTGCCCGGCTGTGAAGCCACAGCCGGGTGCCCACAGTACGAATGACGGCGCCGCGAGCAGAGAGGGGAACAAAGGGGGGCTTCCTTCCCCCGCATTGCTGGACCTTGGGACAGGTAAGTGTCCGATTATTAAAAGTCAGCAGCTGCAGTATTTGTAGCTGCTGACTTTCATTTTTTTTTTCTAGGGGCACCCAACTTTAATAAAAATCCTTTCCTCACTCCTCCTACTGCACAGGGCATATTGGGATCTGTAGTGTAAGTGTAACCATTATAGTGTAGCCATTATATGGCTGCTGTTTTAAACTACAACTCCCAGCATTCTTAGTGCTCTGCATAGAAGTCTATGGTCTTGCTTAGCTATAGCTCTCCCCCTGCTGGCTGGATGAAAATGGAGCATCAGTATCTCAGCCAGAGGTAGAGAAGAATAAAAGGCAATGTACACTTCTCCATTATGTAGCCAGGTGCTGAGCTGTAGCTCAGCACCTGGCTACACCTGAAATAAACTAGAAAAAATCACTTAATCTAATATTTACAGGCGCTTCCATTTCCCAGTCAATAGGGCCAAAAACACCCTAATATGCATCAAAAGCAGCTCAGGTAGCTTTTGGAGTGGCGGGTGTTGAGCTGCAGGCATGGGAGCACTTATATGTGATCAGCCACTATTGAAATACATGGGATTTAAGAAGTAGGTTCGAGGTGCAAAACACTCAGGTGTGAATGGGGCTCAAAGGTTCATGCACAGCCATTCACTTGTATAAAAGATTGTATGGGGCACTTGTGGTTCCCTGGGTATGAAAAAGTGCCGGAAAGTCATGCCAGGCATCTAAAATGCCGGTGTAAGCCTTGCGTGCATGAACTTAGGGTTTTACTTTCAAAGACTTGGCTATAAACTTTTCACAACCTATTCCAAGCAACCTGCTAAGTTTTCAAGGCAGAAGCCTGGCACCAACGTGGAACGTCCAGAATTGGCATCAGAAACCGTCACTGCTTCCGGCCTGCTGGCACCGATCTCGCTGTGTGTAATTAAAGTAAAAAGCTAAAAGCGGATAAACTTAGCCGGTCCATCTCTTCTTCAGACACTTGTATCACTTTCAAAGCATCTTCCTGTGATCATTTCCTCTCGCAGACTACATGAGCAGATGGTACAACTATAACAACACCAATAAGAGAGGAAAGGCTTTTTCCAGACGCCTGCAGAGGAAAAAAATAGAAATTCTCACGATTAACTTCCCTAATTTATACAGTTTAAGAATAAACTGATGTATAGGCAGTGTTTGTCTGGACTGGATCAAAGTGATTTTACACAGGGAAATTGCTGCCATCTGCCTTGTTTGCCTCTCTGCATCTGTTACACACGTATATTTTGTTGCTTATAAAGAAGAAATTTGGCTAAAACAGTTTATCGTTTCTAATGCTAGATCTGTTTTTACCTTTAAAGTGGACCTGAACTCAATAGGTAAAGATTTGCTACATTATAAGAAACATCTAGAAAGGTTAGCTGTGCCTAAGTAGTACCCTGAAAAATGCACCTTCTGTCTTGAATTTCTCCTGAAAACTACTGAACATCTCTTAAACGTGCACCGCTAAGAAGATATTCACCCAAAATGCAGCCAGTTACGTCACTGGCACATGCGATCTGAAGGTCTGGCATACCTGGCTGGACCTTCAGAGCTTTGTGTTGGAACCAAGAGCGTGACGTCAGGAGGGGGTGACATCATTGTATTTCCAGCCAATCACATAGCCGGATAGGGCGTACCCAGAAGAAAGACCGGGGGAAGATGTCAGCCCTCTCAGCGGTGACAGCGCACCGCTTGAAGGCATTGTTCCAAGTTAAGTATTTCATAATTTGCTAGTATGCAATGCATACTAGCACATTGTGCAATTGCCTTATGCCGCTTACACACGACTGGACTTTTTGACAGCAAAGGTCCGACAGAACGAGTCCGTCGGACAATTTGACCGTGTGTGGACTCCATCGGACCTTTGCTTACCAAAAATCAGACGGACTTTAGAAATAGAACATGTTTTAAATTTTCCCGCCGGAACTCTGCCGGACCGAGAAATCCGTTGGTGTGTATGCTAGTCCGACGGACAAAAACCGACGCTAGGGCAGCTATTGGCTACTGGCTATGAACTTCCTTATTCTAGTCCGGTCGTACGTCATCAAGTTCAAATCCATCGGACTTTGGTGTGATTGTGTGTGGCCAAGTCCGTTCATTCGGAAAGTCCACCGGAACTCCACCGAAAGTCCGTTGGGAAGACCGTTGGACCTAGTCCCTCGAAAAGTCAGGTTGTGTGCACACGGCATAACAGTTTTTTTTTTTTTTAAACAGCCATGGTTTACTACCGCTTTAATAAGTGCATTTTTCTGTGAGAGATATTTTCTTTCTTAGAAACTCATCTAGGAGGTTCGACTCAAGTTTGGTCACCATGACTAGTCCACATGAGTTTGGGATCAAGCTAGGGTGTAGGCCAGTTCAGACATAGGTATGCTGTCAAAATAGATCCCGTATGCAATGTTTGATGTTTGCTTAATGTTATAATGGTGTTTTTTTTTGTTTGATTGTTTTTTTTAGACCTGATATGATTCTTTAAAACATGCTTTCTTTGTCTTTTGTGTGCATATTTAAGTGTTTATATATAAAAAAATTAAATAAAAATAAAATATGATAAAACAAAAAAAAAAAAGTATTATTTACTCTTTTTACAGACTACTTTTAAAAAAAAAATTATGGCTGGCTTCACATCTATGCACTACAGTAATGTTCTTTGCCACAACACGTGATAATGCACGTTAATTTTTGTGGTACATGGCTGGGCTATTCATTTAAAATGACCTCCTGTGCACAACTATAGCAGGTGGTAATGCTGTAGTAACAACACTAATGCCCTGTACACACAGTCGGACATTCCAACCACAAAATCCGTCTGATTTTTTTCGACGGATTTTGGCCAAAACTTGTTTTGCATACACACGGTCGGACAAAGTTGTCGGAAAATCCGATCGTTCGGAACGAGGTGACGTTCGTTACGCACGACGGGACTATGTAGAGGTCAGTAGCCAATAGCTTTCGTCTCATAATTTATTCTGAGCATGCGTGGCACTTTGTCCATCGGAATTCTCTACACACGATCGGAAAAAGTCCGATCGGATTTTGTTGTCTGAAAATTTTAGATCCAGCTCTCAAACTTTTTCTGTCGGAATTTCCAACGGAAAAAGTCCAATAGAGCTCACACATGATCGGATTTTTTGACAACATAATCCGATCTGACCTTTTCCGTCGGAATTTCCAACCCTGTACAGGGCATAAGTGCACTACAGTGCCTTGAAAAAGTATTCATACCCCTTGAAATGTTCCACATTTTGTCATATTACAACCAAAAAATTTTATGTATTTTATTGGGATTTTATGTGCTAGACCAACACAAAGTGGCACATAATTGTGAAGTGGAAGGAAAATGATAAATGGTTTTCAACATTTTTTTTACAAATAAATATGTAAAAAGTGTGGCGTGCGTTTCAGCCCACCTGAGTCAATACTTTGTAGAACCACCTTTTAATGCAAATACAGCTGCAAGTCTTTTTGGGGATGTCTCTACCAGCTTTGCACATCTAGAGAGTGACATTTTTGCTCATTCTTTGTAAAATAGCTGAAACTCTGTCAGACTGGAAGGAGAGCGTCTATGAACAGCAATTTTCAAGTCTTGCCACAGATTCTCAATTGGATTTAGGTCTGGACTTTGACTGAGCCATTCTAACACATAAGTATGCTTTGATCTAAACCATTCCATTGTAGTTCTGGCTGGATGTTTAGGGTCGTTGTCCTGCTGGAAGGTGAACCTCTGCCCCAGTCTCAAGTCTTTTGCAGACTCTAATGCCGCGATTGGAATTCTCGTCGGAAAAAGCTCTGATGGTTTTCCCGATGGAATTCCGACGGAATTCGGCTCAAGCTGTCTTGCCTACACACGGTCACATCAAATTCCGATCATTTATAACGTGGTGACGTACAACACGTATGACGTGACTAGAAAAAGGAAGTTCAATAGCCAGTAGCCAATAGCTTCTGTCTCGTAGTTGAATCTGAGCATGCCGGATTTTTGGCGTGAATTGCACACACACGATTGGAATTACCGATAGAAAGTTTTTGCGTCGGGAATATTGAGAACATTCTATAAATTTTTGAGTGGTGGAAATTCGGACAGCTAAATTCCCATGAAGCATACACACGGTCGCATTTTCCAATGAAAAGCTCTCACCGGTCTTTTTCTTGCCGGAATTCCGATTGTGTGTACGTGGCATAACAGGTTTTCTTATAAGATTGCCCTGTATTTGGCTCCATCCATCTTCCCATCAGCTCTGACCAGCTTCCTTGTCCCTGCTGAAGAAAAGCATCCCCACAACATGATGGTGCCATGTTTCACGGTGGGGATGGTGTGTTAAGGGTGATGTGCAGTGTTAGTTTTCCGCCACACATACGCCACGCGTTTTGCTTTTAGGCCAAAAAGTTACATTTTGGTCTCATCTGACAAGAGCACCTTCTTCCACATGTTTGCTGTGTCCCACATGGCTTCTCGCAAACCGCAAACAGGACTGCTTATGGCTTTCTTTAAACAATGGCTTTCTTCTTGCCACTCTTCCATAAAGGCCATAAAGGCTGTGTTTATACTGAGATTAAATTACACACAGGTGGACTCTATTTACTAATTTGGTGACTTCTGAAGGCAATTGGTTGCACTAGATTTTAGTTATGGGTATCAGAGTAAAGGGGGCTGAATACAAATGCACGCCACACTTTTTAGATATTTATTTATTACTTATTTGGAAAAAAAAACCTGAAAACTATCATTTTCCTTCCCCTTCATGATTATGTGCCACTTTGTGTTAGGCTGGGTTCACACCTATGCGAACTGGATGCGGGTTTCGGTGAAACGGAGAACAGGGACGGACTGCGCGATCCACGGCCGGTTTAGGTGTAAACTGAGCCTGAGTCTATCACATAAAATTCCAATAAAATACATTCACGATTTTGGTTGTAACATGACAAAATGTGGAAAATTTCAAGAAGTATGAATACTTTTCAAAGGCCCTGTAAGTTTAAACATTCTACAGTGTTTTTTTACCCACTACCATGCATTGGGAGCCCATTGTAAATGAATGGACTGCCTTACCAGAATACACGTTAATGCTTTTGGAGGTCCTGTGTGTAATAAGCAAAATATGAAATTGTAGCTACTTGGAAAGAAGAAGAAGTTTAATGTCATCTCTGGCATTATTCATAAATATTTTTGAAATCTTCTACCAAAAAATTACTAAAATCTCTGTGTCCTAATGTTGTCACGTGCGTCTTTTCTTTGGAACGTGATATATATTTTGGCTGTATTTGTTGGCTTGTGTGATAGCTATTTTCCATTCAGTTTTATTACAGTATAGGAGCTTAACTTATGTCCTGATCCAAGTTAACATTTCATTAACTTCACCCTGGGAAGCATAGTATTGCCACGGTGTGATGTAACATCAGTATTAGCTACAGTCTTAACCACTTCAGCTTTTTTCTAGATATAAAAGTTTAGCTTAACATATGCAGAAAACAATATTAGTAGACCTTATTAGAAGACCGTGATTATTGCTAGCGGCTATACCAGACGCTAGCGATAATTGCAGGTAAAACCTGGCATTGCTGGTTGTACCCAAGTTGATCGATCAATCAACTTATTACTTTTTCAGCCTGCCCATACATTTGAACTGTGTATGGCCTGCCTAAGACCTCACTCATACTTGGTGTTTGCCTAGCTCTTCTAAACACCTTTCTCCTTGCAGGAGAAAAGCAGCATTGTTAAGCCTTACAATTACTTGTACATAAGAGATTCAATAAATTAGGTGTTAAAGTACTGTAGATGTAAACTGCATCATAAAGAAATCCTTTTTTTTCAAATCAAAATATTGTTTTCACCTTTTTTGTATCTCAGTGTCGCTGATCTCCTCCAGCCACTGCCTATCTATATACACTCATTCCAGCATCAGCTACACATCTTTGCTTTGGAACTAGCCTCCTACAGCCCCGTACACACGAGAGGACTTATGTCCGACAGACTTCCGAAGGAGTTCTGCCGGAGTTCCGACAGAGTTCCGACAGAGTTCTGAGGGACTTTTCGACTGAGCAGACTTGGCCACACACAATCACACTAAACTCCGACGGATTCGAACGTGATGACGTACGACTGGACTCGAATAAGGAAGTTCATAGCCAGTAGCCAATAGCTGCCCTAGCGTCGGTTTTAGTCCGTCGGAATAGCATACACACGAGCAAATTTTTCGAAGGGACCGGTTCCGGCGGAGTTCCGTCGGGAAAATTTGAAGCATGTTCCATATTCTAAAGTCCGTCAGACTTTGGTATATCAAAAGTCCGTTGCAGCCCACACATGATCGAATAGTCTGACGGAATCAGTCCGTCGGACTTTGGATGTTGAAAAGTCCGCTCGTGTGTACGCGGCATAAGAGTAACAACAGTGGACCATGATTGCACAGGGTTTTTTGGCATAGACATATGTAGTCTACCAGGAGCACATGTGACAACGCACAAACACTATAAGGGAACAGCTGTCACCCTATAACAGGAAGAGCCTGAAGAAGGATCTTCATGGCAGGTTCACCAGGTAGTATTTTAACAAAAGCTGCTAAAAACAACTTTTGAAAATATGTCAACCACTTGACCTCTGGAAGGTTTTACTCCCCTATGCTCCCAGAGCATATTTTGCTATAGAGTGCTGTGCTACTTTAACCACCTCCCGCCTAAGCTATTGCCGAATGATGGCTACAGCATGGGCCTTGTATGCCGGGAGGCCACCAATAGATGTCCTCCAGAGCAAGCGCTGGCTGCGCGTCCCTGCAGGGTGTGCATGGTGCGCTCTGTGATCACCGAGTCAATGAGACTCGGCTTATCACAGATCAGAGTAAGGGGTGATCCCGGCCCCTTACCATCAGCTGTCAGCCAATGACAGCTGATCATGTGATGTAAGTATAAGATAGGTAATCTGTTTGTTTTTTTCCCTCATGCTGACATCAGTAGCTCACACAGAGAGCTACCACTGCCTTGTCTGTGCCCACCAGTGCCACCTATCAGTACCCACCAGTGCCACCTACCAGTGCCCACCAATGCCATCTACCAGTGCCCATAGTGCCACCTATAAATGCCCACCAGTGCTGCCAATCTATGCCCATCATTTTCGTTGCTTGATCAGTGCTGCCTATCAGTGTCACCTACCAATGCCTACCAGTGCCCATTGGTGCCACCCATCAGTGCCACCTATCAGTGACCTTTAGTGCCACCTATCAGTTCCCTTCAGTGCCACTCAGCAGTGCCACTTCTCAGTGACTCCTCTCAGTGCTCATCAGTGCAGCCTATTAGTTTGCATCAGTGCGGCCTATCAGTGTCCATCAGTGCACATCAATGAAGGAGAAAAAATAATTGTTTTTAAAATTTTATAACAAACGATAAAAAAAATTTGATTTTTTTTCCCAAAATTTTCAGGCTTTTTAATTTTTTTTAGCAAAAAATAAAAAACCCAGGAATGATTAAATACCACCAAAAGAAAGCTCTATTTGTGTGAAATTTTTTTTAAAAAATTACACGTGGGTACAGTGTTGCATGACTGCACAATTGTCATTTAAAATGTGACAGCACTGAAAGCTCAAAGACTGGGCAGGAAGGGGGTTTAAGTGCCCAGTAGTCAATTGGTTAACAGGCAATTGCGCGGTCATGCAACACTGTGCCCAAAGTTTTTGTCATATTTTTTTCATATGAATAGAGCTTTCTTTTGATGGAATCTTTTGGTATATCCTTTGTCGTTTTTTATGAATATAATTTAATTAAAGTTGACATGCCTTTACCAGTCAAACCTCTCAGTTTTCTAGAGTTGCAAGATGTTAGATCCTTTACTGGGTTTTTGTTTTGTGGGCACCCCCAGCTGTAAGATTTTTTGGGATAATTTGGGGGCTTAGACAGATAAGCAAGTGTGGGAAATTCTTTCAACTTCCTGTCCATCCGACAGGAAGTGGACATATCCTACGGGTTTCATACTGAACAGGAAGCAGGGGGAAATCTCCCCAAAATGCAGCAAAAAAAGAAAAGAAAGAAAAATTTTAAAACCTCTAAGAAGTTTACTGCCATCAGTATCTCTGTGAGGGAAGTTATCCCTCATTTCGTGTGCATATGACATACAAAACATAAAGAAAACTCTCCTCTGTATGAACATAGACAGCAATAAAATCTTGACATAAGTTCCAAACGTTCACACTCAAAGATAAAATAAGTAAATAAATAAAGGTTTGGCTGGAGTTGGGCTTATATTCATTTAGATATTAGCTTGGGATTTTGCAGTCTTTGGGGTGTTTTGGTTCTCTGGATTCTACAAGATGGAGCACCACTCCAAACTCTGCTTACCCTCCACGGTCTAATCTAGAGTGAAGCAGGCCCCGGCTCTGCATCAATGCATCACAATGTTATTTCAAAAAAGGTCTTATTTCTACTACTAGCTCCAAAACGCATTAGAGGTTCATGGCTATAGGCCAGTGATGGAGAACCTTGGCACCCCAGATGTTTTGGAACTACATTTCCCATGATGCTCATGCACTCTGTAGTGTACTGGAGCATCATGGGAAATGTAGTTTCAAAACATCTGGGGTGCCAAGGTTCGCCATCACTGCTATAGGCAGTGTCATTCAGTGAACAAACCCTGTTTCCCCGAAAATAAGACCTAGCGTGATTGTCGGCGATGGCTGCAATATAAGCCCTACCCCCCAAATAAGTCCTAGTTAAAGTCCTTGTAGGTCTTATTTTCAAGGTAAGGCTTATTTTTGGGGAAACAGGGTAGGGCTTATTTGGTGGGTATTGCTTATATGGCAGTCATCACTGATAATCACACTAGGTCTTATTTTCGGGGAAACAGAGTATCTCGAATGAATACTGTATGTTAGTGGATTGACATCATCAATGTGCGGCTTTACTTGAAAGAACACTGGTTCTCTGGATGTTGGCTATCAGTGTACCAGCAAAAAAATCCTGTCTGACACCAAAGCTTTTTCATGAACAAACCACACGAGACTGTGATTGAAACATTAACCTAACATCCCCCTAAAAATCCCTGAAGAGAACGAACTGCTCTTATAAACTCGCTGTCTGATTAGACTTGCTTTGCTGACTGAAGCTGTAGCATTTGTTGTTGATGTAGTGCCAAATAAGCAGCCCGTCTCATGGGAAAATTCCTATAAGCACTTCCATCTCTTACCTCACAGATGAGCTAATAACAAACCAACAATATAATTAGAACAGCTCATCTTTATATAGCTCAACTGTAAAAAAAATGTTATGAACAAATTTTAATAAACCAAATGCAAGTGCATTGCCAACCATTATTTCTATTTGGTTCCATTCTACAAAGATCTGTAAATAAGTGAAGTGCCCTGCTTCTGTTAGGCTAAATTGTGTTTTTGGCTTTACTGTACTTAATGGGGTAATGATCTGTTTTTCTTGGTCTGGTCAGGGTTTCATTAACCACTTCAATACAGGGCATTTATACAGCTTCCTTACCAGACCAATTTTTAGCTTTCAGCGCCCTCACACTTTGAATGCCAGTTACTCAGTTATGCAACACTGTACCCAAACAAAATTGTTATCATTTTTTTCATACAAATAGAGCTTTCTTTTGGTGATATTTAATCACCACAGGGTTTTTTATTTTTTGCGGCATAAGTGAAAAAAGAGCGAAAATTTTGAAAAAAAACCCCACTTTTTTTTAGTTTCTATGATAACATTTTGCAAATAAGTCACTTTTGTTCATAAATTTGGGCCAAAATTTATACGGCTACATGTCTTTGGCAAAAATAAACCAAATTAGTGCATATTATTTGGTCTCTTTGAAAGTTATAGAGTCTACAAGCTATGGTGCAAATCATTGAAAATTGATCACATCTGATCACACCTGATGCACTGATGGCCTATCTCATTTCTTGAGGCTCTGAAATGTCAGAAAAGTACAAATACCCCCCAAATGACCCCTTTTTGAAAAGTAGACAGTCCAAGGTATTTAGTAAGAGGCATGGTGAGTTTTTTGAAGTTGTTATTTTTTCCCACAATTCTTGGGAAAAAGAAGAATGTTTTTTTTTGTTTGTTTTTTTTTTTTTTACAAAATTGTCAAAATAACAAGTTATTTCTCAAACACAGCATATGCATACTTCCAATTACACCCCAAAATACATTCTGCGACTCTTCCCGAGTATGGCGATACCACATGTGTGGGACTTTTACACAGGCTGGCCACACAGAGAAGTCCAACATGCAGGGAGCACCGTAAGGGGTTCTAGGAGCATAAATGACACCTCTAATTTCCTAACAACCTATTACATTTGTGAAGGCCCTGGAGCACCAGGACAGTAGAATAACTCACAAAATGACCCCATTTTGGAAAGCAAACACCCCAACGTATATTCTATGAGGCATAATGAGTCTTTTGAACAGTTAATTTTGTTTCCACAAGTCTTCGGAAAACGTGGAAAGAAAATGAAAACATATTTTTTTTTTACACAAAGTGGTCAGTTTTTAAGATATTTCTAAATCAAAGCATGTACATAGCAAAAATTACACCCCAAAATACATTCTGCTACTCATCCTGAGTATGGCGATACCACATGTGTGTCACTTTTACACAGCGTGTCCACATACAGAGGCCCAACATGCAGGGAGCGCCGTCAGGTGTTCTAGGAGCATAAATGACACCTCTAATTTCCTAACGACCTATTACATTTGTGAAGGCCCTGGAGCACCAGGACAATGGAATTACCCACAAAATGATCCCATTTTGGAAAACGAACACCCCAAAGTATATTCTTTGAAGCATTATGAGTCTTTTGAGCGGTTAATTTTTTTACACAAGTCTTCAGAAAACGTGGAAAGAAAATTAAAATCTTTTTTTTTTACACAAAGTTGTCCATTTCTAACACATAGCATGTATATAGCAAAAATTACACCCCAAAACACATTCTGCTACTCCTCCCGAGTATGGCGATACCACATGTGTGAGACTTTTACACAGCCTGGCCATATACAGAGGTCCAACATGGAAGTGGTACCTTCAGGCGTTCTAGGAGCATAAATTACACATCTCATTTCGTTCCTACCTATCACACTTTTGAAGGTCCTGGAGCACCAGGACAATAGAATTACCCACAAAATGACCTCATTTTGGAAAGCAAACACCCCAATGTGTATTCTATGAGGCATGGGCTGCAAATAGGTACTCGGATACTCTGACGGGCTGGTGACAGGTATTCGGGTACTCCGACGGGCTGATGACAGGTACTCGGGTACTCCGACGGGCTGGTGACAGGTACTCGGGTACTCCGACGGGCTGGTGACAGGTACTCAGGTACTCCGACGGGCTGGTGACAGGTACTCGGGTACTCTGACGGGCTGGTGACAGGTACTCTGTTACTCCGACGGGCTGGTGACAGGTATTCGGGTACTCCGACGGGCTGGTGACAGGTACTCGGGTACTCCGACGGGCTGGTGACAGGTACTCGGGTACTCCGACGGGCTGGTGACAGGTACTGAGGTACTCCGACGGGCTGGTGACAGGTACTCGGGTACTCTGACGGGCTGGTGACAGGTACTTGTGTACTCCGACGGGCTGGTGACAGGCATTCGGGCACTGAACTGTGACAGGTACTCGGGTACTCAGATGAACTGTGACAGGTACTCGGGTACTCAGATGGACTGTGACAGATACTCAGATGGACTGTGACAGGTACTCAGATGGGCTGTGACAGGTACTCGGGTACTCAGATGGGCTGTGACAGGTACTTGGGTACTCAGATGGGCTGGGACAGGTACTCAGGTACTCAGATGGGCTGGGACAGGTACTCAGTACTCGGGTACTCAGATGGGTTGGGACAGGTACTCGGGTACTCAGATGGGCTGACAGGTGCTCAGGTACTCGGATACTCAGATGGACCGTGACAGGTACTCAGGTACTCAGATGGGCTGTGGCAGGTACTCGGATACTCAGATGGGCTGTGACAGGTACTCGGGTACTCAGATGGGCTGGTGACAGGTATTCGGGTACTCCGACGGGCTGGTGACAGGTACTCGGGTACTCCGACGGGCTGGTGACAGGTACTCGGGTACTCCGACGGGCTGGTGACAGGTACTCAGGTACTCCGACGGGCTGGTGACAGGTACTCGGGTACTCTGACGGGCTGGTGACAGGTACTCTGTTACTCCGACGGGCTGGTGACAGGTATTCGGGTACTCCGACGGGCTGGTGACAGGTACTCGGGTACTCCGACGGGCTGGTGACAGGTACTCGGGTACTCCGACGGGCTGGTGACAGGTACTCGGGTACTCTGACGGGCTGGTGACAGGTACTTGTGTACTCCGACGGGCTGGTGACAGGCATTCGGGCACTGAACTGTGACAGGTACTCGGGTACTCAGATGAACTGTGACAGGTACTCGGGTACTCAGATGGACTGTGACAGATACTCAGATGGACTGTGACAGGTACTCAGATGGGCTGTGACAGGTACTCGGGTACTCAGATGGGCTTGGACAGGTACTCAGGTACTCAGATGGGCTGGGACAGGTACTCAGTACTCGGGTACTCAGATGGGCTGGGACAGGTACTCGGGTACTCAGATGGGCTGACAGGTGCTCAGGTACTCGGATACTCAGATGGACCGTGACAGGTACTCAGGTACTCAGATAGGCTGTGGCAGGTACTCGGATACTCAGATGGGCTGTGACAGGTACTCGGGTACTCAGATGGGCTGGTGACAGGTATTCGGGTACTCCGACGGGCTGGTGACAGGTATTCGGGTACTCCGACGGGCTGGTGACAGGTACTCGGGTACTCCGACGGGCTGGTGACAGGTACTCGGGTACTCCGACGGGCTGGTGACAGGTACTCGGGTACTCCGACGGGCTGGTGACAGGTACTCAGGTACTCCGACGGGCTGGTGACAGGTACTCGGGTACTCTGACGGGCTGGTGACAGGTACTTGTGTACTCCGACGGGCTGGTGACAGGCATTCGGGCACTGAACTGTGACAGGTACTCGGGTACTCAGATGAACTGTGACAGGTACTCAGATGGGCTGTGACAGGTACTCGGGTACTCAGATGGACTGTGACAGATACTCAGATGGACTGTGACAGGTACTCAGATGGGCTGTGACAGGTACTCGGGTACTCAGATGGGCTGTGACAGGTACTTGGGTACTCAGATGGGCTGGGACAGGTACTCAGATGGGCTGGGACAGGTACTCGGGTACTCAGATGGGCTGACAGGTGCTCAAGTACTCGGATACTCAGATGGACCGTGACAGGTACTCAGGTACTCAGATGGGCTGTGGCAGGTACTCGGATACTCAGATGGGCTGTGACAGGTACTCGGGTACTCAGATGGGCTGTGACAGGTACTCGGGTACTCAGATGGGCTGTGACAGGTACTCGGGTACTCAGATGGGCTGTGACAGGTACTCGGGTACTCAGATGGGCTGTGGCAGGTACTCGGGTACTCAGATGGGCTGTGACAGGTACTCGGGTACTCAGATGGGCTGTGACAGGTACTCGGGTACTCAGATGGGCTGTGACAGGTACTCGGGTACTCGGGTACACAGATGGGCTGACAGATACTCAGGTACTCGGGTACACAGATGGGCTGACAGGTACTCAGGTACTCGGGTACTCAGATGGGCTGGGACAGGTACTCGGGTACTCAGATGGGCTGACAGGTACTCGGGTACTTAGATGGGTTGACAGGTACTCGGGTAGTCAGATGGGCTGTGATGGGTGGTGACAGATACTTTGATGGGTGATGACAGGTACTTTGATGGGTGGTGAGAGGACCTCTTTATTGGGGGGGTAATCAGTGTGATTGGTGTGTACACTGAGCGGTAACGAGATGTTACTGCAATCTCCTCCTCACACACGATCAGCGTGTGAGGAGGAGAACCCGGTAACATCTCGTTACCGCGGTTTGTTTACATTCTGTGACCGGCTGTAATTGGACACACCCGGTCACGTGGTAAAGAGCCAATTTCATTGGCTCTTTACTGTGATCGGGGTTGGGCTGTGTCAGGGTGACAAGCCACATCCCAGATCGGCGCTCTGCACACGCTCTAGGCCCGTGCATGAGCCCTATAACGGCACAGTACATGTGACTGGCTGTGATTGGACACGGCCGGTCACATGTATCGGGGGGCTTGATGGGGAGGAAAATCCCACAGATCGGGGATGGGCTGTGTCCGAGGGACACAGCTCATCCACGATCGCCGCAGGAGCGGCGCAATACCGAGG
This sequence comes from Lithobates pipiens, assembly GCF_037356315.1. Classification (NCBI taxonomy): domain Eukaryota; kingdom Metazoa; phylum Chordata; class Amphibia; order Anura; family Ranidae; genus Lithobates; species Lithobates pipiens. Next base: position 469,054,766 of record NW_027507903.1, on the reverse strand, counting down.
CCGTCATATGACGTCCACCCAGGATGGGAGATCCTATCTGTGGCCGTCATTTGACTATGGCCCGGTATTGAAGTGGTTAAGGTCAGTGCTTGATTGCTCCTGTCTACTTCTGGAAGAACTTGCAGTAAATAGAATAGGAGGATCAACCACCGATTTACGAATATTTATCAGACCCCAGCCACTCCCTGGAAGGGGGTTTACAGAAGGTGACTGATGGAGGTGATAAATGTTTGGGGAGTCCTCGCCAGGGGTTTCGTTCCTCTGCTAGTAGGGTTTTATGGCTTCTGCCCCTGGGATCAGAGGCGGCTCTAGACTTTCTGAGGCCTTAGGCAAAACTTAGACATGAGGCCCCACTCACGCCCATAATGGGAAAAATATTATAAAAATTATAAAAATTAACTGTATGAATGCATATATTAACTTAAATCCTATGAACTATGAATTCACAGTTTCTATAAATTTCTCTAGCCAATTATTCTTTAATCACATATCATTAAACATAGGGTGGGTATATATGTTACACGCACACAGATATAGATCAAATTGTGCAGCTGCCTAGCTGCCTGATAAGTTTACTTCCTCTTTCATTCCCTGCAAAGGCAAAGCATAATGGACTACTATGCATCGCATAGTAGCCCATTATGTGTCACTTACCTGACACAGGAGCCAGCGAAGTTGCCGCTGTCCCCTGTAGTCCGCCGCATCCATCTTGTTGGTGGGGTCTCGCAGCTCCGCCGCTGTCATTCGGCGAAGCCGCGATGACGTCACTCCCGCGCATGCGCACGGGAGCCGACACGCGCGGCAGCTCCGTCGCTGAGAATGCCGCGCTCAGTGCGCCTGCGCGCCGCTGTCTACGGCGCATGCGCCGTAGACAGCGGTGCCCGTTTTCGGGCAAATATCTCCTAAACCATATAGGTTTAGGAGATATTGCTTGGACCTACAGGTAAGCCTTAATCTAGGCTTACCTGTAGGTCAAAGTGGTTTGTAAGGGTTTACAACCACTTTAAGTATGTTTTTATTCATTTTAGTTTTGAAAAGCTCCTCTCAGCTGATGCAACAGTAACTGGAATTGTTAAGATGACTCTTAATGCAACATAGATGTTTGGATAAACGTCAGTTAAATTGTTATCAATGAGGTATTTCAAGGAGCCGGACATATCCAATTTTGGAGGTACAGTACGCATACACATTCGTAGCTCTTCATACAATTCCAGACCTCTTATGTCAGAATCAGAAGAATTGGGTAAAGTAAGTAGGGCTTCAAGTTCTTTGCAGTTTTCTAATAGATCTTTCTCAGATTTTATGCATAAAGAGGAGATATCATATAAAAACCCAAAATTGCTGACATAGCTTTTTAAACCTTCAAAGCGAGGCTCAGCACTAGCACGAATCTTGTCGACAATAACATTGAAATATTCTTCTCTAAACCTGTCTGCAGGGTTAACAACTGCTTCATCTGGACACTCATAATCAAACATTCTTTTGGTCCTGGGTATCCTGCACTGTCGAAATTCCCTTGGAATGTCCATTTCTTCAGCAATTTCTCTGGCAGTAACAATGGCAGAATTAAAGCCATTTTGGCGATATTCTTTCAGCCAGCACAGGAATGCCTCCAAATGTTTTACTGCGGTGTCCAGCTGCATACAAGCCTTTTGCCACACCAGCTAAGGGACAGTCCCATATAAGGGACAGTCCGACCCAGCTAAGGGACAGACAGTCCGACCCAGCTGAGGGACAGTCCAATCAGATGAGGGACAGGCCAATCAGATGAGGGACAGGCCAATCCAGCTACAGGAGATGGTCAGAGTCTATGCAGACAATTATACAGGAGACGGTCAGAGACAGTGCAGACAATGATACAGGCAATGGTCAGAGACTGTGCAGACAATGATACAGGAGATGGTTTTATTATGGTAATGACAAGCAAACTCTTACCTGGCTAACACGGTATCAAACGTTGGAGCCACTGACAGGGTGCTGACAGACAATCATGCAGGAGATGGTCAGAGACTGTACGGACAATAATACAGGAGATGGTCAGAGACTGTGTTTGAACAATGAATCAGGAGACGGTCAGAGACTTGCAGACAATGAATCAGGAGACGGTCAGAGTCTATGCAGACAATTATACAGGAGACAGTCAGAGTCTATGCAGACAATTATACAGGAGACAGTCAGAGACTGTACGGACAATAATACAGGAGATGGTCAGAAACTGTGTGTGGACAATGATACAGGAGATGGTCAGAGACTGTGTGTGGACAATGAATCAGGAGATGGTCAGAGACTGTGTGTGGACAATAAATCAGGAGATGGTCAGAGACTGTGTGTGGACAATGATACAGGAGATGGTCAGAGACTGTGTGTGGACAATGATACAGGAGATGGTCAGAGACTGTACGGACAATAATACAGGAGATGGTCAGAGACTGTACGGACAATAATACAGGAGATGGTCAGAGACTGTACGGACAATAATACAGGAGATGGTCAGAGACTGTGTGTGGACAATGAATCAGGAGATGGTCAGAGACTGTGTGTGGACAATAAATCAGGAGATGGTCAGAGACTGTGTGTGGACAATGATACAGGAGATGGTCAGAGACTGTGTGTGGACAATGATACAGGAGATGGTCAGAGACTGTACGGACAATAATACAGGAGATGGTCAGAGACTGTACGGACAATAATACAGGAGATGGTCAGAGACTGTACGGACAATAATACAGGAGATGGTCAGAGACTGTGTGTGGACAATGATACAGGAGACGGTCAGAGACTTGCAGACAATGATACAGGAGATGGTCAGAGTCTATGCAGACAATTATACAGGAGACGGTCAGAGTCTATGCAGACAATTATACAGGAGACGGTCAGAGACTGTGTGTGGACAATTATACAGGAGATGGTCAGAGACTGTACGGACAATAATACAGGAGATGGTCAGAGACTGTGTGTGGACAATGATACAGGAGATGGTCAGAGACTGTACGGACAATAATACAGGAGATGGTCAGAGACTGTGTGTGGACAATTAATCAAGAGATGGTCAGAGACTGTGTGTGGACAATGAATCAGGAGATGGTCAGAGACTGTGTGTGGACAATGATACAGGAGGAGATGGTCAGAGACTGTACGGACAATAATACAGGAGATGGTCAGAGACTGTGTGTGGACAATGATACAGGAGACGGTCAGAGACTTGCAGACAATGATACAGGAGACGGTCAGAGACTTGCAGACAATGATAC